>NC_068577.1:25091249-25418069 GCF_025698545.1 Gossypium raimondii
GTGGTACTTTAATTACGGTGAGTAGTCATTTGTGCACTCATCTTATAACACATCGACCTTTTAAATAATTTGAGTGGTACATCTTCCTCTTCATTATCAAATCTGGTGAATTCATTACTAATTCGACCAATCTCACAATCCTATTCAATCATTAGTTCAGTAGAAGAAGATGGAATAGCTACAATGTTGTCCACTAGTGGTGCAACTGAGGGATTTACTTCCTCTTCGTCCTCACGGTCAGTCTCAATTGCACAAGGGTCTCTGCTTAAATGAATCTTTATCACTATTAGAATTGCTTTTTCAAATTTTCGTGAACTCTTCCATTGTTGTTTCTATCTATCCAATGCCACGACATTCTTCATTCTCATCAGCACATTTCAGGGCATTAAATACATTGAATGTGATCCATTGATCATTCATCCTCATGGTTAGTTTACCTTTCTGCATATCAATTAAAGTTTTGCCTGTAGCAAGGAAAGGTCTTCCAAGAATAATTCGCACATCTCGATTAGCTTCAAATTCTAAAATAAGGAAATCCACAGGAAAAATAAATTTATCTACTCTTACCAGCACGTCTTCAATTTTACCTTCCGGATGGGTGTAGGATCGATCAACCAGTTGCAACGCAACCGTAGTAAGTCTTGCTTTCCCAATTCCTAGCTTCCTAGAAATAGACATAGGCATTAGATTTATACTTACTCCTAAATCACATAATGCCTTACCAATATAAAGATTTCCAATTGAACATGGGATAGTGAAACTCCCTAGATCCTTCAACTTTGGAGGTAGTTTATTTACCAACATTGTCATGTACCCTTCAGTGAGAGGAACTGTCTCAAATTCTCCCAATCTATGCTTATTTGATGATATATCTTTCATAAATTTCACGTAGTTGGGCATTTACTCCAAAGCTTCTACTAACGGTATATTCATATGGAGTTGCTTGAAAACCTCCAAAAATCTTTTGCACTGAATATCCTGCTTGGAATTGTGAAATTGTTGAGGAAAAGGTAAAGGTACTCATCATTCAGGTTGATGATATTATTTTTCTATGGCATTCTTATTGACAACATTATCCAATTCTACCACATCATTTTGCTACTTACCCATTTTAGGTTCAGTTTATTTTTCAGATGGTTCTGAATTCTTTTCCTGGTCGAGTTTGGAAATGTCCTCTTCTACCACGGCATCTTGAACAACTTCATCTAACGAAGTCCCACTTCTAAGGGTGATTGTTTTGCAATGCTCTTTTTCGTGTGATCTTAAATTCTTAGTATCACTTGGAAATGCTCCTTCTGGCCTGAAATTTAGAGTGTTTGCTATTTTCCCCACTTGATTTTTAAGAGCTTGGAGAGACGAAGCCTGACTCCGAATCACATCATCATTTTTGGCCATATACTCATTGAACAAAACTTCAATAGAATTAGAAGATGATATCTGACCTTGTTGAGCATTTTGCCTCGGCATAAGATGATTATAACCAGGTGCTGCATTGTGGATATTCTTTCTTGCAAAACACATGATAGTTTGGTTGATTTCATCTCCTGAGTTGCAGTGGGCTTCTTCATTATTTTGATCATATTAGCTAAAGAAGATACATGGGTTGTCAATGAAGTAATTGTGTCGAGCTCCATGGTACCAGGATCTCTCTTGTACGTCCCAAATCTTGTGGCAGGGTATTGATAGATATTGTTGGAAATCTTTTCCAAAATCTCATATGATTCATTGTAAGATTTATCCAACAATGTACCATTGGTAGATGCATCAACTGCCATTATCGTGTGTACATTCAACCCATTATAAAATATTTCTATATGAGTCTAGTGCTGAAATCCATGCATCAAACATTTTTGAAGTAATTCTTTAAATAATTCCCAAGCTTCATATAATGTTTCATCCTCTAACTGCCGAAAAGATTTGATGTCATTTCTAAGCTTGGCATTCATATTTGGTGGATTATAACGTAGAAAAAACCTCTGGCAAAGATCATTCCATGATGCCATTATTCTTGATGGTAAAGCATTCAACCACGCCCTTGCTTGGTCTCTCAAGGAATATGGAAAAAATTTAAGTCTCAGGGCATCTTCAGGAACACCCTATTGTCTAAACGAGTCACAAAATTCTAGAAAAAGTCTTAAGTGTAGTCTTGGATTTTTTGTTGGTAATCCATTGAACTGTCCCACTGTTTGCAACATCTAAAACATTATCAGTTTCAACTCAAATTGTTGATCTTATATTTATGGCCTGACTATCCCTGGATTCAAATAATCTAAAATTAGAACAACATGCTTTCGTATGGGTCTACCTCAGTCCTCTATTACCTGACGAATAGGAGGATTCAAATCTTAACCATTTGGATTAACATTAAGACTAAAACCATTTGGATTATCATTGAGACTAGGATCATACTTGTTTCTAGCCATTTTTCTCAATTCTTTTCACCTTTTTTAAAAAGTTCGCTTGATCTCTAGGTCAAAAGGGTACTCCTTGTTAGCATGAATGCCTCTTCTCATACACTACTGGCAAACCAATAGAAATTAAATTAAATTAAGTTAAATTAAAATAATGGAATTAAGTAAAATATCGAAACCAAATTATACCAAATTGTCGATCCCCGACAACGGCGCCAAAAACTTGCTGCCTGTGAATATGATATACGAATTGGGCAAGTATACACATCGAATCAAGTAATAAAGTGATAAGTGAGATCGTCTCAATAGAGATCGGATTAGGTATACAAATGGTTAAGTTATTGCAATAAATTTAGTTTAATGTTATAGCAAAATAATGATAAGAATGCAGTGGTAAACAAAAGGAATATTAATGTGAACAAAATGTGTAACTGATGAGTAATTGAAAATGCTATGGCAATGAAAGAGTAAAAATGTAATGGCAATTACAAAAATGATTATATGAATAATATGTAACTGAACAAATAAACAACTAAGGATGCGATGGCAAAGATACTACGACAAGGGATAAGGGGTGTACGATGATAATATGAAAGGTTGGAACTACAAAGAATCTACCCTTACTTTCATAAATGCCTCGGTAAAATTGTAACCAATCTACTGCTCAAAAGAGTTCAAAAGTGATCTGCTTCTTTTCAAAGCAAAAACCTTAAGTTACATTGCCCGTGTCTATAGGCATTTAATACAGTACTCTGCACTATTTTCTTCTGTATGAACATTGCACTCTGTCTAGAGTCTACTACAAGTATCTGTCGAGTACTTGCTCATATCATTCAATTTCGGTCCAACTAATCCAACCTTTTCAGAATCAAATTGTTTATGGGCATGTTACACAGTCGTCTATGTTTAGGGATTGCACGCATAAAATTTAGAAATAAAAACAATTGAATGAAATAGTAAATGAATTATCCACTCTCTAATCTCTCATAAAAGGATTAGTTCCACAAAGATAGAGTTTAAGAAAAATCCTGGTATATTGATTTAGCATAAACAATAATCCACAAAGATTCAATTGTCTCCACAAATAAAATTTTCTGAAGAATGAAATAAAAGAAAAAGTAAAATTACAATGATAAAAGAAACCTAAGTACAAAATAAACTAGAAAGAAACTAAGAATAAAACTAAATAAAAGTCATCTGCTTAAACTTTAATAAAAATCGTCGTCCATTAACCTAATTTGGCTCACTAGTTTTTGTGCACTAATAATTGAGTTTTCTAACTTTGTGACTTTGTTTTCGAGTCACTTTTTACTTTTTTAACATGTCTCACTCACAATTCTTTTTTTTTCATTATTCAAGTACTTCTACTCGTTTTGACATTTTTTTTGAATGTTTCTTTTGTTTTGCACAATTTTACTAGACCCATAATCACTATATCACACTACTTCTTCCTATTTCACTTTGATTTTACAAACCACCTTTATGTCTCTACCTATCCCTCAATATGTATGGCACGACGCCTAAGTTTGTGTAATTCAATGACCAAAGAAAAAGGGTAAGTACAAATTCGAGTTTCGATTTTGGGTTCTGTGTGAAGGTTTATCAAGAAGGGTTTTTTGTCTCAAATATGGGTACTAAAGATTGATGAATAAGATTGGATTTTTGGCTCTGGGTTATACCAAATAATGCCTCATGTCATCCCTAAGTATCTCGATATTCACAAATTTAATTAATCAAGCAATAACAATTCTAACCATTTATTATTCATGCTAGCATGCTCATTTTCCTATAATCTCTCTATCATTTGGTATATTCAATTACTTAACGCCTATTATAGTGTAATATATAGAACTTAGTAAATACAATCAACCTATATACATGCTTCTAACTAATCATTTGTTTTTCTACAAGCTCAAGCACACTTTGGACAAGAAAAATAAAAGAAAAACCATAAAAATATAAAAATAAACTTCCTATATTACCCCCAACACTTTAGATAGCACATTGTCCCTAATATGCAACCCCTAAGTAGATAAGGAACAAAGTTACTTGATTGATCATGTTATTGTTATAGTCTTATGATGGGTGCCTCCTTCCTTGTTTGTTTCAAGCTTGTAAATGTAGTGCTTTCTTCGTATAGGGTTCCTACATAGAAAATTTATCACAAAAAATAAATATATAAACTTCTATTACTTTTACTCCTAATAAAATTCATCCTAATTAATTATTTTACAATCCAAAAATTTTAAAAGAATTTGTCTCTAATCATCAAAATGGGGCGGTTGCCCCCCTCTACTGAAGCTTTCCCTCTCCCTAAGGTATGGCCTAGAGAGCATCCAACCGATGAATATGCATGTTGGAATAATAGATTATGGTGAGGTGTCGATACGTCGACAGCAATTTGCCTGTATCGGACTTGTTTCAGTGCTGCATGATGGTGAATCAATGTCTTGACATTCTGAGCATTTTTCTGTTGTCTTGGTTTTTCCTAGTCGTTCAACAAAGCATTTATTCCTTAATTCAATTATTTTCCCATAAGGAGCAGAATCATCGTCTTGTGATAAAAATTTATTCACCTCTCTATTTTCTTATGTGGTTTTCCTCTCTTCATTCTAGTTCAAGTTGACTTTACATTGCATTTTTTTTGTTTCGATGACCTTTTTATTTTTCCTCAAAAATAATGTTTTACCCTCTGGCTATTCACAAGAAAAGGCTATCCTCCATTTCCAATGAACTCTATTGCACCATGGGGTAAAATCTGATTTATGATGTACAGCCCTGTCTATATTGATTTTAAAGTACCGAGAAATAATTTTAATCATGAGTTGAACAAGGGTACCTTCTACCTAGGTAAGAAATCCCTCTTCTTTATCCTTGCATCATGCTTGAGTTTACTCATCTCCTTGTATAGTTTCACATTTTCATAGGCCATAAACCAGAATTCTTCTAGTTCTTGCAGCTAAAATAATCTTTCTAGCTTGGCTAACTTGGGGTCTAAGTTCAGTTCTTTTATTGCCCAATACGCTTTTTTTTCTAGTTCAATTGGTAAATGATGGTTTTTTCCATACACAAGCTTGTAAGGGGACATACCTAATGGGGTTTTGTATATCATTTTGTATTCCCATAATGAGTTATCTAATCTGAGTGCCCGATCTTTTCTATTTGGATTGACTATTTTCTCTAATATTTATTTGACTTCTCAATTAGACACATCTGCTTGTTCATTAGCTTTAGGATGGTATGTTGTCGTTATTCGATGCCTTACACTGTATTAGGCCAAGCTGTTTCAAACTATTTACTACAAAAGTGAGATCTTTCATCGCTCACTAGAGCTTAGGGAGTTCCAAATCTTTAGAATATAGTTTTCCTTAAAAACTTGACTACTAACCTTGTATCGTTCATGGGAAGGGTTGTTTCCTCAACCCATTTAGAGGAGCAATCAACGACTAATAGAATATATTCATTCTATAAAAATTAGGAAGGGTCCCATGAGATCAATTCCCCATACATGAAATACTTCTGGTTTGTTGACATCTATCGCACCTTTGTACAAATTCATAAGCATCTCTATTCATGGTAGGCCAATAGAATCCTGATTGTAGTATTTTCTAGGCAGTCCTCTTTCCTCTAAAATGTTTGCTACATGGTGAAGTATGGCACCTTTGTAGAATATCATTTTTCTCCTCCTTAGCTACACATCTTTGGACTATTTAATCTGCACACTGCCTGAAAACTTATGGTTCTTCCCAAATATATATTTTTTATTCATGTATAATTCTCTTCTTTTGTTGCCAAGAAGAATTTACTAGAAAGATCCCTCTAGTGATGTAGTTGACATAGTCAGCATACCATGGCATTTTATTGTCCTTGTACCCTTTTTTATACAACTCTACATTAAATAATTGCTCATCAATGAAGGTTTCTTTTGTCTCTTTAGAATTTTCCATTTCTGTTTCATTCTCTATTCTATAAAGATGATCCACAATTTGATTTTTCATTCCTTTTCAATCTATTATCCATAGGTCAAATTCTTGAAGCAATAAAACCCACCTTATTAATCGAGCTTTTGTTTCATTCTTTTTCATAACATGTTTCAAAACAGAGCAGTTGTTGTAGACATATATTCTATTTGTCAATAAATAGGGGTGGAAATTTTCACATGCGAATAGAATGGAAAGTATTTTTTATTCAGTAGTAGTATAGTTGCACTATGCTAAATTTATGTCTTACTTGCATAGTGAATAACGCAAAATTTTCTGTTCCTTTTCTGTCCCAACACTGCTCCTACAACATAATCACTAGCATCGTACATAATAACAAAAGGTTTTGACCAATCAAGATTAATAATAATAGGTGCAGAGACAAGTTTTTTTTTATTACCTCAAAAGCTTGGATGCACTCTTGATTAAATATGAACGATGTTTCATTTTGTAGAAGTTGTGTAACATCCCAAAAATTGGGGGTTAGTAGAATCGGGTTTGTAAATCGAGAGAGAGAGATCATGTGTTAATTTTTGAAATTATCTATACAATTTTAGGAAATAAATGAGGTATTGGTTTGTTGGTTAAGTGTTAGTGTAACATTTCTTTAAACCCAAGTTCAAATCACTTCTCTCGCATCATTTTTCTTATTTTGCAAATTTTGCCTTAAACCCTAGTATGTGACATGCCTTTTTTTTGAAGATAAATATTTCAAATTATATCAAGAATGAGTTATTGGTTTGATGTTTAAACATTAGTGAATTTATCCTTGAGGTCCTAACTTCAATTCCCTTCCCATGCAAATAATTTAATTTTTTTTGGCAAAAACCCTTTGTTTTAATTTGTGGGCCATCCAAGCCTAGTTAACCTAGGTATAAATATTAAATTTTCACTAATAATCAGCCTTTAATCCTCCTCCTCATTGCCCTAGCCATTCATCTCCTCCTCTCATTCTCTTTGATTTTAATTTGTTCTCCTTTCCTCCATTATTGTCGTCGCCTACACCTAGTTTTACCATTTCATTCTTTTACTTTTTCTTTTTTCCACAAGATTTTTTTACATATTTCTCACCATATTGTTGTCATTTTTCCTCATTAAAATCATCCCCAAATCTAAAATCTTGAACTCCAAGATCGATCCCAAACATTGCCAAGAAAGTGCCATTGCCATTTCTCTCGACTAGATTGGGTAAGGTCTCTTGTCTCTTCAATTTCTTAATTAATCTTATCCATTAAAAACCTACATTTATAGATCTGTAACTTGGGGAATTTTAAATGATTTCAAAGGTATTTTTCCAGAATTTAATGAGATCTCAAACCGTTTTAAAATTTAGCCCCAATTTTGGCCCATTTCAATTAGGGAAAAATGTTATTGATTGATTGGTCATTCGAAACCCAGAAATCATGAAGCGTAAGTGCAATTAAGGGTAACTAGTTTGTTATTTTGACATAGTTGTTGGGTAAAGGTTATGAATTGATTAAATGAAGGAATTTAATCATTAATTAACTATTGATTTTCCAGTATATTATTGAATTAGGTGCTGACTCAACCGCTCCAAATCATCCGTAAAGGCAAAGAATGATTGTACGTACAGTTTGCATCGATACAGTGTAAGGAATCTAACTAGTTTGGATTCAAAAAATAGTTATAATTTCAACGATTGGTTTGAACTCATAAGTGGGTGTTTGGGATCTGGTTTAATGGTAAATTTATTGAATTTATACTTAATTTTCGTTTAGATTCGTTTAAGGAATTATTAAGGAAAATTGGAAGATTCCCTAGTGTGCTGCAAGGAAGCGAAAAATAAGGTGTGGGTCCTAAACTCATAAAATTATTTGAAATCATGTTATATTTGATAAATTAGCTTGCTGATTGGATTGGCTTAATGGCCAAATTATTGATTTTGTGAGTGGCCGAACCAGGTATGTTTCGAGCCTTAAAAGATTGACATGTTGACAAAATTGCCAGTTTGATAGTATGAATGTTTGATTGAGTTCATAATTGCATATATGAGTTATGACATATGAGAATGTTTGACTGAATGATAATGTGTTGAGATACTAAACTTATGTATGATTTAAACGCATGAGATATTTGTTATATTGTGTATTGAAAAGGGTGTTATTTATGCACAATGAAAATCCATAAAGTATGTGAAATTTAACAATATTGATTGATACCAACACAATGGTAATTTGAAAGATTGGAAGACTATTTCCATTTACTAAAAGTATGTGATTATTGAGGACATGCTGAGCATGTCAGATGAATGTGAAAAGTATTGAGATATGATTATGTATGAGATTGTATGACATATTGCATATGCATTGGGTTGGGATTTTTTTAGTTCACGGAAGAGTTCGGTGGAGTACCGGCGGCATATTCAGTTCACATTATTCATAGTTAGTGCACTGCACATGGAGTACCGAGGGGAATGATGACTTATCAAATTTTTTTTGGCAGTTTGTCTGCATTCTTTTTGGTAGAATTTTCTACATATTGTTATCAGTGGTTTTAACCACAACGGCCTTTAGCCCATAATTTTTAGAGTTCGGATGACAGGTTCTGGGGAACACGTGGTGTGTAGCGGATGGTACGGGTAGGAACCTTTTTTCATTGCATCGTGATCACGACATACTCGAATGTTATTGATTTATACTACGTATTGTATTGTGTTGTATTGAATGGTATTGAAATAAATGATTGTTACTTGAATGAATGATGACCTATGCTCATACACCATTTGACATTAATGGCTATGTAATGATATGAAATTCCTATGATCGTTCTGTTTTCTTCTATTAAAGCTAATCTATTTCACTATATTTGATATTTATGTTTGTTTAAATAATTATTTGACTTACACTGAGCTTTTCATAAGCTCAACCCCAATAATGTTTAACTTTTTCGGTAAACCTCAAAGCTAGGACCGGGCTCAACATTCAGAGAATTACCTTGGACCTCGGACTATCTTAATAAGTATTATTAAGTCTTTATTGGTTTCGGCTTGTAATATTTAATTATCTCTGGTCTATGGCTTGGTAACTTTTCTTTTGGGGATTTTTGCATGCATGAATTACCAAAGCATAATAACCGGATAATGCATTATATCGGGCTTAAGTAAAATTTGATATTGTTCCCTAGTTTCCACTGCATTGCAAATGAACTGTTTTTGAAAAACAAATCAGTAAGGCAACTAATTTTCCAAAATGCCTTGAAAAATGGTTTTTCTGCTGCAATAGTTTAACATCGAATTTTTTTTAAAAGAATAGCGACAAGCAAGCGATTTTTCTGAAACAACTTTATCAACAATAAAATGAATCCTAAGCATACACGACCTAATGAATGAATGCTTTTAAGCTAACTCAAAGTACAACTACAGTTTTCTCTAAAATGAGTTTATTTAAAGTATTCAAAAGTAATGTAAGTTAGCTTAGCCATTTTGGTGGCTAATGTAGCCTTCTCAATCTAGCCATAACGTCTAGGCCAGGTTTTTGAGGTTACAAGTTGATTTAACGACTTTGAGATGTGGCAAAGTCTTTAATAAATCAGCCATTGAAACCAACATGACCCAATAATTTTTTTACCCTACGAACCGTCATAAGGATAGGAAAGTTCTTGATGACTTCAATTTTTTCTTTGGCCACTTTCAACCCTTTGTTTGAGATTTGATGTCTTAAAACCAATCCTTCTTTTACCATAAAATGGAAAATTTTTCAATCAAGTACTAGGTTGGTTTCTTCACATCTTTTTAATACTTTTTCAAGGTTATATAGATATTCTCAAAAGGAATCTCCATATACTAAGAAATTTTCCATGAATACATCTAGACCTTGTTCCAACATTTCGGCAAAAATAGCAATCCTGCATCTTAAAAAGGTTGTTGGGGTAATGCATAATCCAAATGGCTTGCACTTAAAAGCGTAAGTACCACAAGGGCATGCAAAACTAGTTTTTTTATTGATAATTGGGGTGTATGGGGATCTGATGGTATCTAGAGCATCCATCAAAGAAATAGTAATATTCTTTTCTGGCTAATCTGTTAAGCATTTGATCAATGAAGGGAAGGGGGAAATGATTTTTTTGTTGCATCGTTTAATTTTTGATAATCAATGGATACCCTCCATCTAGTTATTGTCTTGGTTGGAATTAACTTGTTCTTCTCATTTTCAACAACTGGCAATCCTCATTTCTTTGGGACACATTGTGTAGGGCTCACCCATTCACTATCGAAAATTACATAGATGATACAAACATCCAACCACTTAAGTAATTCTTTTTTACCACCTTCTTCATGGCTGGATTTAAACGTCATAATGCGTCTACCACTAGTTTTTTTACCTTTTTCCAATCTAATCTTGTATTTACATAGCGTCGGTTTAATTCTCTTAATGTCTGCAATGTTCCATCCGATTGATTTTTTGTGTATTTTTAGCACGCTTAGTAACACTTCTTCTTGTTTGGTGGACAACCCTACGACAATAATTACGGGCAATGTATTCTACTCTCCCAAGTATCCGTATTTTAGATGATCAGGTAAAGGTTTCAATTCCAAAATAGGTGGTTTGATGATAAAAGGAACCATTTTAGTTGTAGTAGGATTTACCTGTTTTGGTTGTTCCTTAATTTTACGCCACTAGTCGAGTTGAAAGGCCAATTCATTATTTTCTAATTCTGGATCATCGATCAATTCCTCCACTATCTCATCCTCATCTAGCTCAATCACTTTCAACACTTCTATTTCTGAATTATTGGTTCTCCTCCTTGGGACGTAAACTCTATTATTTTAACAGTTTCTATTTCTGACTCACACCCCATATATGCTCATTGTTACTAACTCTTTCCAACAAGTAGACTATTTCACAACCTATTTTTGACCAAATACTTCCTCCAGCTATAATATCAAATTGTCGTTTATTTTGGCTAACCGACCATCCATAGAAATGTTGTAACTGTACTTCAAGGTTAATGCCCCCTCCCAATATTACTGAATAATCAATTTAAATATCTCTCATGCTTGTCCCAATGTCTCAGTAACATCTTTCTTGAATTTAAATAGCTCATGATATGTGCTAATTACTGCAATTATTGGTACAACTCAACATAGGAACAATTGTACAGATTCAGCACATATATTAATAGTGTATGGAGGTGGTGCATCTAACTAAGACATTGCTTGTCCTTCTAAAGCAAATGAAATAATTAACAATTTGATAACTTTTATTAACACAACAGCGTAAACAACTGTGTTACATAATTATTCAAACTGTCAAAGGAAGACTATGGGGTCCTCATCTTTGTATCTGCTAAACCTGATATATGAAGAAATCTAGGTTAGTAATTGTAATGACCAGAAAGTCAATGGTGTTGGAAAGTGTAGTTTTGGGACCCCATTTTCGTAAAGCAAACTTGTAAATATTTACAGAGTTACATTAGAAGTGAATTGAATTTCGGTTAGGTAATTTTGTTAAATTAGTACAGGGACTAAATCACATAGTTGATAAAAGTGTAATTTGGTTAAGGAATTAGAATTAGAATTCAAGGTAATGGATTTATATAGTAATTATACCATTAGTACATTAGTGTTCGGTTTCTAATTGTGCTTGTAATGAAATTTTGGTTTCATTAAAGTATAAAATAAATATCTAATTAAAATGAAAATATAAAACAAATAGGAAAGTGGAAAGAAAGAGAAAAACTATTGTTGTTCATGTTTCTCAAATGTTGGTAAAGAAAAATTAGGGAGACACGAAAGGCTTTAAGGTTGTCCATATTTTAAGCTTCAATTGGTTAGTCAAATGAGTACATTTTCTTGTAATTTTTATGTTTTTGGAATTTCAGTAGCTTGAACTAGCTGCCCTATATAGTATTATTTGATACTATCAAAGTTCGAGAATGTTTCCATTGATGGATAGTTGAAGTTCTAGGGATTAAATTGATAGATTTTAAGTTAAAGTTGAAAATGGACTAAATTGTAAAGTAAATTAATGGTTTTGTTCAATAGGGACTAAAATGCATAAATATCAAAATTTGAGGTAAAAATGAAAAATAGGAGGTCTAATTAGGACTAGAGTGCAATCTTCATGAAAGATTGTAGCTAAATTTGAAAGTTATGTTAGTCCCAATTTTAGAGACTAAATTAAATAAAATACAAAAGTTACATAAATTAGAAATTGAATGTGATTTGGGCTATGAATTGCTAATATTGTATGTTTATTTTAATCCATAGCTAACGTCGACCCGAATCAGTCATTAAAGAAAGGAAAAGATAAAGTTGTCGAGGAATAGCTCGGATTTCACGGTTTGTGTTTCTATAATCCGAACTATCTCAATTGTAACATTTATTATCGATACCAATAAATAAATATCGATGCCCTTATTTTGCATAATAAACATAATCGTGATTTGGTATTGTTATTTAAATATGGTATCGATACAGTATCAGTACCTAGAAATTAAATATCGATACCAACTTTAAAACTTTGAAATATTACAAATCAATCCTATTTTATGACTAAATTTCATAATTAGGTCCATGTAAACTTCAATTTATTATGTTTACAATATATGTGAATGGTATTTATATAAATTGTATATAAGTTTGAATCATTTATCGAAAGTTGCCCAGACAACAAATGTGACATTCCGTTATTCAGATCTGGTGATTGGGTCGAGTAATAGGGTGTTACAGTAACGCAGAGTTGTAACACCCCTAACCCATATCTGTTGCCAAAACAGGGTTACAGAGCATTACCAGAGTTTTCAAATTAAACAAACATAAATTTCTAACTTTTCAAATCATATCAACAAACATATTAAAACCAATTCAAAACATACATATTTTCCCTTTAATCGAGCCCTCGAGGCCCAAATTATGCGTTTGAAACAGGTCGGGACTAAATTAGAAACTCAAAGAATTTTTCAGAAAACAATGAAAATTTTCAACACTGCAAGGGTCACACAACCGTGTGGCTAGGCCTTGTGTGCATTCGAAGTAGGGACACACAACCATGTCCAAGCCCGTGTCCGTGCCCAGGTAACTCATTGACTTGGGTCACACTACCAAGCCACACGCCCGTGTGCCAGACCTTGTACCCTTCGAAATAACCCCACACCCGTGTATCGGGCTGTGTGTTAGGTTGTGTAACAGCCTGACTTGAAACTATTCGAAAGCTGCAGGGGACAGATGGTCGTGTCACCTGGCCGTGTGTCACACACAACTGGGACATATGCCCGTGTCTCTGCCCATGTGGATGAAAATAGGTCATTTTACAAGTCATTTTTCTTACCCAAACTACCATGTACCTAAAACCAAATTGCACACATGCACCAGCCTTAATAAGGCACCAAAATCAAGCATAAACAAATCATATACATTTGGCATAACATCATACAACCAATATGCCCTTAGGCACCTCAAATGACAATATATAAACATGTTCAACCATGTATTCAATATGGCCAAAATGACTAGCTAACTTTAAACTAAACTTGCATTAATTCAAACCATTGATTTAACTTACCATTACCTATCACATGGTACAAAATATGCCATTCTCTCACTAACATAAATAGACATATATATACCTTTCTTAACATGTTACGAAACCACATCAAGTTACAAGACTTATACAGTATGCATATTCATCTATCACAATTCAAACATATTAAGGCAAACATCGACTATAATAAGGTTAATCTTTACATACCATAAATTAAGCTCATATCAACATCAAAATGCTAAATCACAAGCCAAATCGAATGGCTATTCCAATAACCAAAACATATACATTCCATCATAATCAAAATTAAACATCCAAAAGTGCCGAAAGAGCCGATAGATAGTGTGATAGATCTTTAACGACTTTCTAACCCTAGCGAGCTTTCAACAACTACAAACACAAAAAAATAAATACAAAGTAAGCATGTCATGCTTAGTAAGATTGTACCAAATATAGTCTAAATTTTTCAATAAAGTAAACAACCACAAATCATGTATATCCCAAATCAACATGTGCACAACTAATTCAAAAACTCATATATATACATTCTTACTTTTAATTTCCACAAAGGTACACAATACCTACCTTTCACCATATTAATGTAATTTACATTGAAAGCTCTTACCAAAGCCTACACGAGGTAATAATACAATGATTGACACATCCATTTTCATAATTTGATAATCGAAGTTATCCCTTTTCATAGTTTGACTGCCAAAGCTATCCCTTTTTATAATTTGATGGTCATTACCATCCTTTTTCATAGTTCGATGGTTGTCACCATCCCTTTTATAATTTGATAGCCGAAGCTATCCCTTTTCATAGATTGATAGCCGAAGCCATCCCTTTTCATAGTTTGATGGTTGTCACCATCCCTTTTCATAGTTCGATGGTCGTCACCATCCCTTTTCATAATTGATAGCTGAAGCTATCCCTTTCCGTATTCGATAGCCGAAGCTATCCCTTTCCGTATTCGATAGCCGAAGCTATTCCTTTTCATTCGTCAATGATCGTCATTACGCCATTGGATTTTTCCGTCAACACTCAATTTAGTATTATAAAATAATAGCATTCAACTCATAAAATAAAAATGAAACTTAAACACACGAGCTTTCATTGACGATAAACGTAGAAAAATGAAGTCAACTAATCCGAAGCCTTTGTTTGCCTCAATCTAGAACCGTACATGGTTTATCTTGATCTAAATGAATAAATCCAGCTCAATTCAATAATCATTCTAATCAATTTAACTCAAATTCATATTTTAGCAAAATTACAACTTGGCCCTTATACTTTTAATTTCTTACAAATTAGTCCTTAGGCTCGTAAAATGAAATTCATGAAATTTCATCCCTACCCAAGCCTAACCGAATATCATACAAGCTTATAGCTACCCACACATTTCCTTATTTCACAAATTACACCATGAATATTTTACATTTTACAATTAAATCCCTAATTGTCAAATTCATCAAAAATCACTTAACAAAAGTTGTATATCTAACAATAAGATTTCATTTTCTATCATCAAACTTCATAAAAAACATGGATTCGTTCATGGAAAAACTTAAATCTTTTAACATTTTTGCAAATTAGTCCCTGGGCTAGCTAGATTAAGCTACAACGATCTCAAAAACATAAAAATCATTAAAAATGGGATGAAAATTTTCTTACATGCACAAGGTAGCCTAGCCAAACCTTCAAAGCACCAAAAGTGGTGTTTTTTTTCTCCAAAAATTGGTAGAAACTAAGTGAGAAAGATGATACCAATTTTGTTTTGATTTACTCAATTTATTTATTAAATTACTTAATTAACCTTGTAATACCATTAAATCACCTAATAAAGTGTCCATAATTTTTCATTCATGATTTTAATGGTTTATTTACAACATAAACCCTCCAATAATTTAATATCATAGCTATTTAATCCCTTAACTTATAGAACTCAAGTTTTCACCTTTTGCAAATTAGTCTTTTTTATCGGATTAAGCATGTAAACGGTAAAATTTCTTAACAAGATTTTTTATACAATACTAGTAACATGCTGTAGACATTAAAATAATAATAATAAATATTTTCTTATTGGATTTGTGGTCCCAAAACCACCGTTTCGATTCCACTAAAAATATGTTGTTACAACTCTCCCCTTAAAAGAATTTTTGTCCCTGAAAATCTTACCAGAAAAGTGGTTCGGATATTGCTTTTTCATAGCTTCCTCAAGTTCTCAGGTGGCTTCCTCTATCCCGTGTTGTTGCCAGAGAAATTTTACTAAATTTATGTTCTTGTTTCTTAATTCTTTCACCTCTCGTGCCAAAATTCTGACCGGTTCCTCATTGTACGCTATATCAAATTGAATCTCAACATTCGTCGGGGAGATAACATGTGAAGGGTCAGATTGATACCGTCATAACATAAACACATGAAAGACATTATGAATCTTTTCTAATTCTAACAATAAATCTAATCGATACACAACAGGTCTGATCCTTTCAGTAGTCTCATATGGCCCAATAAATCGCGTACTTAGCTTTCTTTTACGACCGAACCGTAGAACTTTCTACTAGGGCGATACTTTCAAGAACACTTTATCACCGACTTGAAATTCAATATTTTAACGTTTTAAATCCGCATACGATATTTGTTTATCTGAAGCTGCTTTCAAACTATCTTGGATCACCTTCACTTTTTCTTCAGTCTCTCAAATCAAATCAACCCCGTGAATCTTTTTCTCATTGAACTTAGTCTAATACAAAGGAGTTTGGAATTTACAACCATACAAAGCTTCGTACGGTGCCATTTTTATTCTGGATTGATAACTATTATTGTACACGAACTCAACTAACGATAAATATTTCTCCCAGTTGCCTTCAAATTCTAAAACACAAAATTGAAGCATATCTTCAAGTACCCGGATCACTCGTTCAAACTAACCATCTGTCTGAGGATGAAAAGCAGTACTAAAATGTATCCGTATACCAATAGCCTCTTACAACTTGCTCCAGAACCGTGATGTAAACCGCGGATCTCTATTCGAAATAATGGAATTTTACACCCCGTGCAATCTGACAATCTCAGCAACATATAACTCAACGAATCTCTCAAGAGAATAATCTGTAAGTACAGGAATAAAATGTGCAGACTTCGTCAAAATATCAATGACAACCCAAATTGCATCTCTCTTCCTCGGAGACAAGGGTAATCGCGATACGAAATCCATAGTAACTCGATCCTATTTCCACTTCGGTATCATCACTAGCTGCAATAATCCCGAAAGAACTTGATGTTCAGCTTTTACTAACTAACATACTAAACATCTAAATAAAAAATCAAAAATCTCGCGTTTCATTCCCGACCACTAGTATATCTATTTCAAATCACCGTACATCTTATTACTTCTTGGATGAACAAACAAGCTACCATTATGAGATTCGTGTAAGATTCACTGAATAAGCTCTAGATTCTTCGATACGCAAATTCTACTTCTGAACAATAAACAATCATCGGGTCCTATCTGAAATTCTGAATCGAAAGTTGACTCACTTTGTGCTCGTTTAGCTAGCAACTTGTCATCACACTTTTGAGCTTCACAGATCTACTGTAAAAACATCCGTCTAGCTTTCAACTCGACTAAGATTAAGCCATCTTCAGATGATGTCAGTCGCATATTCATTGCTCACAGAGCATAAATGGACTTTGTACTCAAAGCATCAGCAACTATGTTTGCTTTTCCCGGATGATAATCAATGATCAACTCATAATCTTTTAACAGTTCGAGCCATCTATGCTGTCTCATATTCAAATATTTCTATAACATTGGATACTTCAAAATCTTATGATCGGTAAAAATATGGCATTTTTCACCTAACAAATAGTGTCGCCAAATTTTCAATGCAAATACGATAGCTGTCAACTCTATGTCATGTGTCGGATAATTCTTTTAGTGTGGTTTTAACTACCTGGAAGCATAAGCTATTACTTTTCCTTCCTGCATCAAAACACAGCCTAAACCATTTAATGATGCATCGTTAAAAATCACAAATTCTTTACCCCATTCAGGTTGAACCAGAACTGGTGTCTTGGTCAATAGTGCTTTCAACTAATTGAAACTTTTTCGACATTTCTCGGACCATTCAAACTCTACATCTTTCTGTAATAGTCGCGTCATCGGTGTAGCTATCATTGAAAACCCTTTTATGAATCTTCTGTAATGACCAGCTAATCCTAGGAAACTTGTAACTTCAGATATGTTTCTTGGTGGTTTCCAGTCAACAACTGCTAAAATTTTACTTGGATCAACTCTGATGCCATCAGCCGATACTATATGTCCCAAAAAGCCAACTTCTCGGAGCCAAAACTCACATTTTCTAAATTTAGCAAACAATTGTTTATCTCGCAGGGTTTGCAACACAATTCTCAAGTGCTCGGCATGCTAAAACTCATCTCATGAATATACAAGAATGTCGTTAATAAATAGCACAACAAATCTGTCTAAATACAGTCTAAAAATTATGTTCATCAAGCCCATAAATACTACACGTGCATTAGTTAAACCAAACAACATCACAAGAAATTCATAGTGTCCGTACCTGGTTCTGAATGCAGTTTTCGGCACATTCGAATCTTTCACTCGAAGCTGATAATAGCTAAAACGAAGATCAATCTTTGAAAATACTGTGGCACCTTTCAACTGGTCGAATAGATTGTCAATTCGAGGCAGTGGGTATTTATTCTTGATTGTAACCTTGTTAAGCTGACGGTAGTCAATACACAATCTCATGGATTCATTTTTTTCTTAACGAACAGAACCGGTGCACCCTAAGCTGAAAAGCTAGGTTGAGCAAAACCCTTATCTTTCAATTCCTGATTCTATGCTTTCAACTCTTTAAACTCAGTAGGAGCCATTCTGTAAGGTGCTATCGAGATTGGTGATGTTCCCGGTACTAGTTCAATAGCAAACTCAACTTCTCTGATTGGCAGTAATCCAGGTAACTCCTCTGGAAACACATCAGGATACTCGCAAACCACCAACACTAATTCAAGCTTCTATTCAGACACTTTAATATCCAACACATATGCAAGGTAAGCACTGCAACCTTTTCTCACATATTTCTGCGCTAACATAGCTAAAATAACCATAGGCAACCCACTCACACTATCTGATTCAAAACAAAAAGTCTCATCGTTCTGGCATTTCAATACAATAAGCTTTCGTCTACAGTTTACAATGTCATGTAGAGTTAACCAATCCATGGCCAAAATCACATCAAACTCGTTAAATGGCAACAACATGAAATCAGCCAGAAAACTATAACCCCGAGTCATCAATGAATAGTTCTTGCAAACTTTATCAACTAATACATGCTGACCTAGGGGGTTCGACACTTTAACCAAGAATTCAGTGGACTCAACAGGTAAATTCTTACTAGACACTAAATTCGTGGACACATATAATGAGTTGATCCCGAATCAATCAAAGCAATAACATCAATGTCAAAGATAGAGAAAATACCCGTAATAACATCTGGCGCAGAAGCTTCCTCTCATGCGCGAAGAACATAAGCCCTAGCTAGTGCTCGTGCCTCGGATCTCACAGCAGAGTCTTTTATTAGACCACGACTACCACTCACATTACGAGGTGGTCTACCCCTCCTTGCGGTGTTGTTTGGTTGAACATTTTGAACCTTCTCTTTCTCAGATATTTTTGGGAAATAATGGATAAAATGCTTAAATGAACCACATTTGAAACACGCCCCATCTTTTGCTCTACACTTGCCAAAATGTTGACGCCCACACCGTTGACAATCAGGTTTATTGTCTTTAACGCTACCTACGCTAGCCATTGATGTTGCTTGCGTCTTGGAATCTGCATACTGTTTGCCAAAGTCTCTATCAAGGTATCCCACTTATGCAATCGAATGGCTATGGTGTTCTTTCGATCCTTCGACTGTGATTGATACGACTTTCCAATCAACCTTTTTCTTGAATCCTTGGCTTCAAAATTAGCTTTTCTTTTCTCTTTGCTAAGCTATTCAGCTTTATGTGCTCTGGCAACTAAAATAATGAATTCTTTCAGTTCGAGAATCCCAACTAGAAGCTTTATATCCTTGTTTAATTAACTTCAAACCGTTTACACATTGCAGTCTTGATCGGAATGCACTCCCGGGCATATTTACTCAATCAAACTCCCATTCATACTCTGATACCGTCATACGACCTTGCTTAAGCTCAAGAAATTCTTTACGCTTCTGATCCAGAAATCTCTGATAATGTACTTTTTCCTGAACTCGCTTTGAAAGAATTCCCAGTCGATACACTCTCTCGACAATACTAAATCAAGGTATTCAACCACTGATATACTGAATCTTTTAGTACAGATATTGCACACTTTACACATTCAGCTGGTGTACAAGACAACTAGTCGAAAACTCTAATAGTATTCTCTAATCAAAACTCAACTCTCTTAGGATTATCATCAACTGTAGCTCAAAATTCTTCAGCCCCATATTTCTCAATTTTATCAACAAGTGGCTTATTAGCTCGTAAAGGTTCTAAACTTTGAGGAATAATGAAGATCGATTGGGGAATAGGTGGGGGTGGACGTCGTTGAGCAGCCAAGTTCATCCGTACGAACTCAATAAACCACTCACTCATCATTTGGAAGAAAGATTTCTTAGTTTCTCCTCCTCAACCCTCAGATACAGGCCTCAAGCCACTTGACGCTGCTCCTAAATGGAGGCTTGCACGTTACTTTTCACTTGTCATGTGTCACCTGGGGACACATGGCCGTGTGTCACACATGGCTAAGAAACATGCCCAAGTCTCTGCCCATGTGGACAAAAATAGGCCATTTTACAAGCCATTTTTCTCACCCAAACATGAATATACCTAAAACAAAATTGCACATATGCACCAGCCTTAATAAGGCACCAAAATCAAGCATAAACAAATCATATACATTAGGTATAACATCATACAACCAATATGCCCTTAGGCACCTGAAATGACAATATAAAAAATATGTTCCACCATGTATTCAATATGGCAAAAATGACTAGGTATCTTTCAATTAAACTTGCATTAATTTAAACCATTGAATTAACTTACCATTACCTATCACATGGTATAAAATATGCCATTCATTCACTAACATCAATAGACATATATATACCTTTCTTAAAAAGTTACCAAACCACATCAAGTTACAAGACTTATACAATATGCATATTCATCTATCATAATTCAAACATATTAAGGCAAACATCGACCATAATAAGGTTAATCTTTACAAACCAAAAATTAAGCTCATATCAACATCAAAATGCTAAATCACAAGCCAAACAAAATGGCTATTCCAACAACCAAAACATAGGATCAACATTAGCCAAGATACCTATACATGTCATCATAACCAAAATTAAACATCTGAAAGTACCGAAAGAGCCGATAGATAGTGTGATAGATCTCTAATGACTTTCCAACTTGAGCGAGCTTCCGACAACTACAGACATAGAAAAATAAACACAAACTAAGCATATCATGCTTAGTAAGTTCATAACAAATATAGTCTAAATTTGTCAATACATTAAACAACCACAAAGCATGTATATCCCAAATCAACATGAGCACAACTAATTCGAAAACTCATACATATACATTCTTACTTTTAATTTCCAAAAAGGTACACATTACCTATCTTTCACCATATTAATGTAATTTACATTGAAAGCTCTTACCGAAGCTCACACGAGGTAATAATACGATGATTAACACATCTATTTTCATGATTCAATAACCGAAGTTTTCCCTTTTCATAGTTAGACAACTGAAGCTATCCCTTTTCATAATTTGATTGTCGTCATCATCCCTTTTCATAGTTCGATGGTCGTCATCATCCCTTTTCATAGATTGATAGCTGAAGTCATCCCTTTTCATAGATTGATAGCCAAAGCCATCCCTTTTCATAGTTCCATGGTCGTCACCATCCCTTTTCATAATCGATAGCTAAAGCTATTCCTTTTCATTCGTTGATAATCATCGTTACGCTGTTGGATCTTTTCATCAACACTCAATTTAATATTATACAATAATAGCATTCAACTCATAAAATAAAAATGAAACTTAAACGCATGAATTTACCTTGACATAAATGTAGAAAAATGAAGTCGACTAATCTGAAGCTTTTTTTTAGCTCGATCTAGAACCGTACGTGGTTTATCTTGATCTAAATGAATAAATTTAGCTCAGTTCAACAATCATTCTAATCAACTTAACTCAAATTCACATTTTAGCAAAATTACAATTTGGCCCCTATACTTTTGATTTCTTACAAATTAGTCCTTAGGCTCGTAAAATGAAATTCATGAAATTTCATCCCTACCTAGGCCTAATCGAATATCATAAAAGCTTATAGCAGCCCATACATTTCATTATTTCACAAATTATACCATGAATATTTTACATTTTACAATTAAATCCCTAATTGACAAATTCATTAAAAATCACTTAACAAAAGTTGTTTATCTAACAACAAGATTTTTATTTTCTACCATAAAACTTCATAAAAAAAATGGATTCATTCATGGAAAACCTTAATTCTTTTAACAGTTTTACAAATTAGTCCCTGGGCTAGCTAGATTAAGCTACAACAATCCCGAAAACATAAAAATCATTAAAAACGGGATGTAAAATTGCTTACATGCACAAGGTAGCCTAGTTGAACCTTCAAAGAACCAAAAATGGTGTTTTCTTTTTCCAAAAATCAATGGAAACTAAGTGAGAAAGAGGATACCAAAATTTTGTTTTGTTTTACTTAATTTATTTATTAAATTATTTAATTAACCTTGTAATATAACCATTAAATCACCTAATAAAGTGTCCATAATTATCCAGTCATGATTTTAATGGTTTATTTATAGCATAAACCCTCCAATCATTCAACATCATAGTTATTTAATCCCTTAACTTGTAGAACTCAAGCTTTGGACCTTTTACAAATTAGTCTTTTTTATCGAATTAAGCATGTAAATGGTAAAATTTCTTAACGAGGTTTTTTATACGATACTAATAACATACTGTAGAATTAAAATAATAATAAAAATAAATATTCTCATATCAAATTTGTGGTCCCAAAACCAGCATTCCGGTTTCACTGAAAACGGGTTGTTACAACTGTAAACTGTATCCATCGCCAGAACAAGGTTAGGGGTGTTACAAGGGTTCAATTCAAAATGGCGATTCTTAATAACAGGTCGAGCAATACTAGGCTTTAACCAGTTCATGTTAAAGGGAATTGCCTCTAACACCCGCATCATCTTACTAAATTCGATCAACAAATTAATTTGGAAGAGGTATGTTACAAGTTAAGTTTCATATGGTTAGTCTTAAAAACTTCCCTTATGGATGTCTTGCCACAAATATCCATGACTTTGCACGAACACTACCGCCTATAGAGAAAAAGAGAAATGTTAGTAAAAAATAGAAACAACTAAAAATTAAAATCATATCTATAGTTTAAATTTTTCCAAATTATTCTATTAATCGTAAAACTTAAAACTAATTGAGTGGCATTGCCTCCCGACAACGACGCCAACAACTTCACCGCCTCCAGACGTACTAACGCCTAGAGTGTAAATCATGCAACCAAATATAATCGTTAGGCAATTTCCACAAGTATATGGGTCAGGTTGTATATAGATTTATGCAACGAAGTATTAGAGTACTCTAAGGATCGTACCTAGGGGAGGCGAAACTAAACTAACCCTAACTCTTATGTTAATAGATCTAATTAGTAATTTAATCAAATTATATTATGATGAATCCTAAGGTGATTAAAAATCATATTTTATAAAAATAATTCAAATGCATTAAAATAAAGACACGAAAATAATTTGTAGACTTTATCAATTCTATGGACGAAAAACTAACTTGCTTCAGTGGTCATAACAAACTCCTATTTCGGGTTCTATTCAATCAACTAGTCATTAACCTAGCAAGATCTCTCAATCTTCCACTAAACTACTAAGTCGGTAAGAACTACTTATCGCTCGACCTCACAGTCTAAACCAGATTGGGTAAGGTGTTCACAAATAGGCAATACCAATTTGGGGTTCATTCACACCTAGATGACTTCCTACGATTGTCAGGCCTAGGGTTTAGGTTCATCCTATGCCAACTAGCTAATCTGCTAAGAAACCCTACATAGAAGTTAATTACTCTCTCGTCCACTCGCTAATCTCCCATAAAAGGACTAGTTCCTCGTGGATCTAATAAACATCATAAACTTGATTGAAAAGATAAACATAAATAACAGATCAAGAATAGAGTTGAAGAAGAATCCCGGTATATTGATTTAGCACAAATGATAATCCGCAAAGATTCGATTGTCTTTACAAATCATCCAAAGAATGAAAGAAAATAAAAAGTAAAAATACAATGACAAAGGAAACCTAAGTACAAAATAAACTAGAAAGAAACTAAGAATAAAAATAAATGAAATTCGTCTACTCAAACTTCCAATAAAGACTGTCTAAGAAGTGTTTAGAGTTGTCTGTTGATAGGCTTAGGGTTGGTCGTCATCCATTGACCTAATTCAGTTGACGTTTTAGCATTAAAGTCAATTGTATGGACCAAAACATCCTTGGCTCATTAATTCCCCTCATCAAGGCAATGTCGCGACACCTTACTGCCTATGTCACGATAATGATGGAAGTTTATAAGCTTAGGCTAGATTTCAGGGTTGTGTCGCAGCACACCCTGTCTATGTTACAACACTGAAGGCATTTTGCTCCTTTTAAGTGATTTCTCTATGTTGCAACATCGACCCTCTATGTTGCAACATCGCGGCCAATCTCATGTTCTTATGCCTCTAAATGATGTCCTATACGCTCACTAAATATGTTAGCCACCCTTTAGGCCTATTTTGGCCCATAAGTTCATGTAAATGGCTCAAATCACACTTTTTATTATTTGTGAAATTAAATTAAAAACTAAGTAAAAACTTAACGAAATTGCTTTTATATGATATCCTCAAGTACGAAAATGGTTTAATTCGCTACAACGATTTGCGGTAGACCAATAGCCTATTGGCTTGGAACCCGGTGGATGATCAAGTAAGGTGCAAGTTTAATTTCCCATTATTGAATTCATCTCATCATTTATAGCTTCTTTTCAAAAAGCAAAGTCTTGAGATTTCATTTTTTCTTCAAGTGTAATATGATCTTATTTTGTATTATAGCAATAAGGTATCTTATTGCGTATACTTTAATCTTTACCTTTTACAAAGAACATAATAAAAACCGGTCCAAATTTTTTTACCCATTTAATCCTATTACTTCTTCTTAATTCTTGACAAGGTTCATCATTATTATTAACTTGTTCCAATGGAATCTCATTCTCATTTGAAGAATGAATGAATTATTGTGGATATAAAAGTCTTGAAATAGAACAAAATCTATTTTCATTAAAAATGACATCTATTGATTGAATAAAAATATTAATTGAAATTGAATCATATGATATAAATATGCATTCAATTCCTTTTTCACCTAAAGTTTTACATTTAGGTGTTGTAACTTTGACAATATCTCTACAGCCCCAAACCTTAAAATAATTAAGGTTTGGTTTCCTTTTCTTCCATTACTCATAGGAGGTTATTTTAGTTTCCTTATTAGGAACTCTATTCAACATGTGAAAATATATTCGAATAACTTCTCTCCAAAAACCTTGTCCAAGACTTGAATATGATAACATTGAATTTACCATTTAGTTAGGATTTTATTTTTCCTTTAAGCTACACCATTTTGTTGCAATGTATAATATTGAAAAATACAATACCTGTATGTTAACTAACATTACTAGAAACCCTTTCCATAAAGTTAAAAGGAAAACAAAATGGTGTTGAACATACACTCGTACATATACCCTTTCCCTAAAAAAATTCCTCCTTTAGACAACATAAACTTATCTGCCTTAAAAAGAAGTTTGAAACCAAACTTATTCAATAGACTTCCAACCACTAAATTCTTCTTAACTTCTGGTACATAATATATGTCATTCAAGGTTAAAACATTTCCAGAAGTGAATTGTAGTTGAACAGACCTTTTGCCTTCGAGTGTTGCAGTGGAAGAATTTCCCATGTACAAGTCATTTTCATATTCATATTAGGTGAACTTTTTGAACATGCTTTTGTCGTTACACACATGTTTGGTTGCTCCAGTATCAATCTACCATGAATTATCATCTTGCGCAATATTAATTTTAGAAATAATGGGAACAAACTTTTCGTTACTATAAGCCTTAGAAGAAGATTTCTTCATTAAAAATCGACATTCATTCTTGAAATATCTCGGCTTACCACAATGGTAGCATGAGCCCTTTTGTTTCTTTTTGAACTTAAGTGCTCTAACAGTCTATTTGAACTTTCTCTTGGATGGTTTAGTACTCTGTACTTCCTCCGTAACATGTACTTTGGCATTTTCATAATCTAGGTTCTGATCTTACTTTCAATATTCTTCTTCAATACGAATATGATTTGCTAAAGCCTCAAAAGATATTCCCTCTTTCTTATGTTTAAAACTTCTTTTAAAATCTTTACAAGATGGAGGAAGTTTGTCTATAATGGAGGATACAACAATTATTTCATCCATTTTCATATCATATTGCTTAAACTAATTTAACACTTTTTTCAATATCATGAAATTACTCCATGACAGAACAATCATAAATCATTTGATAATTATTGAAATGTATGACAAGAAATTTCTTACTAGTAGCATCTTTTGTCATGTATTTTGTCTCAGATTTTCCCATAGTTCCTTAACAGTGACTATTGGAATAAATCCAGTTTGAAAACGATTTTCTTACACAATGAAAAATTAATATTTTGAAAATCGACCCGATTTGTGATATTTATAGCAATAAACATTAGACCGAAACCATACCTATGTTTTTGGATAAGCAGATCCTTAATTTTTTGGCTTTCACCAAACGAACTTCTTTGCTACTCTCGTACCATGAACTGTTTCGAGTGTGGGCTCAAATCAATTGAATCGGTAGAATTGTTATTTTTGAAAAATATTTTTAATAGTTGAGAATAAATTCTCTTTATTTTTCAGTAGAGTAATGTAAACGGAAAAATATATAGGATTTTTCCTATGTAATTTATCACCTTTCTAGTTACATTCGTTGTTAAAACTAAATAATTGTCTAATAAATTAATAAAATATGTGAAAATAATAAATTAGGACGTAGAAATTATTAAAATGTGATTTTATGCTTTATTATATAGTTTTCATGCAATAAATGGCTTATTTTATATTAATTTGAATATATTATATTTTTAAGACATAAAGTGGGCCATGCATGATTAAATTAAATAATAAAATATAAAATTATTTTTAATAATTCATTTTAAAATATTTCGTTAATAATTTGGGTATTAATTAATTAATTAAATTGGATAAATTTAATTCTTTGGTCCTCTAACTTGTTGATTTATTTTGGACAGGTCTGATAGCTTTGCTGGATTACAAAATCGTCCATAATAGAGACCAAGTCAACCTAAAATTTGGTTGCACATGGCTGCCCATAAACCAATTTTTAGTTTAATTGCACAAGGTCCTTAAAAAGTTGAAGAAATTAGAGATTTACCTGAAGATTTGCACTTGACCAAGTCTTAATCTTGAGTTGTTGTGGTACTCAAATTGACCAAGAATCAAGGAAAAATCAGCACAACTTACTAAAATTATGGCCGGCCACCCATGGAAAATGCTTCAAAAGATGGAAACTCCTATTTTTAGCAAACTATCTCTCTCTCCTCACCTATAAATAAGACCCTCTCATTCCTTCATTCATCATCCCTCAAGCATCCATCAAGCATCATTCTATCTTTTTCTCTTAGCCTTTTCCATTCCCACCCCTAACATCATCTCTTCATAGAGATTTTAGCAATTAAGCCTCTTAAAGAACCCTTGGTCGGCCACCTTGGAGAACCATTAGCAAAGGTGAAAAGGAAAGGAACGAAGGAGTCTCGTCAGTCAGAGTCTTGGGTGACAGCCACTCTAAATTGGGTTTAATCTTTCTTTTCTTTAACTTAATATAAAGATAATTGCTATGTGTTCTTTGTTCTTGTTTACAACACTGTTAGCTTTATTTTATTTAAGCTGGGATGATTGTTTTGATTAAATCATATTTATTTGATTCATGCTTATAATGTTTGTGACTCAATCGATCATGTTTTCAATTAAAATCAAGTATGTATTTCGTTCATACGTGATTGACATGCACCTGAATTAGCTAATTGATCCTAACTAGACGACGACTAATGGACGCATAATTGAAATGTGCATGCTCAATTTAGATCCTAACACGATTGAATTGTAGGTTGCATAACAACTCTAACCAAGCTCTGTTATCTGCATAGTTTTTAGATTTGTATGATTGAATTGTTCCAAACCTAACACGTCCCTGTTACCTCACACGAATGCTAAGAAACCCTTAGTAAATAAGGATCAGTAAAATGCGTATTTACTAAGTAAAGGATTCTGAAAGGACCTAACGTGGTTTCCAAACTCATGAAAGATCGAGTTGCCATGGAATGTTTTTCCATATGTTATTAAGCATGTTGATAATAAATTGAGTTTAATTAAAGTAATTATCCTAGTTTATTTATGTTATAATTGTTGCAAATTGTGTTTACTTTTACTAAAATCTATTTTAATCATATAGTTTGCATACTTAGGATAATTGGCATTAGGGATCATTGCATTTAGTTTAATATATTTTAATCACCACTTCTCAACTATATTGTGTTTTTATTTACCAAATTGTTAATATAATTTTACAAATTAAGTGACTTAGCACAAATACAATCCCTGTGGAGACGATAATTCAATACTTACTTATTACTTGATAACGACTATGTACACTTGCACAAACTTTAGCGTTACAAGTTTTTAGGCCGTTGCCAGGGATTGTCAACTATTGCCATAGTCATTTTTTTCTTGAAATTATTTATTTTCAATTTAATTTATTTCTAACATTACTAACTTATTCTTTTTAATTTTTGTGATTTTCTTTTCAGGTGTTTATGAGCATAGATCGAATTATCGATTTACTCCCTGTAGACCCTGAAATTGAGCGAACTTTCAGACAACAAAGACGTGAATAAACAGCTCAAAGACTAGTCGAGATAGACCTTGGAAATCAGAATCAAGACTAAGGTAATGAAGCCAATTATGTATGAAATCCTATTATCATTGCCGATGATAGGGATCGATGCATCAGACAATATGGTGTGCCACCTTTCAGTGAGTTAAACCCAGGAAGTAGAAGGCCAGATATTGAGGCAACCTAGTTTGAATTGAAACCAGTGATGTTTCAAATGCTACAAACGGTGGGCCAATTTAGTGGTATGCCCACGGGAGATCCACATCTCCACTTCCGATTATTTATGGAGGTGAGTGGTTCATTCAAGATAGCTGGTGTGACTGAAGGCGCACTGAGGTTGAAGTTGTTTCCATACTCGTTGCAGGATCGAGCACGAGCATGGCTCAATTCATTGCCACCAAGTTTCATATCTACATGGAAAGAATTAGTAGAGATATTTTTGGTTAAGTATTTCTCACCTAGCAAAAACGGTAAGTTAAGGAACGAGATCTCAACTTTCCAACAATTGGATGACGAGTCTTTGTATGAGACTTGAGAGAGATTCAAGGAGTTACTTCGTAAGTGTCCTCATCATGAGATTCCTCATTGTATCCAGTTGGAGACATTCTATAATGGTCTCAATGAAAATACAAGATTGATGGTAGATGCTTCCGCGAATGGTGTAATTTTGTCTAAGTCTTATAATGAAGCTTATGAGATCATCGAGAGGATCGCGAGTAATAACTATCAATTGCCAACAAATCGAACAGCTTCAGGAAGACGTGTAGCTGGAGTTCATGAAGTTGACACCCTCACTTCGTTATCAGCTCAGGTATCGTCTATTTCTTCTATGTTAAAATAGTTAACCGCTAATAGTACTAATAATTTTGTAGATCAGCCACCCAGTCCGTTTGAAATAGTTTCCTATGTGTACTGTGGGGAAGGTCATTCGTTCGAGAATTGTCCATCAAATCCTAAGTCAGTGTACTATATGGGGAACCAATATTAAAATAGGAGTGGAAAAGGACCCTAGTTCAACTTTTACAATCCTTCATGGTGTAATCATCCTAAATTTTCTTGGATAAACCAAGGAAATGGACCAAAAAACAACTTATTGCAACAAAGACCCAACCAATCTCAAGGGTATAACCAGCAAGCTCCAAAACCACCTCAAGCTAAGGCATCAAACAGTTTGAAGAACTTGTTGAAAGCCTATATAGAAAAGAATGACGCTTTGATCCAAAGCTAAGCACCAACACTGAAAAATTTGGAAAATGAAATGGGTCAGTTAGCTACGGAGCTACGTAATAGACCTTAAGAAACCTTTCCGAGCGATACTGAGAATTCAAGAAATTTGGGTAAATAACATATCAAGGCAGTGGCATTGTGAAGTGGTAAAATTCTAGAACCCCAATTGATTGATGTTGAAGATAAGCCCGTTGAGAATAATCAACCAGCTGTTGAAGTTCCTACACCAAAGGAATCAGAAAGTGCAAAGTCTGAAAAGGTGAACCCTGACTTAGTGAATTCAAATATTTTAACATCTTCTTTGGATGCAAATTTACCTACTCAGAAAAGTTGTCTGGTTCAACCGAAAGTTCCTTCACCTCCATATCCGCAAAGATTGCAGTAAAACAAGCAAAAATAATATGTGCAATTAAAGAAGTTTGTGGATGTTCTGAAGCAGTTACACATCAATATTCTGTTGGTGGAGGCTTTAGAACAAGTGCCGAATAATGTGAAGTTTATGAAGGATATACTATCCAAGAATAAATGACTAAGTGAGTATGAGACTGTTGCCTTGACAAAGGAGTGTAGTACGTTCCTGCAAAACAAACTGCCACCGAAATTGAAAGACCCAAGTTTTATTATACCCTGTAAAATTGGTGAATCTTATTCTGGTAAAGCTTTGTGTGACTTAGGAGTGAGTATTAACTTGATGCCTAAGTTTATTTTCAAGATGTTAGAGATAGGTGAAATAAGACCTACAACTGTGACGCTTTAGCGGATCGATCTTTAGCATATCCCGAAGGAAAGATCAAGGATGTTTCGGTAAGAGTCGATAAATTTATTTTTCCTGCTGATTTCATTATCTTAGATTTTAAAGCAAACAAGGAAGTGTCGATCATCCTTGGGAGACCTTTCTTAGCCATGGGAAAAAAATTAATTGATGTGAAGAAAGGAGAACTCACCATGCAATTCCAAAACGATCAGGTAACCTTTAATATTCTTAAAGCGATGAAATTTCCCGATCTGGCAGAGTAGTGTTCAGTTATGGAAGAGATAAAAACCTTGGTTTCTATGGAAAGAAATTTTGAAGATCAATTGGAGAAAGCCTTAAATTTTGACCCTTTAGAGGATGAAGAAGGTGAAGAAAACATGGCTTTGATGGAAGCCAATCCGAGAAATTTTATTCAATCCACGCGGTTTGAATCGTTGGAGTTGGAAGTCAGAGAATTTGTGCAACCCAAGTTGTCAATTGAAGAACCACCTAAACTCGAACTAAAGGTACTTCCTTCCCATTTGAAATACATTTATTTAGGTAATTGTTCTACTTTACCTATGATTATTTCAGTGAAACTGACGAAAGATCAAGAGGAGCAACTAATTGCTATTCTAAAGAAATTTAAGAAAGTAATTGGTTAGACCATAGCTGATATTTGAGGTATAAGCCCTTCTTTTTGCATGCATAAAATCATTTTAAAAGAAGGTGAAAAAGCTCAAATTGATGGGCAAATGAGGCTCAATCCTATTATGAAAGAAGTTTTGAGAAAGGAAGTGATCAAATGGTTAGATGCAGGAATCATCTATCCTATTTCAGATAGTTTGTGGGTAAGTCCAGTGCAATGTGTACCGAAGAAATGTGGAATCACGATTGTTGAAAATGAGCGTAACGAGTTAATTCCAACAAGAACTGTTACCGGTTGGAGAATCTATATTGATTACAGAAAGTTGAATAAAGCACTCGGAAGGTCCATTTTTCGTTGTCGTTTACGGATCAGATGTGAGATCGAATGGTAGGTAATGAATTCTATTATATTTTAGATGGTTATTCGGGATATAAATAAATAGTTGTAGCCCTAGAGGACCAACATAAAACAACCTTTACTTGTCTATACGGTACGTTTTCTTTTAGGCGAATGCCTTTTGGTTTATGCAATCCACCTGTAACTTTTCAACGATGCATGATGGCAATATTTACTGATATGGTTGAAAATTTTGTTGAGGTTTTCATGGATGATTTTTCTATTTTTGGTAACACTTATGATATCTGTTTGAGTAATTTTACTAAGGTACTGAAGAGATGCGAAGAGACGAATCTTGTCCTTAATTGGGAAAAATGCCATTTTATGGTTAAGGAAGGGATTGTCTTGGTCATAAGATCTCAAAGAAAGGAATTGAAGTCGATAAAGAAAAGGTGGACGTGATTGAAAGATTATCGACCCCAATGAATGTAAAAGGAGTCAGAAGTTTCTTAGGCCATGCCAGTTTTTATCGAAGTTTTATCAAAGATTTCTCAAAAATTTCTAAAAAGTTGTGTTTGTTGATAGAGAAAGATACAATGTTTGATTTCAACAAAGCATGTTTAGAAGCTTTTGAAGATCTAAAGAAATGGTTAATCTCAACCCCAATAATCGTTACACCTAACTGGAACTCACATTTTGAGTTAATGTACGATGCAAGTGACTATGCCATTGAAGCTGTGATGGGTCAAAGAAGAAATAAAGTGTTTCACACTATTTTCTATGCAAGTAGAACTTTGACGGGAGCCCAATGCAATTATACGGTAACCAAAAAAGAACTCTTCGTTATAGTTTTTGCTTTTAAAAAATTCTGCTCATATCTTATAGGTACCAAAGTTACAGTATTTACTGACCACGCGGCCATTAAATACTTGCTCACGAAGAAAGATGCAAAACTAAGGCTAATTCGTTGGATACTTTTACTCCAAGAATTTGACCTAGAGATCCAAGATAGAAAAGGTGTCGAAAATCAAATAGCTAATCATTTGTCGAGGTTGGAGCAAAATGAGGTAACTCATTCATGTGTGCCTATCAACAAGAATTTCCCAGATGAACACTTATTTGAGGTAAATTGAATTCATGAAATACCCTGGTTTGCTGATTTTGCCAATTATCTTGCATGTGAAATAATTTTTCGACAAATGAAATACCAACAAAGGAAAAAATTCCTTCATGATAGTCGGTATTATCTTCAGGAGGATCCGTTTTTGTTTAAACAATGTGCAAATAATATAATCCGAAAGTGTGTAGCTGAAAGCGAGATTGCTGAGATCTTATATCATTGCCATTCATCTACAAGTGGGGGACACTTTGGTGGTTCATGTACTACAGCAAAGATTTTGCAAGCAGGTTTCTTTTGGCCTACACTATTTAAAGATACTTATTCTTATGTGAAGAACTGTGATAAATGCCAAAGAACTGGAAATATATCAAGGAGGAATGAATTGTTCGACGTATAGGACATTGACTTCTTAGGCTCGTTTCTTTCTTCGTATGGGGACAAATACATCTTAGTTGCTGTGGACTATGTATCCAAGTGGGTTGAAGCTGAATTATAGCCTACAAATGATGCTAAGGTAGTCATACGATTCCTACATAAGCATGTGTTTACAAGATTTGGGACACCAAGAGCTATTATTAGTGATGAAGGTTCTCACTTTGTGAACAAATAGCTTAAGTGGTTACTTGAAAATATCATGTGAAGCACAAGATTGCTACTGCCTATCACCCTCAGTCTAGTAGGCAATTTGAAATAGTGAATCACGAAATCAAAGGTATCCTTAAAAAGGTAGTACGCCCTAGCAAAAAAGATTGGTCTCGAAGGCTCGATGATGCATTATAGGCCTATCGAATGGCATTTAAGACTCCGTTAGGAATAACTCCTTATCAGTTAGTCTTTGGAAAGGCATGTCATTTGCCATTAAAGTTGGAGAATAAAGCTCACTGGGCTTTGAAACAGTTGAACTTTGATCTTAAGCAAGCCAGTGAGAGAAGGATGTTACAACTTGATGAGCTGGAAGAGCTAAGGTTGTTTTCCTATGAGAATGCCAAAATGTGTAAAGAAAGATCAAAGAGATGGCATGATAGCCATATACAACCTCGCGAGTTTAAAGAAGGTCAGAAGGTTTTGTTGTTTAATTCAAGGTTGAAGTTATTTCCTGGGAAGCTGAAATCCTGATGGAAAAGACCTTATACCATCTACCGAGTTTATCCTTATGGAGCTATTGAATTATACAACAATTACGGAGGTACGTTTAAAGTTAATGGTCAACGTCTCAAACACTACAGGGATGGTGAAGTTGAGCAAATTGAATCCTCGCTCAAATTAACAAACACTTAATTTTTCATGAACTCATTTTGTAAATAAATAAATAATTAGAATTTATTTTCTTAACTTATTACATTTAATTAATTTTGTCTAAGGAGATTGGAACTTAAGCGGGACCGCTGTGAACCCTCCACCCTTTCCTAGGAATTAATTTAATGTAATTTGTTAAGAAGAAATTTTCTAATTAAGACTTAAAATATTTAAATTTCATTTGTTCTGTTTAAATTTTAAATTTTTATGTTAATAAAGGGGATCAAATTTGGCCCAAGTACTAATCAGTTTTTTTTAGTAAGACACAGTCTGAGTTTAAGGCCCAAGACAGCAAAAAGGAGGGAAAAATTCATGCCTTGCCGTCACACCTATTGCTTGCCGCCCAAGTAACCCTAATGTAGATAAATTTTTGCTACATGTTGCCCTAATTTTTCCCTATATAAACCCCTTTCCATTCTACTAATTTTCATATCCCTCAAAGTAATTTGCTTACACCCTAAAAATTCTTAAATCTCCATTTTGTGCTGTCAACCTCAAATCCCGGAAGAAACCCTAGTTCTCTTCCTTTTTTTATCAAAATTCCCTCTTGCCATTGCAAAGAGATTGTCGAAGCAGCACCATTGCTGTCGCATGTCGTCTTCGTCGTCGCACCATCCTTGCTGTCGCAAGATTTTTGCCGTAGCAAGTTCTACCCACTTTGCCGATTTCTCTTTTCTCCTTTGTGCAGAAACTTTGTCGAATTTTAGGGAAAAGATATCATGTCTCGCAAAAGAACAAGATCTTCAAAGACTACTCCTGAAAACCCGATTTTGATCAATGAAGAAGTGAAAGAGAGATTTGATTCAATCTTCAAGCATCAATCTGATGCCAGAAAAAGGTTTTGACTTGAACAGTAATGATTTGACGGTTGTTCCCATACCGATTAGAAAGACAATCAATGCTCTCAAGTGGGAACGATTTTGTGATGCTCGTTCACTTCCCGATGATGAAATAGTTTGAGAATTCTATGCTAGTTTGACTACGCAAGATGCTACTGAAGTCATCGTTCGAAAGAAAAAGGTACCTCTTACTTCTAATTCCATCAATGATTTGTTTAATTTACCTAATGTTGAAGAAGATGAGTACTACCCTATGATGAACAATATCAATTGGGATTTTCTTCAACAAGTGCTTGATGTTGTGACAAATCTGGGATCCCAATAGATTATAAGAAAGTATGGGAGCCATTCTTGTCGAAGAGAATACTTAAAACCAGTAGCAAAGGAATAGTTTTATTTTGTTCGCTACAGTTTTATGCCTATCTCACATAGTTCCACCATCTTGATGGAACGGATGCTTTTGTTATATGCAATTTTGACAGAAAAATCCATTAATGTTGGGAAAATTATCCTCAAGGAGATTCATGATTGTGCTAAAAAGAAGGCAGGAAGTGCTTATTTCCCATCATTAATCACTTCACTTTGCTTAAAGGCCCGTGTTAAAACACAAGCAAATTTGAAGGGGTGATATGTTCAAGGATGCATTACAAATTATGATCTTGAAAGATTTGTAGAGAGGGTGCATGAACTGAATCAAGGCGAGCAAGAAGAGCCAACTGAGCCGAATACAGAGGAGTCAATAGATGGAACTGAAACTGAAGCTAATTCAGTCACAGACACTGAAAAGGAAGAATCTGATAAGGAACCGAACATTCTTGAACCAAGGGTTGAGCCAGAAGAAGAACCAGTCAAGCTAAGTGTTGAACCTGAATATACAACTGTCATGCCAAGTTCTACAAGTACTTCAAGGAAATCAGAGTTGTCAATTTTGATGGATATGTGCAAGTTCATGCACAATCAACAACAAACTTACTAGAAATATGCAAAAATTAGAGATGACTCAATTCAAAATACTTTTAAGAATATCTCTAATACTTTTTGTTCTTGAGTTCCCAGATGCTATCATTGAGACATAGACGGAAGATACTAACGATGCAAGCGAAGATGGAGCTAAAGAAGACAAGGGGAATAAGTCAGAAAAAATAAAAGGGGGATTCTTGTCTTATTATTTATTTAATTATTTCTAGGTCTTTAGGAATTTATTTCTTTCATAATTAGGATTTAATTTCTGCAGAATAAAACAAAGCAAGCATGAACAAACTTAGCACTTTTTTAGAAAGAATAAGACTAAGTGATGTGGTAATGGGAATGAACATGTCTAGGATTAGGTTATTAGGGAAGACTTAGTACTTAAGCAGTCTTAATGACTCACCTCTCTTTCTTTACAACCCTACCTTGTGTTCAATTTTTATTCATTACTTTGCTCTTGCAATGAGTACATTGCTTCTTTTTAAAGGAGGTAAGGCAAATAAATTGCTCAAACTTTTAAAATTTTCAAGTATTTTTAATCATTTATTTCATAAGTATATTTTAATAAATGAATGTTTAGAGATATTCTTGTTACTGAGATAGTTTGTATGCAAGTATGAATGATGATTTTATCTAAGTGAAAGTATGTTATCATGAAGAATGGAATGCTTGTATGATCTTAGCCTTAGTAATGTTTGCCAGGAAAGCTTAGTTCTTTTGAGATTAAACATGCATGAAGGTTTATATCTTTAGAATTGACTTAGTAACTTTCTTGAGGCGAAATCCTAGGGGACATAAAAATCTTAAATGATATAGGCACTATTTCTTTGGATCGTTTGAGCCTTTTCAAGCCAACGCTATGATATTAGACCCTTGAAACTATAATTTTGAGCTTAAAGGCTAGTTTTTTTGCAATGAGCCTACATTATAAGCCAATTATCATTTTTTTAAAGCTATCCTAAATTTGTGCACCTATCTGAACTAAAGTTGTCTTGGGAATCAACATTTGAGGAAATTTTCATAAAGATGTATGTGCTCATGCTTAAAAAAAAGCGAAGAAAAGTTCACTCAGTCTTTGAAAAAAAATGAAAAATGTATGAGTTTGAGTTAAAAATAAGTTTGGGGGTGTTCCAAAGGTTCACTTAAAGAAAAAGCTTGTATTACGAGTAAACTAAGAAAAAGTTAAAGGTTAAGATTTTTACACCGAAATGTCCCATCTCTTAAAATCCCTACCTTTAACCGAGCCTCATTACAACCTTATAAAAGACCTGTTGATTTGATGATTATGTCACCTAAATTAGTGGAGAGGAAGTCCTAAGTTCAACATATGAAGATCATAAATAAGCCTTGTAATTGTTTGCTTGATTGATAGGAAATTATGTTGAATGAAGAATGTTATCTATGGCTACGACATACATGTAAAATATGATTCGTGTTGGCAATTTTGAAGCTTAGTATAATCTTAAGGAATGTTTGCATATGAATTACTTGTTAATAAAGAAGATCGATAAGCATAAAGTTATCAATGCATGATTATGGGACAAAGATTGATGTTGCTTACACAATTAGCATTTTTTCCTTAGCATGACCTTTTCCTGTGCATAAACATTACTCGGGACGAGCAATGATTTAAGTTTGGGGGTGTGTAAACGGAAAAATATATAGGATTTTTCCTATGTGATTTATCACCTTTTTACTTAATCTATTGTTAAAACTAAGTAATTTTTCAATAAATTAATGAAATATGTGAAAATATGAAATCAGGACATAGAAATAGTTAAAATGTGATTTTATGCTTTATTATATAGTTTTCATGTAATAAATGGCTTATTTTATATTAATTTGAATATATTATATTTTTTAAGACATAAAGTGGGCCATGCATAATTAAATTAAATAATAAAATATAAAATTATATTTAATAATTCATTTTAAAATATTTCGTTGATAATTTGGGTTTTAATTAATTAATTAAATTGGATAAATTTAATTCTTTAGTCCTCTAACTTGTTGATTTATTTTGGAAAGGTCTGATAGCTTTGCATGATTACAAAACCGTCCAAATTGGAGACCAAGTCAACCCAAAATTCGGCTGCACATGGCTGTCCATAAACCACTTTTTGGTTTAATTGCACAAGGTCCTTGAAGAGTTGAAGAAATTAGAGATTTACTTACATAATTGCACTTGATCGACTATCAGTCCTGAGTCTTTGTGGCACTTAAATTGACCAAGAATCAAGAAACAATCAGCTCAACTTACTAAAATTATGGCCGGCCGCCCATGGAAGATGCTTCAAAAGATGGAAACTCCTATTTTTAGCAAACTATCTCTCTCTCCTCACCTATAAATAAGATCCTCTCATTCCTTCATTCATCATCCCTCCAGCATCCATCAAGCATCATTCTCTCTTTTTTTCTTAGCCTTTTCCATTATCACGCCTAGCATCATCTCTTCATAGAGATTTTAGCAATTAAACCTCTTAAAGAACCCTTGGTCGGCCACCTTAGAGAACTATCAGCAAAGGAGCAAAGCAAAGGAACGAAGGAGTCTCATCAGTCAGAGTCTTGGGTGATAGCCACTCTGAATTGGGTTTAATCTTTCTTTTCTTTAACTTAATATAAAAATGTTTGATATGTGTTCTTTGTTCTTGTTTACAACAATGTTAGCTTAATTTTATTTAAGTTAGGATGATTGTTTTGATTAAATAATATTTATTTTATTCATGCTTATAATGTTTGTGACTCAATCGATCATGTTTTCAATTAAAATCAGGTCTGTATTTCGTTCATACGTGATTGAAATGCACCTGAATTAGCTAAACGATCCTAACCAGACGATGACTAATGGATGCATAATTGAAATGTGCATGCTCAATTTAGATCCTAACACGATTGAATTGTAGGTTGCATAACAACTCTAACCAAGCTCTGTTATCTGCATAGTTTTTAGATTTGTGTGATTAAATTGTTCCAAACCTAACACGTCCCTGTTACCTCACACGAATGTTAAGAAACCCTTAGTAAATAAGGATCAGTAAAATGCGTATTTACTAAGTAAAGGATTCTGAAAGGACCTAATGTGATTTCCAAACTCATGAAAGATTGAGTTGCCATGGAATGTTTTTCTGAATATTATTAAACATGTTGATAATAAATGGAGTTTATTTAAAGTAATTGTCCTAGTTTATTTATGTTATAATTGTTGCAAATTTTGTTTAATTTTACTAAAATCTATTTCAATCATATAGTTTGTATACTTAGGTTAATTGGCATTAGGGATCATTGCATTTAGTTTACTACATTTTAATCACCACTTCTCAACTATATTGTGTTTTTATTTACCAAATTGTTAATATAATTTTACAAAATAAGTGACTTAGCACAAATACAATCCCTGTTGAGACGATAACTCGATATTTACTTATTACTTGATGACGACTGTGTACACTTGCACAAACTTAAGCATTACAAGTAACAATCTCACAAAGTTGTGTAAATAGATCTACCGATGTCATCTATTTATAATGAGAGAAGGTAGAACCCTTGTTGAATCGTAGACGTTTATTTCAAATAGAAAAACAACTTCCCAGTCCAACTAGGAGATGGGTTTATAGGGTGTGTTTTCCCTCATATGTATTATGATAGAGATTTAGGCCTCTCATTGTATTGGGCCCAGTATATGTGCTTTCTGGACTTTTAACCCATCACTTTTTAATTTAATCAACCAAATACATATTTTTCTTTTTCCATAATAGACATTAACTTTCCAATTAAATAATTTATTATCCCAATTTTACCCCCAATAAAATTCATTTTTGGGCTTTAAAACTTCACAAAAACATAAACTCATTCTTTTAATTATTTCTGAGTAATCCACATACATTTGTAAATGAATCATTTCTCATTTTTATTTTCATTTCCATTTCCATTTTGAGAAAACCACATTCATTTCCAAATGATTTCATTTCTCCATTTTGGTGAAACCATAATAATTTCTGAATGTTTTCAATTTCTCTATTTGTAACAGCCCTTACCCGATCCAGTTGCCAGAATCAAATAAACGATGTTACGACAAAGCTAGACAATTGATAATCACTTTATTATACACAAAAGTCTAATATTTAGCATATCAATCACATGTAAACTAATATATATAATTTAATTTTAGAAATCTAAGAAGATATATTTGTAAACTTTAAACATACAATAGGATTAAATCTCAAAACATTAAGTTTTAAAGCTAAATGAAAGTTCATAATTGGAATCAAGACCCAATAGATACTTTTCAGAAAAATCAATACCAAAATTCAATTATATTTTCTTTGTAAAAAAAATGGTATCGATAATTAGTTGATGGTATCGATATTTTACAAAATGTATTAATACTCAATTGAAAATTGATACAAAATTCAACTTTGTTTTCTTTGTAAAACAATGGTATCAATAATTAGTTGATGGTATCGATATTTTACCAAAAAGTATCGATACTCAATTGAAAATCGATATTATTTTGGCATTCTGTTTTTTTTTTTTGGATACTGTTCATTGGGTCAAGTATCGATACCAAATGCCAAAGTATCGATACTTATTTCAAAAATTGTAAAAATCTCAACTTAGAAAATTCATTTCATGCTAAAAATTTACCTAACCACAAAAGACCATAATTCTATTCATTCAAACACCTAAATAACTAACCAATGTGTCCTTCAAAGACACCACATTTAATAGACTTTCAAAATAACAATTTAGCTATCTAAAGCACATATCATTGTTCATCAATTCATACCCAAACCTCATCCAAAATAACCAAATATGAAAAAACACATATCAAATCACCAATTCAAGCATTATGACCATATATTCATCACTAGGATTACCAAACCAAAACACATCATCCAAACATTTTCACATCATCTATTGCACTAAATATACAATTAGCATATCATTTGCATATTGACAAAAAAATTCTTATATACATGCCACAGCCCAAAACAAAATTACGAGATATACTAAAATGGCTGGATAATGTGAGATTTCGGTCGATTCACGTAACCTCCAAAACTCGACCTATGCGTTATAGCTAGATTGAGAAGGCTACATTAGCCACCGAAATGGCTAAGCTAACTTACGTTACTTTTGAAGACCTTAAATAAACTAATTTCAGATAAAATCATAGTTGTACTTTGAGTTATCTTAAAAGAATTCATTCATTAGGTTGTGTATACTTAGGATTCATTTTATTGTTGATAGTATTGTTTTATAAAAGCTGTTTGCTTGTCACTCTTCTTTAAAAAAAACTTGATGTTAAACTAATGCAGTGAAAAAACCATTTTTCAAGTCATTTTGGAAACTTAGTTGCCTTACAGATTTGGTTTTCAAAAACAGTTCCTTTGCAATGCAGCGGAAACTAGAGAACAATATCAAATTTTACTTAAGTCCGATATCATGCATTATTCGTTTATTATGCTTGAGTAATCCATGCATGCAAAAATCCCAGAAGAAAAGTCATTAAAAATTACAAATCAAAACCAATAGAGACTAATTAATACTTATTAAAAGTAGTCAGAGGCCCAAGGTGATTCTCTGAATGCCGAGTTCGATCCTAATTTTGAGGTTTACCTAAAAAGATAAACATTATTGGGGGTGATCTTATGAAAACCTCAGTGTGAGTCAAATAATTATTTAAACAAACTTAAATATCGAATACAGTGAAACAAATTAGCTTTAACAGAAGAAAATAGAACTATCATAGTAGTTTTATATGATTACATAGTCATCATCAAATTGATGTTAAATGGTGTATGAGCATGTGACATCATTCATTCGAGTAACAATCGTTAATTCCGATGCCATTCAATACAACACAATACAACACATATAATAAATCAATAGCATTTGAATATATCGTGAGCATGATGCAATGCAAAAGGGTTCCTACCCATACCATCCGCTACACACCACACGTTCCTCGAAACCCATCATCCAAACTCTAAAACATTATGGGCTTAAGCCCGTTGCGGTTAAAACCACCAAAAACAATATGCAAAAAATTCTGCCAGTAAAAATGTAGACAAGCTACTAGTAAAAATTCTATAAATCGCCATTCCCCTTGGTACTCCAGGTGCAGTGCACTGACTACAAATAATGCGGACTTAATATGCCACCAGTACTCCACAGAACTCCTCCGTCAACTATAAAATCCCTGTAACACCCCTTACCCAAGTCCCTTGCCGGAACAGGGTGCGAGGTATTACTAGAACTCAAACACTTGTAATTGTTCCAATTGAGATACATCATTACTAATATATATATATATATTACAAAAATTTTGACATAATTCCTTTTCATAAACATTCAATCCCTCCTGCAAATTTTCGAAACACAATTTCAAATAACTTCAATATTTCAACCAAATACAGTTATATGTTCAATTTCCAGAAGCTATTTTTCTGCATCATGATCACTAATTAATTTTTATCTAGAGTTACAGGGCTCCAAATTAAGTTCTGTAATTTTTTCTTGAAACTAGACTTGTATATCTTTCTACCATAAAATTTTCAGAATTTTAGGTTTATCCAATTAATAAATTTTATTCTTTAAACCTTCCCCTATTTCACTGCTTGACAGCTCTGACCTCTCTTCACTAAAATTTACTTAATTCTTTGTACAGAACTCAAACAATGTTCTTCTTTGTTTCTCTTGAAAATAGACTCATTGAGAAATCCAAGAATGTAAATTACAAGCCATAATTATTTGTTTACAATTTTTGGTGATTTTCCAAAGTTGAAATAGGGGATTTCGAAATCAATTCTACCCTGTCTCACTAAAATTTAAATATTTCAAAATATCTAACTCTTTTTCTTGCTCTGTTTCTTTCATGTGAAAATAGACTCACTCAGCTTCAATTTCATATATTATTCAGTCTCGAATTGAATTTCCACCATTTATGGTTATTTTACAAAGTTTCTCTACTGTTGTTGTTTAAAACTATTTTATTTCTAGATTTATTTTTTTGTAGTTTTGATATTTCATACCATCTTACACATGGGTCGATTAAATATCAAACCCAATATTCCTCACATAATCTTGTCCATTTCATATGTACATTCACCTTTCCAATTTCCCTGTTGAACACTCGAAATATTATCCGTTACTCGGTGGATTCAGCACTTAGCAACCACCTTAAATTCAGTGATACGAGGAATCAGCACATAGCAACCCCCCTTTCACAGTCAAAGATACAGTGGAATGAACACTTAGCAACCACCTTTATATTCAGTAATACGGGGAATCAGCACATAGCAACCCCTTTCACAATCAAAGATACGGTGGAATCAGCACTTAGCAACCACCTTTAAAGTCAATAATTCGGGGAATCAGCACTTAGCAACCCCTTCTTATTCAATGTTTTCTGGTCTATTCCGAGTGTTCATTCGGAAACCTTGTTTTTCAACATTTTACCACCTTTCTCAAACTTAACCACATTTTTATGATCTACATCAAATATTTATTCTATATTCAATCAAATCTCAACAATATATTGAATAACATTAAAATAATGCATTAATTCACATGCATACTTACCTCGGTGCAAAATATTGAAATTTTGCAATTTACTCCGCGATCTTTTCCTTTTCCCAATTGAGGTTGTCTTCTCTTCTTTCTTGATCTATAATAGAAAATTTAGTTTATTTAATATTCACATTTATTAAAACGGTCCTCAACTCAACTTTTTGCAAAAATTACGATTTTGTCCCTAAACTTTTGCATATTTACATTTTTGTCCCAAAGCTCGAAAATTAAATTTCACTCCTTATTCGCATGCTTTACAACATGCTGAACACATTTTCCTTCTATGGAAACATCAAATTCTCACTCTAACATGTACTTTTGAACATTAAATATTTTTACCGATTATGTCAATTTACCCGTTTTCGCTTAAAATTGCTTAGCAAAAGTTGTTTAACATAATTTCTAGCTTCATATTCTACCATGAAATAGAAAAATGAACATATTTCACCTATGGGTATTTTTCCAAATATGAACCCTAACATGAATTAATGGTAGAATAAGGTAAACCGAGCTACGAGGATCTCAAAAATGCGAAGAACATTAAAAACGGGGCTAGGATGCACTTACTATGAGCTTCAGAAAGTGAAGAAACCCTAGATATGGCTTCCTTCAAATTTCGGAAGCAACTTATGAAGATGGACACCATTTTTCCATCTTTTTCCCATTTTAATTCTATTTATTTACTAATGACTAAAATGCCCTTACTTAAAAAAATCTATTTCACTAATCCTATTCCCATTTTTGTCCTTCAATCAACTAATAGTCTAATTACCACATAAAGACCTCCAATTTAAAATTTCATAACAATTGGACACCTCTAACATGTAGAACTCAACTTTTGCACTTTTTACAATTTAGTCCTTTTGACTAAATTGATTGCCCAAACGTCGAAATTTTCAAACGAAATTTTCACGAAATTTTTCAGTGAAATTTTAGACCATAAAAATATAATGATAATAATATTTTCCCTCGTCAAATTTGTGGTCCCGAAACCACTGTTCCGACTAGGCCTAGAATCGGGCTGTTACAATCCCAACCCAATGCATACGCAATATGTCACAAAATCTCATACATAATCATATCTCAATACTTTTCACATTCATTTGACATCCTCAACATACTTTTAGTAAATGGAAACCCATTCCACAGCCGAGTTTTGCAACTTGACTCTGATACCACTAAATGTAACACCCTAAACCCGACCTAGAAGTTAGGCCTGAATCTGGCGTGTCACATTGAAGTGTGATATGAGTCACAAAGGCCCAACTCAATCTCAAGAACGTGATGGGCTCAAATTACCACAAGGCCCAATAATGAGGTCGAAGGCCAGGCAAATATGTATGAAACTAAATAAAATCGTTCAAGACTTCATTAGCAAGGCCTTAGATGCGTACACAAAGTAAAAAGAAAATCAAGATTCACTTTCTTGTTTTCAAGAAAATCAAGAAACCGAATCTTGGTCCAATTTTTCTGTTTTGAGCGATTTCAAGAATCAAGAAAATCAAGATTTCAAATCTTGGAAATCTTGGTCCAAGAAACTGAATCTTGCAGCTAAGGCGCATTGGATCTCAGTTACGAGCATCAACGAACCAATTTCGGGAGAGAACGTATTACAAGCCCAAGTTCTTGAAGATACGACCTAATAAGATGTTCCAAGCCCAACCAAAAAGTTTAAATTAGACTTAGTTGAAAATCAGGCCAAATTGTCAAAGTGGCCCAATTTGTAAAATTTTAATTCTTTAAATACTTAGTTTTAATTTTTAGACTTTATGAATAAATTTCTATGTAAGAATTCAGTCCAAGAGGCCCATTTAAAGGCCTTGGACGAAATTCCCTTGAAAGGCAACAATTAGGGTTTTTTTTAGTTTTCCTAGTAGGGATAGGAAAGTGTTAGGAGGCCTATATATATGGCTTGGCTGGCCACCCTTATAGATGATATATTGAATTCAGATTTTTTTTGTGGAGTGAAAACTCTCTTTGAGTTTCTCCAAGAATTCTCTCTTGAGTTTTCTTTAGAAGTAGTTTTAACAATCTTTTTTATTGTCGGAACCATCTTCAACCTTCTTCTTGCCATGTTTTTACATTGGAGGGAAGATTAGAGCCGTTTGAAGGGAATTGTGAAATCTTTCTTGATTGCAAGGCTTCTTAGGACTTTATCCATCTTTCTTGTTGTTTGCTCTCTTTTTTTAATTATTTTTGTTTGTGTCGAAGTGTTGATTAACTTGGTTTAATTGTTCTTTTTGCGTTTCCACCCATTCCAAGCTTCAAGGACCTATTTTGCAACATTCTTTGGCATCAAGAAACGTTCTTTATTCATCCTTTCTTGCTGCCCAAGTATCATTCTATTTCAATTTGGTTTTCTTGGTCTTTTAAGTTTAATTTTCTGTTTTCTGTTTTCGCTTCAGATCTAAGTGTCGATAGTTTTTGTAAGACTTTTCCCGTGACTTGGCAACTCGATCTTGGTCCCCGCACAACCCCCTATCAAAGTGTTTTTCGGAAACCATGTTTTCATTAAAAACCATTATTGAAATTTCCAACTTCTTGCCATTTAAAACTTGTATAAAAAATCAGTTTGCATTTGTTTATTTTCAATCGAGGTTTATTAAAAATTTTTTACCTTCAAACCTTATTGTTGCGGAAGCTTAAGTTAAAGCAAATGATTTACAATAACATGATATTTAAAAATTGAGGAGCGGAAACATAGTGTTAGAAAACAGTTATTGTTTTGGAAAATTGTGTTCTACTCCTAGCAAATATAAATCACATCAAATCCCAAATTTAAAATCTAGAAATTATAGAGGCCTTATTAAAACCCAAATCAAAATCAAATTTCTTAAGTAAATGAGCAAAATAGAACAAAACAAGTGCAGTTGTGTGACCCTCTCCGAGTCCCTCGCAGCTCCGAACCATCTAACGCTGGTGATTACCTGATCAAGCAACCGTTCCAAGTTTCTCAAGTTCCCCAACCTAGATCAATCAACAAAAGGCCACACTCATATTTCGTTGCCAGAGATTATTCACTAGGCCTTAGGGAAACCCGATAGCGCAAAGTCAATAGTTGAAGAGAGAGAAAAAATAATCAGCCTACACCTCCTTTAAGGGCCGAAACCAAAAGTACTAAGAATGATGGGGATAAAATGGGGCAATGATACTCCTTTTTTTGTCAGAAGACTCTGTAAATCGATACGATAATACCACTAAGAGAGCAAGAGAATATTCGGCCAAGTATCCCCAAAAGAGAAGGATGAAGAACAGAGGCCGGTATTGGACAAGGGTTAGAGAATAAAAATGCAAGAAACTATTGAAAGGAGAGGAGAATGAAAATGGAGGAGAGGAGAGGAGAAGAGTAAAGATTCGGCCAGAGAATGTGGAGAGATTAAGAACACTCAGAGAGTATACGGTTAAAGCTCAGACAGAAAGAGGAGGAGCAAAGTTCAGCTTTGGCACATAAAGGGATTGAAACAAAGTAAGGCCAAGAACAAAAAAAATGCCTATTCAGCCAAAGAAGGAAAAAAATGACAACAAAATCAACCAGAAGAGAAAAAAAGAGGCGAGAGACCATAATTCCGAAAAAACAACAGAATGTCGAATATGCACAAAGAGCAGTCGGCACTTTGCCCACTCCGAAAAGATCCCAACTTTCCCTTCAACCGAAACTAATGCAAGATTAGAGTTTCAATTCGGCTGCACAACTTCCAACATCAAATCCCTTATTTCCTCCCAAATTCTCTCCACCAAATCCACACCAACCACCATCAAAATCCCCCCTTTTTCCTCCTTGAATCATTCAAATTCCAACCTGCAGAGTTCTAATCAAAGTCCACTTCTCATGCAGTAAGGAAGTAAAATAAATACTCCCTTGCGTAACAAGAGACTCGAACTCAAGCTCCCTTGCCACCTTAGTCACGCCACTACCACTGGACTACAAGCTCATCTTATGTCATGATTTCACAAAAAAAATTTTATAAAGCCTTCAAGCTAAGGCCAAGATTCACTTAAGAGCAAAAATAAAAAATTTTGCTAAAGCCTAGGTTTGAACCTAGGACTTCTCCAACACTCCCAACTCTTCCTAAATCACTTAACAACTGAAGCATACATTCATTTATGCATAGTTTCCTAACCTTTCCCTTGCTCAAGGCCAAATACTTCTAGGCCCAAATTCTAGGGCGTTACAATTTAAATATCATTGAGACTCCTTAAGAGATTTTAGTGACAATAGAGTGCTTAAAGAAAGAATTTGAAATGAAAGACCTTGGAAAGAAAAGATTTTGTCTAGGGTTACAAAATGAGCACCTAAAGAATGGAATCCTTGTGCATCAAACAACATATATAGAAAAAGTGCTAAGAATATTTTACATGCATAACGCACAACCGTTGAGCACCCCAATGGTTGTTAGGTTACTTTATGTAAATAAAGACACTTTTCGTCCTCGAGAAAATGATGAAGATTTTCTTGGTCCTAAAGGGTATATTTAAGTGCTATTGGTGCATTAATGTATCTTGCTAGTCATACACGACCTAATATATCATTTGTTTTCAACTTATTAGAAATATTTAGCTCTTATCCAACCCGAAGACAGTGGAATTGGGTTAAGTATGTTTTTCGTTATTTTCAAGGTACAAGAGATATAGGTTTATATTTCCCTAACCTACCCAAAACAGAATTGGTTGGTTTTGCAGATGCAGGGTACTTATCTGATCCTTACAATGCTCGATCACAAACTGGTTATGTTTCCCCATATAGTGGTACTGCAATTTCTTGGTTCTCTATGAAATAAACAATTATCTTTTAATCATGTTGGGATTTTGGTAATCCATGATGCTAGTCGTGAATGTGTGTGGCTAATGTTTGTAATTCATCACATACGAAAAGATTGTGGTTTATGTTCTGAAAAAAAAAGCTCCAACAATCTTATATGAAGATAATACAGATTGCATTGCACAACTTAAGGAAAGATATATTAAAGGTGATAGAACAAAACATATATCACCAAAATTTTTCTTCACTCATTATCTATAAAAGAATAGAGATATAAATGTTCAACAGATTCGTTCACATGAAATTTTGACAGATCTTTTAACTAAGGTGCTCCCTATTGCTACATTTAAGAAGTTAATTTTCAACATTGGATTGCGTTGTCTCAAAGATCTTAAGTGATGCTTACATGCGGGGGTGTAAATTCACACTACATTTTTTTTTTTGTGATATACTATGTATCAAAGGATTATGTACTATTTTTTCCTTCACTAGATTTTTGTCTCACAGAGTTTTTCCTAGTAAAGTTTTTAATGAGACATATCCTTTATACAATGAACATACAAGGAGAGAGTGTTATGAATGCTATTAAGTGGATGTTTAACCTTTCACCTTTCGTCTCCCTTGACCTTCCACCTTTAACTTTTCATTTTCCTTAAACCTTTCATCTTTTTGTAACTCCTTTCCTATTTATGTTTAGAATAAAAAGAGTCTAAACCCCTAAATATAGAGAGAAGTATCTACTTGAAAAGATAATGAAAATATAGAAGACAATAGAAATGGTCATATTTTGATATCATCTTTTGTCTATTATTTTTGTTTATGATATACTAAGTATAATATAAGATTATATAGATATTAATTTTTAATTTCTAAGTTAAATTTCCTGAAACTTAGTGAGAGCATTTTCTTGTAAATATAGATAGATGTATTCACACAGCCACTGATTTGTATCGAAATGCTGCACATGCAGAGGCAAAAAGAACAGGGCTATTAAGGTTGCCACTTGCCAGTGTAGAGCAAACACGTTGAACTGCGGAAACTAATCTCTGCATGCAAATCGACATCTGCCCGTCTCCTCTTCCAACACGTGTCATTGTCAACACTCTCCACTCTCCTTTTAGTTCTCTTGCCTCTTACACTTTGCATTTTTCCTCCCAGGTTTTCAATCGAAACATCATCTACTCTCTCAGAAGATTCGTCATGGCCTCATCCACTTTCAAACTAACCATTCATCTACCACTCTCAGGTATAGTTTCTAAAATTAAAGGCTTACACAAATCGAATCTGTTCTTTTCTCATTCCTTTTTCTTTTTGTTGTTCTTCATTGCTTTTTCTCTCCCCTTTAAATCCTCGTCATGTACTTAGTTTGATGATCATGTTTCAGAATTTGAAGTCATCTTCACGATAGATTAATTAGGTTCCTGTTTCAAAAACTTTTCTGTTTTGCAGCATCCATCAAAGTCTGAAGCCAAGTTACAAATTAACCATACTAAAGGTTAGCTGCATACAATTTAGATTTTGTTGGTGATACTAGTTTTTGTTGTTTAGATAAGTAAGAAACTAATTTCAAGGCTTTGCTTAAGTGGTTCTAGGATGGATGATCGAGAATTAGAATGGGAAATCCAAGAATCATCAACAGGGGATAGTGAGAATGGCAAACTAAGTTGGTTGATGAGATTGGGAAGGAAAATATTTGTCACTGGAATTGTTATATCATCTGCACCACTTGTCTTTCCTCCAATTATGGCTATTTCTGCTATTGGGTTCGTCTGTTCGGTCCCTTATGGAGTCTTATTAGTAAGCTATGTTTGCACTAAGACTTTAATGAGTAGGTTACTTCCAATGCCTTCGCGATCTGCCCCATTATTGTTGGAATATGGAAAAGCATGTAATGGCGAAGAAGAAGAAGAAGAGGAAGAAGAAGAAGAAGAAGAAACTAATGGAGTACAAAATGAAGTTATTAAAGGAGATATTAGCATAGAGAGGGAGGAAGAAGAGTTAAAAGAGGACATTATTGAAGAAATTGAGGCTAGAATTGAATTGGTTGACAAGAGAAATGAGGAACCAGATAAGGGGGATATTTTGCAAAAGGGTGCATATCAGAAAGATGGGGTCCAAAATGATGTAAAGAGATCAGCTGGAGATGATAGTGAATTTATGAATGAAAGGCCATCCCAAAGTTTTGAAGAAGTTAAGGAAATAACAGGAATGCAAACAGAGCAGCCAATGATAGGGGAATGTCGAAACAAACCGCCAGCAGAAAAGGGCCAGGGTATTGAAGCTGTTGTCCAAAGGGACGAAAAGTGCAGCAGCAATCTTGTGAATGAAACGCCATTGGGATCCGGAAATGTGAAAGAGAAAGATGAATACGTTCAGTTAATTCGGGCCATTGATGCTTTAGTGAATGAGAAATTTAGAGGGACAACTCGAGAACAACAAAAAGAAAAGGAGGTTCCGGAAATAAATGAAGTTAAAGAGGAGGAATATGTGAGAGATAAACAGCCAATAGAGGAGACCTGCAATGTTGTGATTGAGTTTGTGGAAGATGAGGAGAATGGCAACAATAAGGAGAACGAAAAACAATTTCTGATGGAAAAGGTAGATGTGCATTTCACCCAGTCTACTGATATTGAAGAGGATGAAGAGTTAGTAAGGGAGACTAGGGGATTATTAGAAAAAATCCGGGACCAGGGGGAAAGAGGTTATATGGATGATAAGCCGAGTACAGAAAAAGTGCATGTTGGTACTGAGAAAGATGATAAGCAAATTTTACAAATTTCTGCAAATGCCGTCGCTGATTACGGGATGGAAATGCCAACTAGTGAATCTGAAACTGAAGTAGAAAAAAATAAAGCTGATAGCAAAGAGCAAATGAAGGGATCTGTGGAAATGGATATTCAGAAAAGGGAGCAACCAGTAGGGCCCGTGAGTGAAACTGCGAATGATGATAGCATTACAAAGGGGCTTACAGTCGAAATTGCTGCATCGATTGTAGGACAAGCAAAAGATGAAAACATTGTAGATCCAAGCTATCAACTGAATAAGGAGAAGAAAGATGTGGTTTTTTCCAATGAAGATGAAAGAGAGATCAATGAGGAACAAGGGCTTGACCTGTCAGAAAATTTAAGTACAGTTAGTCTGCAGGGGTCCCCTCAAGAAGTGAACACTGAAGGTAGCATCTGCAATAGTTTCTTTTCAGCTTAATTTGTTTCATGTTTTGCTTTTGTTTATAAGGTTAATTGTGATTCTAATGATTATACTCAAATGCTACATATGCAGAAAGTTGGCCTTCATCTAGTTACTCACTTCACCAAGACGCTTCTGATTCTTCAGATCTTCCTGTTTCTACAAAAGCTCAGGAAGCAGATAACACTAAAATTCCTGTAGAAAATGCCACGGATGCCCCATCCAATGAGGTTAGGCCTAAGATAATTTATGTCGCATGTCACGCAACTATTACTTAATATATATGTCTGTCAGTCTCATTAAGATCGGGAGCCATGCTCCAAATAGTTGAAGTATAAGGTCAGAATTCTTTTATTGATCAAACTGATCTTATTACCTGCTAGAATAGTCATGTACACATGTTCAATTTCAATTTAAATGATGGTCCCTTGTCTTGAGCATTTTTAAAGCGTACTTTTTAATGAATTACCATGTCAAGGCATGTCCGTCCCTCGTGCTGGTAAACCCCTACTAGAACCATTTCTTTCCTATAAATGTGCTTACCACAAAGGATTGTGAACGTGGATATGTAGGTTTCTCATGAAGAGTAGTTCATCACATTGATCACACATTTAACTATCATCTGACTGCAGGCAATACACTGTGAGGAGAAGATTTGGGAACAAATGAATGCTCTGAGAACAATAGTGGGGTATAAAGCCGCCCGAAGAGAGACATGCATAGAAGAATTGAAAGCTCTGTATGTGTTCACTGGAATTGAGCCCCCTGCATCCTTGAAGGACACGTGTGATCCTGCAGAAGTCGATGCGAAGCTTGGGTTTCTCAAATCTGTAGTTGGAGTTAAATAGGAATGTGGTTCATTATGGACTTGCTTTTAGGTACTTGGTCGAACTTTACTTATTTATAGTTTTATAGTTTGTGACGTTAGAGACATTAGATTTAAGAGTAGAGAAGCTTGGAGTGCAGGATATTGAATGAATTCTGTGTAGTGTCTTGGAGTGAGAACTCTGGAGGCCTTTCCCTTGCATTAATAGTTCTCCAGCTTTTTTGTTTTTACAGAAAATTTATATTAGTAAATTTCTTTGTTCCTTTCCTTCTGTTTTTTCCTTAATCCACATAGGGAACTTAAACTCTACGTTATTCTCATCTCGGTATCTGATTTTTTTTTTTTTTTTACTTTTTTGGTCATACTTTTCTTTGTTCCTTTCCTTCTGTTTTTTCCTTAATCCACATAGGGAACTTAAACTCTACGTTTTTCTCATCTCCGTATCTGATTTTTTTTTTTTACTTTTTTGGTCATACTTAGACTAATTTTTTGTTCAAGTATCACTAAAAGTTGACTTTATTTAAAAAAAATTAACTTGGTATCCTATCTTATATTTTAATAAAACGGCACCGTTTGTTTCTGTACATGAAACTTTAGTGCCGTTTTTTGCTAAAACGCCGCAAATATGAACACAATATCCGCAATTATTTATAAATAAATATAAATAATTTAGTGGCGTTTTTGTATAAAACGCTGCAAATAGTATTTGAAAAATTGAATAAAACGGAGCCGTTTCATGAAATGAAATTTGTAAGATTTGTGGCGTTTTCTTTAAGCGCCGCTACATGAAATGAAATTACACCGGCATATCTCCATCAACCCAATTTAACTTAAAAATATAGCATAAATTTAAAATTGTAATACATTATTTGAATAATATCAATAATTTATAAATTCGAATGTTGATAAAGTTTGAATATTTATTTACGTAAATTTTAAATAGTAAAATTGTATAATAAAATTATTTAGGGGTTATGCTTTAGGGGTTAGGGAGATTTAGGGGTTTAGGGCTTATGCTTTAAAGGTTAAGGGGGATTTAGGGGTTATGGGTTAGGAATTTGGGAATTAGGGGTTATTAATTTTTATATTAAATACTTTTAAATATTACTTAAAATATTAATAACTATTAATGTAAAATTTAAATTAAATATACAAGAGATAAATAAATAAATAATAAAATTTATTCAAATTTTAGTAAATATTTATTGCATTTTTTGTATGCTTTTCTACAAACGCAGAATTATCTTTAATCAAAAGCGTTGTTTGATTAATCGTTTATATGTTTTTATGAAAACGCCAGAAAATTTACTTATGTTTTAATAAAACGGCACCGTTTGTTTCTGTACATGAAATTTTAGTGGCGTTTTCTACTAAAACGCCGCAAATATGAATAATATCTGTAATTACTTATAAATAAATATAAATAATTTAGTGGCGTTTTTGTAACAAACGCAAATAATATTTGAAAAATTGAGTAAAACGGAGCCGTTTCGTGAAATGAAATTAATTTAGTGGCGTTTTTGTAAAAAAAGCCGCAAACAATATTTGGAAAATTGAATAAAACGGAGCCGTTTCATGAAATGAAATTTGTAAGATTTGTGGCGTTTTCTTTAAGCGCCGCTAAATGAAATGAAATTATACTGGCATATCTCCATCAACCCAATTTAACTTAAAAATATAGCATAAATTTAAAATTGTAATACATTATTTGAATAATATCAATAATTAATAAATTCTTGATAAAATTTTAATTATACACTCTTTAAGATTTATAAAATTTATTAAATTTTAACAATTAAAATTAATGTATTAAATATGTAACATACTTTTAAATAATATTATTGAAATAATATTAATAAAGTCATAACAATGTACCGCTTAAAATAATGTGATATGAATGTATCAAATTCATAAATATATATCATATAATTTGAAAACTTATAAACTTATTAATATATATTTTAAAAGTGAATAATTAGTGGCGTTTTCCTGAAAAACGCCACACAATCTAAATATTAGTGTCGTTTTGCCAATAAACGCTGCAGATAATATAATATAAATTGAACGAAACAGCGCCGTTTCACTTAACGAATTAAATATTAGTGGCGTTTATTCTCAAAACGCCGTAAATGTTGTAAAATTAGTGGCGTTTGGTTGTAAGTGCTGGAAAAGTTGGAATTGAAAACGGGGTCGTTTTAAACATATTTCAGTTTTGGACTAAATCCCGGCCCCCAGCACCAAATCCCCAATCAGTCGAAACCCTAAATCTTTTTTCTATCTGCGATTTCTTCTTCAATTGAAAAGCTTCTTACATCCGATTTCTTACATCCGTTGTTCGGTTTCTTGCAAACTTATAAGGATTATTTAGCTTCATTGTTTTGGTTTCTTGCTAACTCACATAACCCAGACAGAAAAGACGGAGAAGGTGGGCAGACATTCGGATTCTGTCATCGGGGGAATCAGTATTTAAGGTTCGATTTCCCGATTCTGCGCATTTAAACATTGGGTTTTATTGTGTTTGTTAATTTTTTTGTTTGTTATTTGTTGATGACCCTGAAATGTCTTGAAATCGTCTTCTCTGTGTATAGGGTTTTCAATCGTTTCATTTTTCTTCATCGTCGCGAAGGTACACTATAGCTTTCACTTCTTTTATACTGGGAATGATTTCATTGGTTTGGAGTAAATGTTATGTTGTTGGTGACGACGGTTTGGAGTATGCATCAAATGCTTTCATTTCTTTTACATTGGTGTCGATGAAATCATGTGGTTGTTTTTAGATGAAATTTTGCCCGTGTAATTTAGGTTTTACGAAATTAATTGATAAAAAAAAGTTGTTACAAGTTTATGAGGGGATGACATTTGCAAGTAATGAATTCGATTTTAATGGACCGGTTTTGAATTATAATTGGTTTTTGCAGCTAAGATGGTACCTTCTACTGGTTTTTGCTGCTAATTCCCAAATTCCTAATATGGACTAGTTTTTGCTATAATTATAATTCCAAATTCCCAAACGAGATCCTAAAAAAAATGGACTAGTTTTTGCTGCTAAGATGGTACCGCTTCCATTGATTTCTGCTGCTAAATGGGAAATAGCTCATCCATACCATTTACTTTCTCATCTTAATCTGGTTTGCACATTATGCATAATCTGGTTTTCCATATCATTTAAGCATATGAGTGTCTTTAAATCACTATTTTTAATTTAAGAATGTGAGTTAAAATATAATGTTGGGTTCTTATCTATATTCGGTTTGTATCTTAAATTATAATGTTCTAACTATGACTCAATATCGGATGTAAACTTATTCATAACCACATTTAGACTTTGCTTAAATCACAATTTCTACCTCATGTGTTCGGTTTTCTTTGTTGAAAATCAATTCTTTTACTTGGTAACCTTTCTTTTAGCTTAGAAAGGATTATGAACACAGAATTTTCCCTTTATCATGTTTTTTCTGCGCAGACTTTGCAAAAAAACGCAATCATATAATTAATTGAAAAGAACTATGAGTTTTTTAAAAACATAGGACTATGAGATCTCGGTTTTTATTTCACATATGAAAATAACTAATGTTATAAACAATGGGGTAATTTTTATGTAAAATTTGAAGGTTTTATTTCACCAAAAGATTGCTATAAATAATTAATTTATTAAAGAGTATACCTTATAATTAATTTTTGTTGTCATGTTATCATAAAAGATAAAATAAAATATAAAAAATATGTGGAATATTAAAATATAAAAAATATTGGCTATTGTGACTTAAGACAACAGGTGAGATGTTAGATTGAAGCAAATGATATTAGGCAATGAAATATTCTTAATAATAATATTATATTAAATTTATTATTAAATATTGTTAATAATTATATTAGTAATGTTATTAAATTATATATTATTTTATTTTAACAATAATTATGTTAAAATATAATTAAATTATTTATTTTTGTTTTTATTATTTATTAAAAAATATTTAACAATAATCTTATTAAAATGTAATAACAATAACCCGACACTTGCACATTACAAAACTTACATAACCTAAATAACCTACATAACTTAAATCTCTTACACAACTTACATAACCTACATAATACATTTAACTTACATAACTTACATAATACATAATAACTTACAACTTACACAATACATTTAACTTACAACTTACATAATACATAATAACTTACATAATACATTTAACTTACAACTTACATAATACATTTAACTTACAACTTACATAATACATTTAACTTACATAACTTACATAACTTACATAATACATAATAACTTACAACTTACATTACATACATTACTTTCATAACTTACATAACTTACTTAATACATAACTTACTTAACTTATACACGTACATAACTTACATAATTTACTTAATACATAAATATATATCATATGATATACTCACATAACTCATTTATACTTACCATGAACAACTTACCATTGTAATTTACGGTGAAAATCGGACTTCAAGATCTAAGAAATGGACCGGTCTTGGATGAATTTGTCAAGGGTAAGCGACGGTTATCGAAATGGAGTACAGACTTTTCTAAATTTTGCATTTCAATATGCAAGCCAAGAGAACATGATTCTTTGCCCGTGTAAGAAGTGTGTCAACATAAACTGGCATTATCGTGAAGTTGTATACGAGCATCTAATTGTTGATGGGTTTGTTCGGGGTTATAAACAATGGTTATTTCATGGAGAATGCCCGCCTAGTACTTCCTCTTCAAGGATGGATGTAACTTATCCTGATACTGCTTATCATCAGTCTAATAGAGGGGATGACATGGAAGGCATGTTACGGGATGCATTTAATATGCACAATCATGGTGTCGAATCATTCCCAGCGGACTTTATGGCCTCTGATGATTGTAATGTTAGTGGAAATGCTTTTACCGAACCGGGAAGTAGTGTTCGTCATGAAGAGCCGAATGGAGAAGCAGCCAAGTTCTACGCGCTACTTAATGACATGAACAAAGAACTGTATGAGGGATCAAAATTTTCAAAGATGTCCTTCTATGTTCGTCTTTTTCAATTAAAGTGTTTGGGAGGGTGGACCGGAAACTCGTTGACAATGCTATTAGAGTTTTTGAGAGAAATGTTCCCGTTTGCAAAAATCCCTCGGTCATGCAAAGATATGAAGAAAATGATAAAAGATTTAGGCCTTGGGTATAACAAAATTCATAGTTGCCCAAATGACTGCATGTTGTATTGGGGCGATCGGAGAAACCAACAGTGCTGTCATGTATGCGGCCACTCTCGTTGGACAAGTAGAAACACAGATGGGAACGACGATGAAAATGATGCACAGTCACAGAAGAAGCCAGCCAAGATTTTGCGGTATTTTCCGTTGATACCAAGGCTTCAAAGGCTTTACATGTCGTCGAAGACAGCGGAGTCAATGACATGGCACCATGATGGACGAACCGATGATGGATTACTAAGGCATCCGGCAGATTCTTTAACTTGGAAATCATTTGACAATAAATTTACAAGCTTCATAAGCGATCCTAGGAGTGTGAGGCTTGGGCTAGCATCGATGGATTTAATCCTTTCAAGATCATGAGCACCGCCTCGATGCTTGGCGATGAGTGCTTGTTCCTTACAATCTGCCTCCGTGGATTTGCATGAAGCAATCTTCCTTATCTTATCTATGATTATCCACGGAGAGAAAGGGCCGGGAATGATATCGACATTTATTTACACCACTTATTGAAGAGTTAAAAAATTGTGGGTGGTGTCGAGACATACGATGTCTTGAGAAAGGAGAACTTTAATTTACGTGCGACTTTGATGTGGACCATTAATGACTTTCCGCTTATGTCAATTTATCCGGTTGGAGTACCAAGGGTCGTTATCGTGTCCTTGTTGTCTGCACAAACATGTTCGCAATGGTTGTACAATGGGAAGAAGTTCTCTTACATGGGTCATCGTCGGTGGTTACCGAAAAATCATAGATTTAGATTTGAGTTACAGATTTGATGATCAAGAGTTCAGAGAAGCTCCTTCGCAGACCAGTGGCTCTGAAATCTTGTTCATGTTGGAAGATATGAATTTCATTTATGGGAAGATGAACCAACCGCCAAACACGTAAAGAAATAGAGGATCCAATGATGAAGCTGATGATGACTCTGATGAAGAGGACGATCCTAATGAGGCGGAGTTATGGAAAAAAAGAAGTACTTTTTTTAAGTTACCTTATTAGGAGCATCACCTTCTACGACACAATCTTGATGTTATGCACATTGAGAAAAATGTCTGCGAGAACATTGTGGGTACAGTTTTGAATGTCGACGGAAAATCAAAAGACAATCTTCAGAGTCGACTTGATTTAGTCCAAATGGGAATCTGACCTGATCTTCATCCCAATCCACTTCCGAATGGGAAATATCGGTTGTCGCCTTCTATTTTTTTAATGTCGAAGATGGAAAAAGAATTGTTCTGCACGGTGTTGAAGGATATAAAGGTTCCAGATGCGTATGCATCAAATATATCTCGATGTGTTAGTGTTAAAGATCGAAGATTATATTCGCTAAAATCACATGACTATCGCATCTTGATGCAAGATTTACTGCCAGTGGCTCTACGATGTTGTATGTCCAAGAAGGTGACGTCTTGTATAATTGAACTATCCAACATAATGAAAGCCATTTGTGGCAAAGTTTTGGACGTTCAAGAACTTGGAAGGTGCGAGGATCGAGCCGCTTTGACTTTATGCAACATGGTGAAAATCTTCCCACCTTCCTTCTTCACCATTATGGTTCACTTAATAATCCATCTCCCGCACGAAGCAATTCTTGGCGGACCCATTTTCTATCGATGGATGTATCCCATAGAAAGGTGTTAATTAAAATTTTTAAAGTTTTCCTTCATTCACCTCTATGCCTTTAGTTTCAATAATTAAGAAATGTTGTATATTGTGTTTAGGTTTCTATCCAAATTAAAGTCTTCTTTACAACAAGCGATATCCGGAAGGATCGATTCTTTGAAGGCTACTTGGCAGAAGAATGTATGACCTTCTGCTCAAGATATTTAGAAGATGTTGAAACAAGGTTAAATAGACCAAATAGGAATGCTGGACTCACGGGCCATAACTTATCCGATACTTATTTATTCTAAAGTTTTGGAGAACCAATCGGAAAAGTTGAAATTGCAGAATTAGATCATTTATCGTGGGTACAAGCACATCGATATGTTCATTTCACCATGAATTATTGGAACCTTTACTAAGTAAGTTCTACAAATTTGATAAATATTTATCAAACTAATAACTGCTTATCTTCTAACAAAGATCACATTTTTTAACACGGTGAGTACAAACAAATATTGAGATCTCGTTTATGCTCCAAAGAACACAACATCAAGATATCAATAAGTTGTTTACGAATCTTTTATGAATGGTTAAGCCAAGCGGTATGTAGTTCGAGCTTCCGCTACAAATAATAATGTTTTCTCATAACAAATGAATTACTCGGTTTACTTTCCATTCAATAGGTTTGGAGTGGGAATAACGTAACGACGATGTTAAATGGCTCTCCCAAGGTCCAAATCGAGTGGTTAAAAGATATAGTCGTTCCTCATCAATGATTGATTTCATACAAAATATCGCGAGAGGTTGAGGAGAACGCAAAATTGTGGAATAGTTGTCAATTCGCAATTACAAGTTATGCTAGTGCTAGGGACAATAATCTGTCGAGGAAATGTGGAATATTTGGACAACTTATCGACATAATTGAGTTGGATTACTACGGCAAATGGAAAGTTGTCTTATTTCGTGGTGATTGGGTCGATGTTAATACACTCGTGGAATTAAGCAAGATCAATTTGGTTTTACAATGGTGAACTTTGACCGATTGATTCACACAGACAACAAGCGATAGATGAGCCGTATGTATTCTCATCTCAAGTCAAACAAGTTTTTACTCAAAAGATCCAATCGATCGTGGTTGGTACGTTGTACTCGTAACATCCCTAGAGACTTGTTTGACATGGGCGGTGGAAGTAGAGATAACATCGACGATAGATCAAGAACTTTGCCCTTTCGAACAAAACTTAAATGATAATATCCCTAGTACTAGTGCACAATTTGGATGGGTTCGTCAGGATACCGATGAAGATATTTACGAATGATGATGTAGTAAGATTTTACGATTGTTTAATTATATGTAATATCATAATTTAAATCTTCGTCTTATTATATATTTCAACTGTTTTATATGTCTTTATTATTGTTGTAATTAGTTATTAAGTTATTAACTATTTTATGTGTATTGTAGATAAAATGCCTAGAAGAAAAATTCTAAGGGGAAGCATTGTTCAAAATGATCCAAACTCGATGAAACAAACAAGATCTTGAACAACAGACGATGAGTTGGATCTTCAAATGTTCCGATCATAGCTGAGGATCCTACAGAAGTTCAAAGTAATTTTACATTTAATTTACATGCGTGTTTCTGTTATAGTTGATTTATTTTTCAAATTCTTACATTATAATATACCATTTGCAGCTGAAAATGGTGGGATGTGCAGAGGTCGAGGACGTACGCTACTTAGAGAGTTGTACGAGTTAGATCCAGTAGAGCGTGTCAAAGTTGGACGAAACAGTTTTGGTCAGCCTGTTGGATCAGAAGCTCGACTTTTAGCTGGATACATGGGCATTTTAGCACGAAATTCGAATATGTTGCCTATAAACTACGAGTCATGGCATCAAATGCCTGATAGCAACAAAAACCAAGCCCTCGATAATATTAAGGTAACAAAATGTTAATGTCATCTATAATGCTTGGGAAATAGTTTCATTTATATTTACTTGATTAACTTGTGTTTTTTTTTTTTGTAGGCAAGGTTTGCTTTAGAGGTCTCGGATGCTTATGTAAAGAAGGCATTGGGAAAAAGATGGAGAGACAACAAAAGTACTTTGAAGAAAAATTATTATAAGACAAAAACAACCCTCGATGAGAAATTGCAAAATGTCCCGCCGGGTATTTTGAGGTACCAATGGGAAGATGCGGTTAGATTTTGGCATTGAATAAAGGCGGGTATGACGTACTTCTAAACTATTGTAATTATTTTGGTTTATAGTATTTTCTATTAACGTATTAAAAATTTCATAACGTAGGATCGTGAACAAGTTGGAATAAGCGTGAGAAACAAAAATTCACCCACACGGTAAGATTAGAAGTTTCGCATGTGTAATGAGTAGGAGGTATTTTTAAATTTATTAATATTGTTGAATATGTATAACTTTCTATTAAATAATATTTATACTACTATATTGTAGGAACGGTCGTCCGGTCAAAAAGTGGACGCCTTCAACTTTTTGAAATTACACATAGGAAGAAAGATGGATCTCCCATGACTCTTGAAGCTGCTGAAATAATGGTACATTTACTTAATACGATTTGACTTATTTTAGTTATTTATAGTGTTTGTTTTCTAATGGTTTAATTCATTGCTTGTAATGCGACTATTTTTATGTTGCATATGTTTTCAATATATAATATTATGTTCCTAAATATGTGATATATTTATTAGGAAAAACTAAAGGATAAAAAGTGAGTCTGAAGCGATTGCTTCTAGTGATAGTTCGGTTCATCTTGAAGATATTGATAACCGGATTATTCTGAAGTTTTGGGTCTGAAAGGTATGGTCGGATTCGATTTCAAGGATCTTTTGTTAGCCCAACCCAAGATTTTGGATCCAGCTCCCACCAATACATGGCTTGGGAGTCGGGCTCAAGTCAAGTTCGAGGTTAAAAGACCGGATGGCTCGGATGCAAGCGACTACAATTGAGGTTCAAAGGAAATATGAAGAACTCCGGCTACAACTTAAAGCAGAGGCGAGGAAGCGGCTACAGCAATGAGGGAAGCGGAGGTGCAGCGAGAGAAGCGGAAGCGAGCAAAAATATGACGAACTTCAAAGAAGACTTGATTATGATGAAGATGTTTAAGTCGTAACTCCGCCTTCATAGTGTATGACATAAATATTTTATCATTTTAACATTTAACATTTTTGCAAAATAATATGAATTCACTTTTATTTATTGATATTAATATTATTTTATTCCTTTGTTGAAATATTATATAAATTTATTACTATTGGTTGCTTTTGAATTGTTGCTACTGGAGGGCCGAAAAATGAAAAATTTAATATAAAAAATCACAAAATAGTGGCATTTTTGTATAAAAGCGCCACTAAAGAATATGTTCTTTAGCGGCATTTGTAAAAAAAAACGCCGCTAAATAACATGTTCTTTAGCGGCATTTAAAACCGCTAAAGAACATGTTCTTTAGCGTTTTTTCTAAGCGCGCTAAAGAACACGATCTTTAGCGGCGTTTTTCCTTAAGCGCCGCTAAAGAACATGTTCTTTAGCGGCGTTTTTTTCCTAAGCGTCGCTAAAGAACATGTTCTTTAGCGGCGTTTTTGTTTTGTAAACGCTGCAAACGTTTGCGACGTTTTCGTTAGCGGCCTTTTTTGCGGCGCTTGAGAAAGCGCCGCAAATACCTTTAGTGGCGTTAAAAAGCGCCACTAAAGGCCTAAAAACGCCGCTAAAAACCTATTTTGGTGTAGTGGCGGTTTAACCGATACAAGTCAAACTCTATCTTCTCAGCATGTCAAATTTGGTTTGGTTTTAGATTGATAAAGAACTTTTTATCTTGTCTGAAGTTGAAAAACAAAACTCTCGGCCTTAAAGAGGATGAAGAAAAATAAGATAAAATAAAACAATTATTTTTTTATATATTTTAAAAGTTCGTAATAATCTATTAAATTAAAATAATTTAACTATTTGTGATTAATTTTATTAAACTAAGTTAAAAAATAGTTTAGAATTTTTTGAAATTGATTTAATGATTTGATTAACCAAGAAAAATAATTTAAATATCACCTCTAAGAAAATGTGAATAAGAAAAAAATAGAATTTAGATTGTCAATTTGTGACTTGATTTTTTAACATTGAATAAATTTTTAACACGCTTTTATCTTACAATGATACAATCGTTGTCCGTGATGTGATACTTATTTCAAAGAAATAAAATTATTAAATTTTTGTTTAAGGTAGAATTTGAATTTGACAGATTTAAAAAAATTAAATACAGACAGGATTTTTTAGTAGATTTAGTGAAATGTTAGGATATAATTGTCATGTTTAGAGTTTTGTTATTTTTGGGCAAATTATTTTGATATAATTGGCATGCTGAATGTTTCAGTATAATATATTTGCCAAAATGAGCAGTAAGGGGTTCTCCAGATTCACCATAAGTGTATTCGTTGGCGTGTTTGGCGAGCTAGGGTTTCTCATGTAAGTTGTGAACTGGGGGTTCGCCAGTCTGTTTAGTGAAATGGGATTTGGCAACCATAGATTGAGTCAGACTCGAATTAGGAAATAAAGATATAGTGTATTTATGAATACTTTACGTGCAAATAACACCTTTCCTAAGTCAAGTAGGGTATTTTAAGATTTTCAGGACACTTAAGTCTATAAGTGTGACCATTAATTCATGAGAGTTTTCTCATTAAATACTCTATCGTCAAGTCTCTGTTTCTGAACCAAGTTCGTAGCGATCAAGGTAAGTCTCTACCATGTTAGGTAATTCTTTAGAAAGCTAGGTTCATTTGCATGTGTGAATTCTGTAAGTATGGTCTGTCTAAGTAATATGTGTGTTTGTTTATATTGCGAACCGGCCAGACCATCCACCAGCAAGTATAAGGCAAAACCAAGCTTGTTTAGTTTCTCAGTTTTTCAGTAAGTGATCTGAGATACATCATAAGCATTTTCATTATCATGATTTTCAGTCTGAATGCTTAAGGTTCATATCTTGTGTGTAAACTATGATGGTTTTTAAGAACATTGTTTTCAAACTAAGTTTCAAAAGTAGTTCTCAACGAAAACCTATTTTCAAGTTTTGAGAATATATTTTAAAACATGTTTTTAAGTCTGTGTTTTAAAAATACTTTTTATGCGACCTCCTAAGAAAGTTGACTTTTTTAAGTATGTTTTACAAAACAATTTTATAAACTGTGTTTTTACGAGATTTTGTACGAGCTTTTTACAAGTGTTTTCAAGTAAGCTCCCTATGCGAGCTCTTTGTGATATGTCTCTGTGCGTGCTCCTTTACAAGCCATGTTGGACATATTGACATACCAAAGGATTATAAGTATTCACCTCTTAGTTTCTTGGACTTTAGGCGTTGAGGCCTTGGGACATGTAGAGTGATAAGGGAATGTGGAACTATATACTCCATTCATTGGCACATGTTGGTATACAGGAGAGTGTATTGCCTTGTGCTACACTTATGGGACATTATAAGGACTCTTTGAGTTATTCTGAGGCATTATAAAGAGATCCACATATCCAACGAGACTAAGATAAGTGTGGGCTTAAACATATCTTATATCCCTCAGCCATTCTGATAAGCGTGTTAAGTGCGAGAACATATTTTATGTATCTCAACAAGATAAGTATGTGAGCATGTTTTCATGCTGTATATGTTCTGTTTTCAAGAATGCACAAGTTAAGCTTTCAAGTATGAATTCTCCGTAACACATACGAAACTATTTTTCAAACTTATGTTTTCTGACAGGATCTGTGAACTGGGTCTCACAATTTCACTAGCAAACCAACACACAAAATGATTTTAAGATTAAGTTTTCTTTATGTTTTAAAATTTTTAGTCTAAAAGCATACTTTGTTGATTCCTATTTAATCACTGAGTTCTCAATGAACCACCCACCCCTCTCTTACTTCGCAAGTAAATAGGTTGTGGATAGCAGTGGTGAGGTAGATGACTTGTCGAGGCTCACTTCTGACTGGATATTGGCGACCTGGGAAAATAGGCAATGAGGTTTATTTTATGAGGGCTTTAGACTTATTATATTTTGATTCTGTTATCCAAATAGGTCCTTTAAAGTTTTAGCTATTTTGTTTTGTGAACCATGACTTAGAATATTTATTATCTTATGTTACGAATAAAGTCGATGTTTTCATGCAAGAATGTTACGTTGAGTTGCTATTAAAATATGCAAGTCAGATTTATTACTAAGCAGTGTTTTCTACGATCCTTAAATGTTTTTTATTCCAAAATTACACGTGTACCCATAATTTAGCGAACCCATGCATATAGACAAAAACTGTTAGATATGAAAAACCCCTTGGCGTGTATAATCCTTTGTTTGTGAAACTTGTTAGTATGCGAACCTTTGATGTGTGTTTGGGTGCGAACTTAATAAAATTATGTGAACTGTTGTATTATGAACTTAAGCTATAAATGAATGATTTAACTTGTGTTGTGAACTTGTATGGGCAAACATAGTCTAAGTTGTTATTTGTGAACCTACGCTGATTTGCAAACTTGTAATCTTGTGTGAGCTCATACTATTTGCATTATACAAAATTATATTGTATTTTATCATGTGTGCGAACCTTAACTTGTTCATATGACCTATGAACCATCCTTTGTGGTTTTGTAAGCTCACATGTTTTCCGCTGTGTGAATTATTTTGGCTGTTGTGTTTTAACTTAACGCATTATCTGTTATTATTATATGGTGTGTTGGAGGTTAGATTGGGAGTTAACAGAGAGTCACTTCGGTGGGTAATGTAGCTCGCTAGATTTAGGTCAAACCTACACAGTCGAGTTTGGGGTGTTACATATTTGCTGCCCTTTGGTGTGATGGAGTTTGGCACTTTGGTGCCTTTTGGTGTGGTGGACAAATGTATTACGCTGTCTTACGACTTAAAATTTCGGTGATCTTTGGTTTGGTAGAGGAGTTTGTGTATTGGAGTTGACTTTTATAGAGTTTACTATGGGTGAAAATGAACTGACATGTTAATAATGAATTTCAAATGTGAATATAGATTGTTAAAAGTAAAATCAAGTGTTGTGAACTAAATGAGATGAAAAGATAGTAATTGAATAGTTAAGATAATAATAATTTAATATGATAATGTGTTCTAAAAGTGTGTGACCTAGTGAACTCATCTTAAGTTGTACTACCCCATACCCGGCCCGGTCACTGAGCTTGAATACTAGGACGCTGCACCACCATATCACATAAATTTCCTCACAAATGTCACGTTTAGTATACATGCAACTTTATTTTCTTTTGTTACTACAACATTTATGAGAATATTAAGATATACAAGCTCAATTTAACGTTTAATCAAGTTGTCAAACAACAAATGAACATAAAATAGGCATAAATCAAGCCTTGGAACCACTTAGAAAAATTTCCAAAACTGTTACGTAGGTACCGATACAGCCTTTACGGTATCGATATTTTTCTTAAGTGGTATCGATACCATTTGAAAAATCGATACCAAACTAACATTCTATTTCTCACCAAATTTTAAAACATCAAAAATTATCGGTACCTTTCGCAATCGATAAACTTACCCCAAGTATCGATACTCAGGCCAAGGTATCGATACCAATTTATATCCTGACTCCCTGCACTTTTGAAGTTACAGAGGTATCGTTTTTAAAATCCACATATTGATACATCTGTTCCAGACTACCAAATTTCAACATATATCAGCATTGAAATCATTTAAACTCAATCCTAAATAACATGCTTCATTCACCTAGTTAAATAACCATCAAAGTATCCAAAATAGCAATCCTAACATTATATTCACGTGCACATACTTCCAAACATAAATAGCATGCAAACAACACAAAAATTGACTTAGCAAAACCAATATAAAATCTACCACATTGCCTTAAACTTTCATATCAAAATAACCATTAACACCTACTATAGCAACTAAAGAGTGACTTGGATCAATCCCTTGAAGGCCACACCCTCACAATAGGAACGCAACAAGTCTACAAAGGTTAAAATAGAGTGGAAGTGAATGCTCAGAATAACCACTATGTAAACAAGTCATTATGCATCAACTAAACAAACATTTCTCATATTCATAACATATTTAACTCTAATATCATGTTTCACACATTTAACCACATGATTATTTAAGTATATATCACAGCACAAATAAACCATGTTTTGTCACATTCAATCATATTATAAGATAGTTTGGCTGTTAAGGTTACGAAACATAATGTGGACTCTATCACCACACATCGAATACACGGATCTCCAACACACCAATAATGACTCATAGAGTCGTACATGTCCCATAAGTGTAGCGTATAGCTAACATTCTCAAACACACCAAAACACACATATCCTGGTAAATGGAGCTTAGCTCACAGTTCCTTATCTCTTCGAAAACTATCCCTGGGCTTCAACACCCCAACATCACATCACAAAGGTGAGTACCCACAATCCTATGGCGTGCCAACTATATCCAATGGTCTCATAATAACGCAAGGCCAAAATATCCACATTATTATCGTATATTTACTTACCGATTTTCCACACATATTCACTGTATATTCACGTCATTAGCACATTATAAACACTATCACATGGCATGACTAACATACCCACATATCACATGGCATGAATAGCATATCCACATACGTACTTTCACATCAGTCATCATAAGCTATAACATATGTCATAACAATCTCATATATGTTCATAATTTCACAAGCATACATATATCACATTTAATCATAGGCGCGAGAACACTTACTCTCAGAATTTAGAGTAGGGGTTTAGGCTACCTCTAAATTCTCAATTACACAATAAATCATCTACTAGCAGTGATTCCAAAACCCTCGTTGAATATCAAATTTTGTCGAAAATCGAGAGCTCAAACTAGCTCTTCTTCTAACTCGTAGAAGGCTCTAATGAATCTGAAACTTCACACATAACAATCACACAATACACACAGTCAAATGACAGCCAATGACCCACTTAAACTAACCAAAACACAAGCCTAAGCTACCTTCTCATGTAACCAAACCCTTTAGCATGACAGACTTAAAACGCAAATATCTCGATCTACACTTAGCCTTTTCTCATGAAACAAGTTTCATTCATCCACATATTTATCTACGACTAAACCCCAACCTTTAAACCACACAAAACTACATGTTTCAAGGTATCGACATTTTTCGACAAGTTTTGACCATAATAATGAAAATTCATTAAAACTCGAGAATTTCTTAACAAAACTTCAAAGTAACTTTAGGAACCTTCTAACTATGTTAAAACAAGTTGAAAAGCAGTTTAAAACCAAGTTTTAATCTATAAACCTGAAATTCACCATTAATAACCAAAATTTTGGCTTTTTATCTAAAACATGTATTTTAATGGCTATAAATTCAATTTAAAAGTCTAAATAGCATTTAAAACTAATAGGAAGATGATTGGTTACCTTAAATGCAAGAAAAATGAACTTTGGCAAAATTTCAAAAAATCCATTCTTGAAGAAGATGATGAAATTAATGCAGCTTTTGGGTATTTTCTTGGTTTCAATGGAGATTTAGAGTTTAAGGAATGTTGGAAATCAAGAGGGATTAGGAATTAGAGATCAAAAGCAATTGGGAGAATAGGGAGAGTAAAGGGACAACAAAACTAGCGAGGAAGAAAAAAATAACGTGAAACATGTGGTAGATGGGGGGTTTTAGGTTGATTTTAAAATTCTGGGTACATTACTTTATAAAAACTCTTAGTTTTGACTATTTTACAAATCAGTCCTATTTCCAAAATTAAAGGTATTTAAAACTGATTTTCAAATATTGATTTTTAAAAATTGATTTAATTTCCTAATAACTATTGTTGAAAACATTATGGGTTACCAAACTTACGGAATTCTGAGCACATATAGGCTAAAATTTCTAAAATACCCTTGAAACTTCTAGGCCCAATTTTGGGGTGTGACATAAGTGATATTGAGAAAATTGAGTATTTAAACATGCCTAGTTAAATAAATGAAAATGTGATTTTATATAAGTAACAAATGTAATACATGGAGATTATGAAAAAAAAAATGTCAAATAACCATGGATTCTACATAATTCTTGAATAGGAATTTAACTAAATGAATTAGTTAACAAACCATCAATGAGTAAGTTGAGTTTTGCTCTCGGTAAATTGAAATGAATCAATTAGTAATACTAAAATCTGACTTAAATGAACTAACATGATATCTATAGGAAGGGCCCAACACTAATAAGGACTAGGATAAGTAAGTTTATCCTTAACTACTTACTGAGCTTTTTAAGCTCACGTGTTAGTTGTTTTTGTAACATCCCAAAATAGGGCCTAGGAGTTTTAGGGATATTTTAGGAATTTTAACATTAGAGTGTTCGGAATTTTGCAACATGGTATATCGATAATGTTTTTGAATATGGTTTTTAAAAAATCAAATCAATTTTTCATAGTGTTTTAGAAACCTTTAATTTCAGAAAAAGGACTGATTCATAACATGGTAAAAATTGTGAGTATTTATGTTGTAGTTTTACCAAATTTTAAAAACCAACCATAAAACCCTTTTTCCCAGTTTTATTTCACGATAGTTTTCTCTTCAAAGCTTGTTCTTGTCCTCCATTTGCTCTCCCAAATCTCTCAATCGATTTTCTTTGTTAAATCTTCAATCCTCTAACTTCCATAATTCCCCAAGCATTAAACATTCATAAATCTTCAAGGAACCATTCAAAATTCCATCAATTTCATCATCTTCTTCGCGTGTGGGTTTTTGACAAAAGTCTTATTTTCTTCCATCAAAGGTAACCAATTGTCTACCCGTCAATTTTTAATGTTATTAGGACTTTGAAACTAAATTTTTAATCGTTAAATCGCATGTTTTGATTAAAAGCCAAAAACAGAGTTGTTAAATATGAATTTTGGATTTTCGAGTAAAAATGTAATTTCAAAGTGTTAATCAATAGGTTTTGATATGATTAAGAGATTTCTAAACTTCTTTTGAAGTATCGTTAAGGACTTCTTAAGTTTTAATGAATTTTCAAAAATAACCATAAAACATGTCAAAAAAGTCAATAACATAAATTGAGTTTTTCTGTATAGTTTAAGGGTTGGGAAGTAGTCGTAGGTGAATTATAAGATGAATAGAATTGGTTTTAGGCAAACATAATTAGTATAGACCAAGATATTCAAATTTAAAGTTTGCTATGTTTAAGGTTTCGGTTACATGGGAACATAACTTAGGCTTATGTTTCTGCATGCTTGTAATGAGTCCTTAGCTAATTTTTGAATGTATTATTCTGTGAACTGTTGTGTTGAAGTTTTGGATTCGTTAAGACCATCTACAAGCTAGGAACGACTAATTTGAGCTTTCAACATTTCGATGAAAGCGTAGTGGTGAGTGTTTAGATTAACTGCTTGTGGACACGATTCAATGCGTTATTTGGGAATTTAGTGGTAGCCTAAACCCCTACTCTAAATTTTGAGTGTAAGCTTTCTTGTACTCATGTTATCTTGTGAGATATGTACTTATGTTATTGAGAAATTGTGAACTGAAATGAGATGTTATATTTGTGTTATATGTTTGTGATTATTGTTGTGAAATAGTATATGTGTAGGCATGTCATACATGCTAAGTGACAGTGATAGCATTGTGCAAATGATACAAATGTGAAAGTAATCAAAAATCTGTACGTAATATGTGTGTTTAAATACATATATTTTGGCCTTGTAATACTTGAGACCATTGGATGTAATTGGCATGCCATAGGATTGTGAGTACTCACCTTTATGTATATGTGATTTTGGCGTTGAGGCCCTAGAACATGTTTGGAGAGATAAGGGAATGTGAACTAAGCTCCATTCAACGGGACATGTTTGGTGTGTTGGAAAGTACTACAAGTCTCAATGCCTAAAATCAGACTCGTGAATGTGATGGGCCAAAATTTCCTCAAGCCCCAATAACGAGGTCGAAGGCCAAGCAAATTCGAGCAAGATTGAATGGGACCATCCAAGACTTTGTTACCAAGGCCGTAAATGTGCACACAACCAAAAAAGAAAATCAAGATTCACTTTCTTATTTTAAAGAAAATCTAGAAATCGAATCTTGGTCCAATTTTGCTATTTCAGACAATTTCAAGAATCAAGAAAATCAAGATTTCAAATCTTGGAAATCTTGGTCCAAAAAACTGAACCTTGTAGCCAAGGTGCATTGGATTTCATGTACGAGCTTGAACGAGCCAATTTCGAGAGCAAACAGATCACAAGACCAAGTTTTTGAAAAAATGGCCCATTAAGATGTCTACAAGCCCATCTTGAAGTTTGGAAAATAATTTAATTGAATATGAAGTCAAATTATCAAAGTGGCCCCAATTGTAAAATATTTAAACTTTAGGTTCAATTTTATTTTAATAGGTGGATCATCATCTAAGAATTCAGCCCAAGGAGCCCATTTAGTTCCCTTGGTCGAATTCCCATTAAAAGTCCACACTTAGAATTATTTTGTTTTTTATTTGATGAGTTGTCATGTTAGTTACTCCATTAGGGTTAGGAAAAATTATTTTAGGGGCCTATAAGTACCATGGATGTCCACCCTTATACACACATAATTTATTTTTGTTTTTTAAGTTAATAATAATTTTCTTTGAGTTTTTCATCAAGAATTGCTCTTGAGTTTACTTTAGAAGTTGTTTTAACAATCTTTTAGGTTGTGGGAATCATCTTCTAGCTTTTTCTTGCTAGGATCTCTTTCTTCGAGGGGGAATTAGAGTCATTGAAAGGAGTTGTAGATTCTTAATGTTTCCAAGGCTTCTAAGGACGCCATCTTCTCTTTTTTATCCTTAATTTAACAGTTCTTGCTTATTTAAGTCAGTTCTTATTGTTTTGGCTTACTGATTTTATTGATTTTTGTTTGACGTTAAAGTTGCTTCAAGAAAGACGTTATCCTATCTTGTTCCATCAAGAAACACATCAAAATTAGAAGTTTTAATCTTTTCTTATTGTTTAAAACATTCTTGCACAAGACAATTTGTTTTTGTCTTTAAAATCACTTCTAACAAATTTGTTTGTGTTTTGTGTTTCCAGATTTGGTTGGGGCGTTTTCTTGAGGTCCAAGGACGGTTTCTTTCCATCCAAGAAAACCTAATTCGTTCTCTTTTGGAGTCTTTACTAGCCGATTCATCTTTCTTTTGTTTTAATTTCGTTTGACTCTCCTTTTGTGACAACTAATCTATTTTTTTCTCATTTCTGTTTACTTTCGTCTAGAGATCTAGGTTAAATCTGTAACTTAGAGAAGGTACGATCCTATTCTACACACATGTTGTATCATTCTTTATCATTTGATATCTGAGCTGGGCGTTTTGGGTGTTTATGGTTGATTTTTAAACTGGTTTCCATTGCAAAACAACCTATAAGCAGTTTTTACCCAAAATTTTTTTCGAAAAATAATATTTTTTAGTGGATAAACATTTTTTCAATTGACCTAAAATTTTATATATTTTTTTCATTGAAATATTTTAGAAAATAAAAGAATATTTCCCACAAAAAAATTGATCAAAAAGTAAAAAAAATATAAAAACATGAAAAAAAAGAAAATAAAATATATTCTATGGGTTGAATTTTGTGCGAAAATTTTCCAGATTAGATCTACATCATTCGAGGAGACACAACTTTAAATTTCATAATTTTTGGAAATCAGGAACATCTAGAGTGAAATTTGTCAGATTGCTTCGCAATTTTTCAGGTTTTCAGGTTTGAGCAATTTTAATTGACTCTTTGATGCGAGCACAGCCGCATGTCATGATACAATTCGATGACATCGAAATTGGCCCAAGCACGAGGGGCCCAAGTGCAAAATGAAGTTTAAATTTTAGTTTGTTAATTTGGTTGCTGGAAAATAAGTATGTTTATCCATTTTAGTTACTTTAGTTAATTTAGTTTGAGTCTTTAATTATGTCATAATTTGAACATCATTAATATGAGTTTTTAATTATGTCATAATCTAAGCAACATTAATAAGGGTTTTAATTATGTCATAGTTTAGGACATCTTTAATACATATTTTAAGTATGTTTAAATCCAGACATCTTTAATGTTTGTTTAATTTCCTACATATTTAAAGTGTGTCAAACTTCGTTTAATGTGGCATTTACCCATCTCTTTAATGTGTAACAGGTTGTTCACATTGGATGCTGCTAGGAAGTTTCTTTCAAGCTGTTCGTGTGGCACAAACACATTTAAGGAGCTTTATGTGTCTCAAGCATCAATAATAAGCTACATGCACATTCGGGTAATATTCAAGGTGTCTGTTTGAATGGGCAAGGCTTGGCTTTCCAAGCTCCATCCATTAAACCGAATTCATGTATTTAAGCAAGTCATAAATTGGAGAGATTCATAGCGATTCGCAAAGTGCATGGATGGATGGAAGCAAGGGGAGGAGTTCCACATTTAATTGGCAGCATTAAATTATATCCATACATGCAATTATTCAAGAGGGTCGAATCTGTCCATTCATGCACTCCAAAAGGGGCTTGTACGGTTTAAATGTTACACATTGAATCCACAAGATACATGTTTCAAGTTCATGAAAAAGTAGCTCATTAATTTAGCCAATGTACCAGCACTTACAAGCATCGAAATCAGGGGATGAATCAGCTAAATACAAACTGCCCATTCATGTGTTCAAGACGCATTAAAGCTTTAATTAAAGGAGATGCATGTCCCATGCATCTATCATTCAGCCAAAGGGGATTGAAAGGGAATTAAAGGCTGAACATCATGGAGGATGAATCTGCAAGATGCATGTAACTAGTTCATGAACCTACATGTCATTAAAGCACCTATATATGAGAACGCATGTTCCACGCAAGTGCATGAATGAACCAAGGAGATGAATGAGACTTTTGTGGATCATACAAGGCACTTGAAGCTTTCTTTTATGCTAAGAATTCATGCACAACAAAGGGAGGAAGAATGTGACTCTTCAAGTTAAAGTTCATGCATGAATATCATTCAATGAAGTGCATGAACATCCAAATACATGCCAATACAAGGGATGAACGTCCATGAACCAACAAAGGGGAACCAACAACCCTTTATATGCATTTAAGGGAGTTCATGAATCATTTGGTTCATTGTATGGTTTGTGTACATGAACTACATTAATGGTTGAATGTTGTCCAATCATCTTCTTTTATATTTTCCTATAAATAGTTGTTTTGTAAACATTTGGAAGAAATTTTGAACCTTTGATGAATTTTAATCTATTTATGAGTTATTCAACTCTCTTTGTTCTTTTGTGACTCAAATTGACTTATTTAGCTAGTCTAGTGGCGTCAATTTGATCCTCTTTGTGAACTTATCACTCTAACGAGTGTGGCGTTCCAATTATACCTTTTGGTTCCTATTTCCAATAGATAGCTGGTCACGATTCAATCTATCAGCCATTTCAACCTTAGGAGCATTATAAGAATCGAGTCAATATTCTCTTTTTAATATTGGTTCATTCTTCATCTTTTAAGCCTATCCTTCATCCGTCCCTTTGATAAACAACCAAATAATCCTTTGTTAAACCTATCTTTCTCCAAATTCAGCCCTTTGAAAAACTAGACCGGATACTACTTAATTTTACGATCGGGAACTCAAACGACTCAAATCAACCAACGAGTACGAGATCGCATCACTCTTAGCCTTAGGTTTTTATTGTTTTTTATTAGTCCTTTATGCATTCTAACACTTTATTTTTTCTTGTGTTAGTAGGTTAAAGCACGTTGCACATTCCTTCCTCAGTGCAACATAATTCTTTGGTGTCTAGCCACTTTTGGACTCCTAGTGTCCTTAGTTTGGTAGCTAGATTCTTTAGCATTTTGATTGATTTTCATAAATGATCCTAAAGGACTCACAAGATTAATTCTTACCTCATTGAGAATTTAATTTTATTTTTGAGTGCATAATGGTGAGATTTGTTTAATTTTTTCTTTTTGAGTGCTGTATTTTTTTAGATTTGTCACAATGTCTCGTAGTGTCAAAGGAAGTGATGACCAAAGTGACACACCACTAGTGACCATCGAAAATCTTGTTGGTTTCACAACAAAATTACAACGTGACCTCAATGAAGTGAATGATAAGTTCGAACATAAGTTTGATAGGTTGCAACGAAATCTAAAGGATTGAAATGCTCGAGATCAGAAATGTGACACTATTCTAGACACAATCAGCAAAGTTTGGAATGCCTAAGTACCAAAATTGAGCGTTGAAATTGTAATTCAGGAGATAAGGTTGATCAACCTCGTATTTATGCAAATAATGCTTAATGTGTCTCCCATGTAAGTGATGAGACTTTAGTTAATAATGAACATGGGCAACATTTTTAAGCTAAATCAAAGTTCTTAATTCTAGAATTTCATAGAAATAATGATCAAGAGACTTATTGTCATGGAAAAAGTGATAATGAATTAGTTTGTCAATTCAACGGGAGATGGCGAAGCGAAAGAAGGAATACGATTGAGCTATCACCTTTTGTGCAATGTTATTGGTGTAGTTCAAAAGATCATAAGGGTTTCCAATGTCCAATTAAATATCCAACTAGAGAAGAAAGTAAGTATGACTTTGTACCTTTTGTTGACTCATACTCTAGTGGAAAATAGATTTGTGATGGTGAACTTTGTGAATCAGAAAAAGATGATAGTGAGAATTTTTCCTTAAATCTATTGAGTTAGATGAGATAGAAACGTCATGTTCTCCTACTAAGATGTATTGTATTGAATTGAATATTCATAATACTTGTGAGGGGGATATAGGAAGTGAGGCAGAATTATGTGAAAAGACCAAGAGAAAAGAGACCTTATGTGATAAAATTCTACTTGATGGTCCAAATTTAGGGAGTGAAAATCCATATGAGGTAAAATTAGAGAGTTCCCAAGTGGAAAAAGAAAAAGAAAAGCAAGAAAATACCCATACAAAAGTGAGGAATGATTATGTTTTAACTAACCCTAACTCAAATTTGTTTAGTCGTGTTTCCTTATTACAAGATTTCAATGATCCATTTACGGACTTCCAATTATATTACTCTACCATCGAGAGACAATTTTACTTATAAGAAAAAGGTAAGTTGAACATTGATACTTCTTCACAAGTACTATAATGTAAGAAAGGTCAAAAAACATTATAAATTGATTTAAGAAGGCATAACTTGAATGTTTTTGATAAGTATGCTACTGATTTTGTTTGTAAAATATTTCCTTACAACATGTTTCCTTGTTGGTCAAATTTTATTAAACCTTGGTTTGAAAGTTCAATTGATTTTATGGGTTTATCTAAGTATGTCAATGTTACTTTTGTTGCATTCGATTGGTTTATTAAAGAACTTTATGCATTTGATCTTGCAACAAAAAAAAATTGTACCCTAGTCTTTAAATATGAATTTTTAAATAATGACATTAAACTTCTGGCTTTTGATAATTATGTGAAATTATTGTCTAATCTTTGAAAATTCTTATTGATGACCATGCATATTCAAAGAAAGTTACAGTTTATTTTTTACTTGAACATTCATGTGCCTAACATTTTGTTGTTTGGTGTTGATACCTTGTTTTTAAAGGACACGTCCATGATCGAAGCTGATTTTAAGGATCCAAATAATGTCTTTGATCCTGGAGATAGTTTTGGCACACAAGAAAGCTTAGGTAAGTATTTTTTATTTTATTGTTATTTATTCTAATCCCTTTTTATTTTTGTGCAGCTAAAGATTTGGGGATGAATCTTCTTCAGGAAGGGGGAATGAGGCGAGTCTCAAGGCCCAAAATCAGGCTCATGAACATGATGGGCTCAAATTTCCTCAAGGCTCGATAATGAGGTCGAAGGCCAAGAACACCTGAGCAAGATTGAATGGGACCATCCAAGACTTTGTTACCAACGCCCTAGATGTGCACACAACCAAAAAATAAAATCAAGATTCACTTTCTTATTTTCATGAAAATTAAGAAATCGAATATTGGTCCAATTTTGTTGTTTCAAACAATTTCAAGAATCAAGAAAATCAAGATTTCAAATATTAGAAATCTTGGTCCAAGAAATAGAATCTTACAGCCAAGGCGCATTGGATTTCATGTAAGAGCTTGAACGAGCCAATTTCGAGAGAAAACAAATCACAAGACCAGGTTCTTGAAAAAATGGCCCATTAAGATGTCTACAAGTGCATCCTGAAGTTTGGAAAGTAATTTAATTAAATATCAGGCCAAATTATCAAATGGCCTAAATTGTAAAATATTTAAAATTTAGGTCCAATTTTATTTTAATAGACGGATCATCATGTAAAAATTTAGGTCGAATTCTTATTAAAAGTCCACACCAAGAAATTTTTTTTTATTTGATGAGTTGCCATGTTAGTTATTCCATTAGGGTTAGGAAACTTATTTTGGGGGCTTATAAGTAGCATGGATATCCACCCTTATACACACACAATTGATTTTTTTTAAGTTAATAATAATTTTCTTTGAGTTTTTCATCATGAATTGCTCTTGAATTTATTTTAGAAGTTGTTTTAACAATCTGTTAGGTTGTGGGAATAATCTTCAAGCTTTTTCTTACCAAGATCTTTTTCTTAGAGGGGGAATTAGATCCATTGGAAGGATTTTTGGATTCTTAATGTTTCCAAGGCTTCTAATGACATCATCTTCTCTTTTTTATCCTTAATTTAACATTTCTTGCTTATTTAAGTTAGTTCTTGCTGTTTTGGCTTACTGATTTTATTGATTTTTTTTTACGTTAAAGTTGCTTCAAGAAAGACGTTATGTTATCTTGTTCCATCAAGAAACACATCAAAATTAGGAGTTTTAATCTTTTCTTATTGTTTCAAACATTCTTGCACAAGACAATTTGTTTTTGTCTTTAAAATCACTTCTAACAAATTTGTTTGTGTTTTGTGTTTCCAAATTTGGTTGGGGCATTTTCTTGAGGTCCAAGGACGGTTTCTTTCCACCCAAGAAAACCTAATTCGTTCTCTTTTGGAGTCTTTACCAGTCAATTAATCTTTCTTTTGTTTTAATTTCGTTTGACTCTTCTTTGTGACAACTAATCTATTTTTTTGTTTCTCATTTCAGTTTAGGTTCGTCTAGAGATATAGGTTAAATTCGCAACTTAGACGAGGTACAATCCTGTTCCACACATGTACCGTATCATTCTTTATCAGAGAGTGTTAGCTTAGTGCTTCATTTATAGGACATGTTTGACTCTATAATTCTATGTGGTGGGTTAGAGATCCGTGTATCCGATAAGTGGTGATATAACCGACTTTTACGTTTCAGAGCTCAAGTGTCAAATTATCTATAAATCTGTTTGTGTATTGTGATGTATGCATGAATATGTATGTATTGACTCTGTAAATCATCTATCGCATATGCATGTGAAGTAAAATATGTCAACTAAGTTAAGGCTGCTATAATTATGCCACATGTATGTTTCGCTAATGTTTGATGACATGTTTCCATGGTAGTTGTTCTAGGTATTCATTGAGCTTGTAAATCTCACCCACTCCCTTTTAAAACCTTTGCAGATTAATTGTGTGCCGATGTGAGCAGTGTGGTTTCGAGTGGTGATCCAAGCAAGTCTATTTTCGTATTTGCGTAGGTATTGCTATTACTTGTTTATGTTTTGGGGACAAGGAAATGTGGTAGACTTTATGCTAGTATTTGATATAATACTTTGGATGTTTCCATAGTTAAATTTCTCTTAGGATTTTGAGTTTTGATTCGTATTATGCTGATTATTTCTCAAACTCAATTACAATGTTTTGTACAGTTATTTCAGTATTCTATTACAATCTAATGATATGGATAAAGCATGTTGATTGGACTTTCATTGACATGATTTATATACTTAAAACTGTTGAATTTTTTACGTCTGTAGCAAGGGTATAGATATTCAGGTTTAAATATCGATACCTCCATGATTTTTGAAAGTGTAGGAAGATAATAATGTAATTTGGTATCCTATCTCGAGTATAGATACTCAGGGTGGGATAATCAATACTTTGGCAGAGTTACCAATAATTTTTAAGGTTTGTGTTTTTATGTAAGAAACAATAAGCAATTTTTGTACCCATTTTCTTAGTGATATTGATACCACTTGAGAGAATTATCGATACATTAATTTTAATATATATACCTACGTAGCCAGGTTTGAAATTTTCCTAAATGGATCTTAAGAATGTGTAACTATGATTATAAGACTTTTAGATGAATATTTGACATGTGATGATGATTGTTAAATAGCATGTTGACTAAAACCTATACGAATGATAATAATAATGTTTCTGTAAGAATAAGATTTTAATTATTGTGTAAGACATGAGACAGTGGTGTGGCATCCTGATATTCAGGCTTGACGGCTGGGCCGAGTATAGGGTGTTATAGTTTTATACATGTAGGTTTTGGATTCATCAAAAAGTCTAAGGTTTCAGCTTGGGAGTGCATCACCATCCATCTTAAGGTTTCATATAATTTGTTTTGGATGTCTTTGTTTTTAGAATTTGACATGTACATAAAAGACATAGTTTGGGTATTATATTTGTGATATTTAAGTTGTTATTAAGTCATTTTGATATTATTAATCAAGCTTTATTCCATTATTTGGCATGAATGTGTTTATAACTTGTATTTTCAGCTATAAATAAGTTTAGAAATTGATTTATAATGGTTTGAATCTTAATGATATGTTATGGTAGTGTAGGGAGATGTTTTATTGTGTTTTTAGACTAATTTTCAGCTCCAGGGGTCTAACTATAGATATTTTGCCTTAGAGGTATCACAATAAGTCAAACAGAATACAAGTTGCTACATTTCTAGGTAGTTGTTTCGCAACATGGAATAGTTGTATCGGAAAGGTATCATAATAAGTCAAACAGAATACAAATCACTACATTTCAAGGTAGTTGTTTTGCAACATGGAATAGTTGTATTGGAACAATTATCCCTGCTCTTACGAACTTTAGTTTTTAGGCTTCGAAATGACCCCGAATGATGCCCAAACGTTCTCATATCGTGATGAGACCTTGGAAATGGTATAAAATGATATTTAAGAACTCAAAAATGCTTGAATGAAGTTGTATTTTGATATGTTTAAATGTAACATTTGTAACAAGCCAAAAAATTTGTTATAAGATGTGGAGGATGGGTGTTGGGTTTGAGGGTATAGGGGTGGTTGACGGTGGCTTGGGCAGTGGTTCAGAAGTGTAGTAGCTTGGAGCAAGGTGCGACGGCTAGTGGCTTAATGGAATTAGGGACGTGCGACTACTGCTGGTTGGGGAGAAAATGTGGCGATGCTACTTTGGTTGAAGGGAAGGTGCAGTGTCGGGTTGAATTAAGGGTGTAGGTGCTACGGTGGAGCAACTAGCTTGGAGACCATAAAAATAGTTTAGAAGCAATTCGAGACTAATTTGAAACAAATTGGAAAGTTTAAGAAAAATATGCAAAATTTTCAAAGCAAGAGTCACACGGCCGTGTGGTAAGGCCATGTGACATAGCCGCAGCTGTGTAAATTTCTAACTAGGGAGAACGACCGTGTTGCAGCCCGTGTCCTCACCCATGTAAATCACTGAGTAGGGTTACACACCCATGTGCCGAGCCGTGTAACTTTCTGAGTTGCCCCACACACTCGTGTGCTAGGTTGCGTAACTGGCTGACTTGAACCCTGAGAAATTCTCAGATGGCACACAACCATGTCGCCAGGCCGTGTACCTCACACAACTGTGTCCCAGGCTGTGTGAACCTAAAATTTACCTAAAAAGCCACTTCACAAAAAATTCACACTTAACCAATTTAACCATTTGAGCATACATCCAAGGGACTCAAACATCATTCACCACTACATAAACATGTCATTTTAAACAGCCTAAATCAACCAACCAATGTGCCATTCAAAGACATAACAATTATGTCAAAACATCAACTATCAAAACATGACAATATTACTTCATTTCATGTATAGTAACTTAGTTCAAATATTTACCAAAACATACCACAATTAATCATTTTCAAACCATTCTAATCACACCAAAAGAACCTTATTTACAAATATGTTAAAATACCAAGTGACATAATTTGGTAAGTATCAAAGTGTACCAAACCAACATATTTATCTATATATACATGCCACTACCCTAGGAGATTCAAAAACTACGAACTTAGATGGATAGTGTGAGCCAGTTGATTGATTCTTCCAAAATGTCAGCAACAATTATCTACAAAACAAAGCACAAGAACCGGTAAGCTTACATAACTTAGTAAGGACATAGTATAACATTTAATTTAAAAACAATTAGACATAGTTCATATACTATTTGATTCAGGGTTACCAGAGCATAATCAGGGGCACGTAAGTGCATTCAGGGAATATCGAAGTACAAACTAGGGCACGTATGTGCATTCAGGGGTACCGAAGTACAAACAGGGGCACGTATGTGCAATCATCAATAATTATATATAAACATATTAATTAAAGAGAAATTATATAAGATTTCAAGTAAAACTCTATTTACATATTGAAATACTATGAACTTACCTCTAAAGCACTTCCGATTTAAACATAAGGACTACTCCGTAATTTTTCCTTTTCCCTGGTTATTGTCTTTTTTAATCAAATCTTGATCTATACAGTAATTAAATACAATCTATTAAATTCACATGCAATTCAATACATTTAACCCTCAACTTTTTTATTAATTACACATTTTCCTTAAATTATTATATTTTTCACAATTTAGTCCCTAAACTTAAAATCTCAAATTTTACTAAAATTTGCCATTAAATCATGCTAGCCGAATATATATCCCTTTGTTCCTAGGCCAAATATATTCTAAATTCCACACATTTACCCATGAATTCTAGCATTTAACTAATTCAACCTTTTACTAAAAAACTAACAAAAATCCCATTACAAAAAAGTCCAAAATCACAAGCAAGACTTCAAACTCATCATTATCGTCAAGAATAATCAATATTCACTAATGGCAACATTCAAAATTTTTAACAGTTTCAAAAATGAAGGTTTAGGTTAGCTGAACCTAGTTGCAACGATTTTAAAAACATAAAAATTACAAGAAACAGACTCAAAACGAACTTACATACAAGAAGAATTATGGCCGAACCTCCCTAAGAACTTTAATGGTGTTTTCCATTTCAAAATTTGGTGGAACCATGGAGAAGATGATACAAATTTTATTTTTATTATTCTTTATCTTATTAATGCTTAATTACAATTTTATCCCGTTTTAATAAACATACCAAATGAAAATTTTATTGTCCTTTACCATCCATCTAACTTCTCTATGATCTAATTACTACTTAAGTCCCTTCTCCTTTGATAATTAAACTATCACATCATTACAATTCAATAATTACTAAGTTTTGCATCTTTTTTCAATTTAGTCCTTTTTCTTTAATTAGCTATTTAAACATTAAAATTTCTTAACCAAATCTTAATACGACTCTAATGACTCCATAAATATTTTATAAATAACATTTACGAGTCGACACGATAGAAATTTATGGTTCCAAAATCACTATTCCATCACCATTTGAAAAACGTGTTGTTACATGGTAAATTTTAAGGTGTTAGTAAAATGACTTTAAGAAATTAAATACAAACACTTAAAATTAAAATAATATTAAAATATTACTAATCCTAGTTCTAAACAAATTTAATAAAATTAGTATATAATATATGTATATATATTACTATTATCATATTAATTAAATAAAAAGAAAAAACTTTTATTTATGTCATTAAAAATATTTACAAAAACACAACGAATTATTAAAAGCAAATCAATAAAGTATTTGTATTGAAGAATAACTTGAAAAGAAAACAGAAAATTAACATTTAGATCAAAATTGACCCTTTATTCAACAAATTAAAATTTATTTGTCCACTTAGGAATTCTTTTTTCTTGGAAATTTAAGTTAAAATTAATTCACAAGAAAGATTGGAGGGGTCACAAGCGATCCCGCTTAAATCTCAACCTCCTAGAGTGAATTTGTTTTAATATAATAATCTAGAAAATATTGCCTAAGTTGGTTATTTGAAAATTTTAAGAATTCGATAAAGTGAGCGAGGTTTTATTCCGTTCAACTTTATCACCCCAGTAATGTTTCAGGCGTTGACCATTAAATACATTAAATGTTACCTGATTGTCCTGAACGCGTAAGGTAAGCTTGCCCTTCTGCACATCAATTGGGGTCCTTCTGATTGCCAGGAAAGGCCTTCTTAAGATGATTGACACTTCTTTATCTACTTCAAAATCTAAGACAATAAAATCAGCAGGAAAAATAAATTTCTCTACACGTACCAATACATCCTAGATTTTTCCTTCTGGATGTGCTAAGGATCTGTCTGCAGTTGAAGCATAATCGTAGTTGGTCTAACTTCACCTATCCCCAATTTTCTAAATACAGACATGGGCATCAAGTTTATGCTCACTCCTAGATCACACAATGCCTTACCATAATAAGATGCCTCGATGTTACAGGGTATGGTAAAGCATCTTGGGTCCTTCATTTTTGGGGGTAGCTTATCTTGTAGGAATGCACTGCACTCTTTTGCCAGTGCTACCGTCTCAAATTATCCAAGTCTCCTCTTTTTGAACAGGATGTCCTTCAAAAATTTGATGTAATTCGACATTTGCTCAAGGGCTTCCACTAATGGGATATTGATATGAAGCTACTTGAGTACATATAAGAAATTCTTAAATTGGACTTCTTACTTCTGCTTGTGAAGCCTTTGAAGGTAGGGTGGTAAAGGATTCTTAACTTATACTCGGTAATTCTTCTACTACGACGGTTTTTTTACATCTAAAAAAATTGTTAGTTTATCAAAATTGACAAGTTTAGGGGTTGCCTAATTAGAGTTCATAGAATCTAGCTCCTATGAAGTTAGAGTTTCAACAAATGGTTAAACTTCCACTTTATCTTGAGCATCAACAAATTCTTCTTCAGCTTCAACAGTATTGGGCTTTAATATCCTTCCGCTTCCTAGAGTCACTACTTTGCAATGTTCTTTACCTGAGTTTCTTGGATTTTTCATATCACTGGCCAAAGTGCCTTGTGGTTGATTCCTAAGTTCAGTGGCAAGTTAACTCACTTGATTCTCCAAATTCCTTAGAGTGGCATCATTCTTCGCCATATATGCTTTCAATAGGTTTTCCAAGCTATTAGAAGGTTCGACTTATGGCTGCTTCTAAACTTGTTGGGTAAATCCAGGTGGTTGGATTGGTCTGGGTTGCACGTAAGTGTTAATGGGTCTAGCTCCTTGGTTACTCCAATAAAAATTTGAGTGGTTTCGCCATGACGGGTTATAAAAGTTGGACTGTAGTCCCTACCTACGTCTGTTCTGGTTCTGACTACCCATGTAATAAACGAACTCTGGGTTCGATGGGCAATTTTTGAACAAGTGCCCTTCCCCAGAATATACACAGGCTATGTTCCCAAATTGATTAGGTGGTTGTATTGAACAGTATTAAACTCATTAGCAGTAAAATTCTTAAGCATTGAAGATATCAAAGATACCTTAGCTGTAAGTGAAGTGAGGGTATCCACTTCATGTACTCCTGCGACTCGTCTTCCTGAAGTTATTTGGTTGGTTGGCCACTAGTAATTATTGCTGCCAATTCTCTCAATAATTTCATAAGCCTTATTATAATACTTAGAAAGGAAAGCACCATTTGCAGAAGCATCCGCCACCATCCTCGTGTGTGCACTGAGACCATTACAAAATGTCTTTGTAACACCCCCAACCTGTATCCGTCATCGGTTTAGGGTTACAGAGTATTATCGTACAACATGAAACATTTATACTTAACTTCATTCGATAATATAACCAAATCATAAAGGAATCATACACATACAAACACATGGTTATCATAACAAATGTGCAAATAGAGAATAAGGGCACGAATGTGCAAACATTCAATAATTAATTATCAAAATTTAGCTAAGGAACTATAATGTAAAAATTCAAATAGAAATTGATTTAATTTTTGAAACATTAATCCGTTATTTTTCCTTTTCCTCGATTATTGTCTTTTGATCCAATTTTTATCTATATCCTAATTAAATACAATATATTAATCTCATACATATTCCACATTTCATATAATATACACAACCCTTAACTTCTTCTTATTTACACATTTTCCCTAAACTTTTACAATTTTTGCAATTTAGTCTTTTAACCCGAAAATCATGAAATTGACTATTTCCTTAGAATCAAGTTATAGCCAAATATTCTAGGCCTTTAACAGTCCCTATTGTACATCTAAATTCACTATTAAACCTTGAGATTTTGACATTTTAACAATTTAATCCTTAAATCAAAATCTAACAAAAATCACTTCAAAATTTAACCAAATACCATAATCAAAGCTTCAAACACATGGTTATCATAACAAACATTCAAGATTCATCAATGGTAACTTTCAAAACTTTTAACAAATTCAAAAACGAAGCTACGGGCTAGCTGGACCTAGTTGCAACAATCTCAAAAACATAAAAATCATTAAAAACGGGCCTGAATACACTTACATGCAATGAAATGAACTTGATCGAATGCCCTAGCCCTTTCTATGGTGATTTTTGGTGGAGATGATATCAAATGAAGAAGATGAACATTATTTCTTATGTAATTTTTAGTTTTAAATTTACTGATTTATCTTTTTTCCCTTTAAAAATTATCAAAATTTCAATAATACTAATCCATTTACATCCACTATCAACATATATGGTATAATTACCATTCAAGTCCATAAATATTTACTTATAAAGCTATTTGACACTCTTAACTATTAGAACTCAACTTTTTCACTTTTTACGATTTAGTTCTTTTCACTTAATTAAGCAATTAAGCATTAAAATTTCTTAACGAAATTTTAATACAACCTTAATAAAATCTCGTAGACACTAAATAAATAATAAAATAATAATTTACTAATTGGAATTATGGTCCTAAAATCACTGTTCTAATATCACTAAAATACTGGTTGTTATAGTCTCTAGCTGAATGTAATACGAAATTCCATGATGAGGGAATTTTTGCAATAATTCTTTGAATCTCTCTCTTGCCTCATACAAAGATTCATCATCCATTTACTAAAAAGTCGTGATCTAATTCTGCAACTTATCATTCTTGCTGGGTGGGAAATACTTCAATAGGAAGCGTTCTGCCAACTTTTGCCATGTTGTAATTGAAGCAGGTGGCAACGAGTTTAACCAGGCTCAAGCTCTATCCCTTAGTGAATATGGGAAAACCTTCAGCCTTAGTTCATCCTCGGTTACTCTGGCCATTTTCAAGGATTTGCTCACCTCTATACACAATCTGAGTTGAAGGTGAGGATCTTCCGTAGGCATTCCACTAAATTGGTCCACTATTTGAAGCATCTAAAACATGACAAGCTTCAGCTCTAATTATTGTGCCTCGATCTCGGTCCTTTTAATTCCCGAATTAAGCTCATGAAAATGTGGCACAACATACTATCTTAAGGCTCGATCCCGCAACAAGGATAGGATTTTGAATATCATTTGCTCCATTTCCTTGATTTTGGTTTTCATTGATCATCACTTCAGTTCGTCTTTGAGCTGCTTGTCTTCTCCTTTGTCTAAAATTTCTTTCAATTTTGGGCTCTACTAGGAGTAAGTTAATAATTTGATCAATACTCATATAAATCTAAAAGAAAAACACAAAAATAATTAAATTAAAATTCAATAGAAAAATAGACCAAAATGCAAAATTAATAATTTAAAAAATAATAACTTTTTGACAATCCCCGGTAATAGCACCAAAAACTTGGAATGACGGGAATGCGCAAGTGTACACAATTGTAACAAGTAATAAAGTGATAAGTATATCGAGTTATCGTCTCCACAGGGACTGTACGAGCAAATATTTATGAAATATATACTTACGCAATTTGGTAGTGGAAAAATATTTTGATCAAAATGACCTATTACCTAGACTAAAAATTAACTAAGTAACAAATTAAATTAAATTAAAAACACAAGGTGAAAGAAAATCTTTAACAATTTTAATCAATATGACATAGGTGTGTTAGATTAATTTTATTCTTTAACTTAGAATTATTAAAACAATGTTTATGATGTTACGGATAATTCCATGACAACTTAGTCTTTTGTTAACAGATGCAAACATATTTATTAAAATCAATTAATTTTTCTAGCATATGTCTCAGTTTAATTAATTAATTAATTTCCATAAGCTGACATAAGACAAAGTGAAGCAACAATATATTTTCATACTAAAACTAATTTAATCACAACAATATTAGGTTATGCAAGTGTTTCTCCGAAAACTAGAAGACAAATCCAGTGTTTCTCAGGAGTTAGACTAGTATGCGTCCCTTTCTCTCTGCTTTGTTCTGCCGATCAAAGGCCTTCAAGAATGGCGAATGTTGCTGCTCCAAAAGGCTTGCAAGGCTCTTTTTCAAGAGGGAAAAATCAAAAATGGGAGAAGGGAAAATGAAAGAGCAAATAGGAGAAAATGGATGAGAGTAAAAGATGAATGGTAAGTGAATGAGTGATGAAATGAAAGGGAATAAGGGTGGCCGATTATACTAGTTTGAGGAGGCTAAAATAGCATGGGAGAGCCTTTATTCTCTCCTCCCATGGCTGACCCCTTGACAGTTGGAAGGAAGGTTGGGATGGCTTTGTTAAATAATGCTTTGTGCCCTAAATGGAAGGCTTAAAAAGTGGAGGGGTTGGAATGGCTTTGTGAAAGAGTTAAGGGACTATTTTGTAAATATTGTAATCATATTTGCAAGCTGATTTTGGGTAAGGGTTGGACGGTTTTGGGATGCTCCTTGGGCTTAACCTTCTTCCTTCCTCAATTTGTCATTTTGGGCCATTTCTTCTACATCAAGCTATCTAAATTTATTGACCCAATTTTACGTCAAATCAAATTAATTTTTAGACAACCTGAGAATATTAATTTGGGACGTCCATGGCTGTTGAACCATCAACTAATGCTTCGAAGATGCCCCGGTAATTAAATCTTCCTAAGGTAGTGACTCTCCGTTTACTCCCAACCTAACCTCCAACACACCTCTTAAATATAGAAAATAATGTGTGTTAAATTAAACAACACAGCAGAATTGTTTCATACACAGAATATAAACATGCAAGCTTACAAACCACAAAGAAAGGTTTGGATGTCTTAATAGTAATAAGGCTTAAGATTTTGCAATATGCAATATAGTTTCACAGATGATTAGAATTAGTAACTAGAAAACACTCATGTAAATTTTATCATAATATAGTAAGGTTCGCATAAATACACGGTCCATATAATTACTTTGGTTCGCAATCTATAAGGGTACGCATGTAATTTTCAAGGTCACAGAAAAACTATACTTTCAACAAATCAGACTTACATATTATAACCAAAAACATATACAGAACTCACATGCATGAATAAACTTTAATCTTTATTCATTATACTTAATAATAAGTTCTTCCAAATATGGTTTGCAGCAATAGGTAGACTTAGCATAAAAGAGATTATTTCAAATAGAGTCAAATTACGGTAATTCTAAACCCTCATAAGTTTTTAAACCCCATTGCCTATCTTCCAAAGTTCGCCAATATCTAGTCAGGAGTGAGCCTCGCCAATATCTTCCTTGCCACTACTAATCGCAACCTACTTGATTACGAAGTAAAAGAGGAGTGGATAAGTTCATTGCGAACTTAGTGAATAGCCAGAAATCCACATAGTATTCTTTAAAATAGAGCTCAAAACAAAAAGAAAACTTAGTCTTAAAATCATTTTGCATGATGGGTTCGCGAGTGACATTGCGAGACCCAAATCGCAGATCCTGTCAGAAAACATAAGTTTTGTAAAAACAATTTCAAAACTTAATAGTTGAATCTCAAAGTTTGTGAATAGAGCATGCCTTAGGTCGCGAGGCCTATTTCGCCTAAACAAAAACATTTAAAAACTCGGGTTTGGGTTTACCTTAGGTCACAAAGCCAACTCGTACATACTTTTCAGAAAACACAAACAAAGTCTTTCTTAGGTCACAAGACAAGTTCGTTTACTAGAATATTGTCTCATTGCATATGCAAATCTCCTTATAACACCTCAAAATGAGTCCAAGAACATGTCCCATAAGTGTAGTGCGAAGCAATACACTCTCCTATACACCAATATATCCTAGTGAATGGATCATAGCTCGACATTCCCTTATCTCTCCACATGTCTTACGGCTTCAATGCCCAAAATCACAGAAAAAGAGTGGTGATTACTCATAATCCTTTAGTATACCAATATATCCAACATAAGGTTTGCAAAGAAGCACGCACAGAGACATACAAAGACCTCACATAAGGAGCTTACTTACCACAAATAGCTCACATAGGGAGCTTTTTTGAAAACACTTGTAAATAGCTTGCACAAAAGTTCATAATAACACAGTTTATAAAACCGTACTTTAAAAACATAGGCTCACTTAGGAGCACGCATAAAACTTATTCGTAAAACATAGCTTAGAAATCGTGATTTGGAAACATATTTCAAAAACAGAGTGTCAGAACTTGAAAATAGTGTCTTGTCGACAAACTTTCTTTTGAAATTTAGTTTAAAAATAGAGTGTCAGACTTGACGACAGAATATTCAATGAGAGAATTCTCATGAATTAAAGATCATATTTATAAACCTCGATGTCTTGGAAATCTCAGGATACCTTATCTAACTTAGGAAATGTGTAACTTGTACATAAAGTATCCCTAGATACACTAAATATTTATTTCCTCATTCAAGTCTGACTCAATCTTTGACTAGCAAACCACCAGTTCGCAACTTACTTGGTGAACCCTAGCTCACAAAACACACTAGCGAACCCTCTTATCATGTCTTTTGGTGTATACAATAACATTGAAACATTTGGTGAACTCCATACTGATACTCTTTTAGGGAATTGCCCTTTGGCGAACTCCCTAGTTCACCGAAGTACTGGCGAATACTTACTTGCAAGGCCAAATCGTCCAAGCACGTTCTCGAGATGTTACAATACAATATATTACAATCCCAGATGACCTGACAACGATTATTTACTCTATTTTAATATACTCCCATCCCAAATAGTCCAAGAATGATGGCTTTCACTTTTCTTACATTTTACCATCCCGGGTGCCCTAACAATGATGGTTTTTACAATCTACTTATCCTACCATCTCAGATGGCCCGGTTACGATTGCATTCAATATTTTAACATTCTAACATCTCAGATGGCCCAACGACAATGGTTCCTAATCAATATCCTGACCCTATGGCATGCCACTACATCTAACTCTGTTCAAACAATTAGTAGGGTAACCAATTTTCGATTCATTATATATATAACTCAATTCACATTCTCCCATTCTTAAATTATCACCAATTCATTATTTCATCACCTTATCTAGTATATTTCAACACAAATTCATACCAAATATGTAACACCCTTAACCCGTATATGTTACTAGATTAGGGCTACAAAGTATTACCGCACACGTTCAATCAAAGGACATCACAAAACCATTCAAATATTAATTTAAATATCTATATTCACTCCACACATTAATCATAGCATACATACACTTATATGCCTTAAATCGAGCTTACAGGACCTTAAGAATAGTTTGGAAACAATCTGGGACTAATTTGAAACAAAATAGGAAAACAAAAAAAATTTAGAAACAGAGGTCACAAGTACTTACTTAAAGCACATACCAAACTTACAATTCATCCATTCCATTCATTTCTAATTCTACCATAACCTATTCATCCACAAATAGCATAAACAAAATAACCAAAACCTATAATATGGACCTTTACAAGCCAAAAACCAAAGACATATATACAACTGAGCCAAAATCAAGTTTAAACAACATCATCCATGTATAAGATGTATCACAAGAAATAAGTATCCAAAACATATACAAGAGTAAACATGCCAAAATCTACCAAAAGATATCTGGAGACTATGATCTCCAGGTTGATCTGATCGCCTGATTCCACAAAATGTAATCTACAAAGAAACATAAAAATGACATGAGTAAGCTTCAATAGAGCTTAGTAAGTTAACGATTGAAACAATGAAACTTACCATAAAAACATAGCAATTATACATAATCGTGATTAGTAAACAATAATCATGTCAACCACAATCATTCAATAGGTGAGTTTATATATACATATACGGGTTGCATAATCTAGTCAATCACATGAGATCATTCGATATCAAGTCACGATAATATTGAAAAATCATACAAAAAATTATATAATTCAATAACAAGTCATCTACCACTAGAAATTTTCGCGATGAATGATGTAATAGATACGGATAGACGGTTATCCACCCGAAACACGCTAGAAAGCTCAAATGAGCCAAACTAACCGAGAACATACCTTGGCACCAAATGCCTAGCCCATAGGCTAACATCCCTTAGGAATCACGCCTGTGCACCAAGTGCCAAGCCCATAGGTTTTACATCAGCCCCCGGTAACATGCCAGAATCACTATAAATATAACACGATAGTCTACAACGAATGTTGGACTTCAGTATATTCAATGGACAGTAACAAGTCAATAATCATCATCTCATCACAAGTCAATCTCGTATCGCACGCAATATAACCTATTGGCATGCTAATTGTATCCTCTCCTATGTTCATCCGGGCTCGATACACATAATCATAGACTGGTTTACATTTCAATCCATTTCTAACCAATTTAATAATAATATTTCAGTTATAACTAAGGTCATCAAATTACATAATTTTAATAATAATACTACTAAAATACTCAAAAAAATACTGTATGAACTTACCAGGGCTAAACTGTAAAGATGGTAAAACTTTAGGGACTAATCACAACTTTCCCTTTTCCACGATCATCTACTTGTTCTTTACCAATAAAATAGTTTATTTCAATTTATTAGCTTTAACTTCATATAATATTCAATTTAATACATATTTCTTCCTATTTAAAATTTTTCACAATTACCCTAAACTTTTACATATTATTCGATTTAGTCCCTAAAACTAAAAAAAGCTAATTTACACAATTCATCCTTATACTAATTGAGCCAAATTTTAATCCATCCTTAATCAACCCTCAGCTTCAAAAATTTCACAAGAAAACTAAGCAAATTTCAACATTTAATCTATTTAATCCCTATATTCAAAACTATTAAAAATTACTTTACAAAATAGTTCAAATCCATCATTAAGTTTCAAGCTTAAGCATAAACATCCAGAAAACTTCAAAAATATCAATGGCAAGCTTTAATAAACTTTGACAACTTCACAAAATAGTCTCTAAACTAGTTAGATATCAATACAACGATCACAAATTTATAGAATTCATGAAAGCAAACCAAAAAATATTTACATGCAAGCATGAAATCAAATCTAGAGCTCCCAAACCCTAAAATGGTGGTTTGGCCAACACATAAAAGAAAATGAATAAGATGAACTCTCTTTTCTTTTCTTTTTATTTTTTTTATCTTTTGTTTAATAATAATAATATAAAACATTACATTTTAATTGAATACTTCCACTAACCGTCCACTTCTCATTAAAAGGGTTTAATTTCCTATTGAAACCTTGAATCATTAATAATTAAACATTTTGACTTGCAAAAATTCCATAGTATCAATATTCTTTTATAGTTGTTACGATTTAGTCCTTTTTAACTAATTAAATATCTAAACGTTGAAATTTCTTAACCAAATTTTAATATGACTCTAATGAATACTCATAAACATTAAATAAATAATATTTAAAGGCTCACACATCGGAATTATGGTCCCAAAACCACTGTTTCTGACACCACTGAACAATGGGTTGTTACAAAATAACACAAACAAATTTAATCATACTATTTTTCATTTCATTCAATTTAGTCTCTGTGTTAATATTCAATCTCAATCATAAAATATCAGTTCAAATAGCTATTGATAACTCTCCTGAATGTTATATCATGCAAAGCATCATAAATATGCAATAATTAAATTGATCCCGAATCATAAAAATACAAACCGGGGTCCTGCATCACTCGTCGATAACGCTCGCTTTTACTTTCCCTCTTTTCCTTCTTAATGGCCCAACGTCCATGTTGGCTACGTACAATCATAAAACATATATCAATATAAATTTTCAACCAATTCACAACCAATTACCAATTCATGCATATTTTAGAATTTATTCAATTTAGTCCCTAAACTGGGACAAGCATAACTTTCAATTCCTAGCTTTCGATTAAAATTTGATTTCACATTTATTCATTAGGAACCTCCTACTTTCTATTCCTATCAAAATTTAATAACATTTTTACATTTTATTCAATATAGTCCTTAATATATGAAATTAACAATGAAGCTTTACAATTTAGTATTTTTCATAAACTGAGCTTAATTTTGATCAATTTCACACCAAATTCTTCAAGAAATCAACAATAAAAACTTTATAAAATTTTAAAATTTTATCAAATTGGTACATAGGCTAGCTAAAACAAGTTCCCATGACCTTAAATCTACAAAAAAATTACAAGAAAATGACTTAAATTTGCTTATCAAATTATGGCCGAATGTTTCAAAGCTTGGAAGGTTTTTCTTTAGCTTCAACTATGGCGAACGACTAAGGTGAAGAAGGAAGATGATTATCTTTCTCTTTCTTTCCACCAAAATTCGGTATCTATAATCTATTTAAAGTTTAATTTAACTTAACGAATTACATTTAACTATTACTAATCATGCTTACTAATTTAACATCACCATCCACTAAATATTATTTGAAAATGGTTATTTACCATTTAGGACCCTTGGCTAATTGCTATTTTAATCCCTAAGCCTTTTGTCAAATTGAAAATATATAGAGATTACACTTCCCAATTTAGTCCCTAGGCCATAATTAATCACTATTTTAGCTAACTTGACAAACCATATTCCAGTTCATCAATATAATTAATCCATAAATATCCATCTTTAATATTTATGGACTTGGTTTACAAAAAAGAGGTCCCAAAACTGTAATTTTTGACACCACTAGGAACCGGGTCATTAAATTTATCATTAAAAGTACAATATCTACTAATCAATTTTGCATTCAGCATGGCTATCCTTGACACTTAACAGCATAACTAGATACATATCAACATTGCTAATTAAATATGTTAGTCATGTTTACATATCATGAGTAATATTACTAACATTAAGGAAATCACATGTCACATATCAAGTTATAAGCATATACTATTTCATTTCCAATTCAATTTCAAGTTTTTCATTTCAATTCAATTGAATATAGCCCGATGAAACTTTAGTAAAACGGGCTCGGATACACAGGTGATTAAGTTGCTCACACAAGCTAACATTATATTAGGGTTGCTCACACAAGCTAACATTATATCAAGGATGCTCACACAAGTTGAAATTTATATCAAGTTCCTCGTCCGGACTAAACTCTTGATACATATAACCCGAGAATCCACAACAAATGTTAGACCTCATTATAACCTGTAAAATCTCTGATCAAGCACACGTATAACCCTATTGGCATGCCAAACGTATCCTAACCTTTTACTAAGTTTACACGGGCATAATTTATGTAGGGGATAAATCCGATTAAATAATGAACAAAGTGAAGAAAATAAGAATAAAAAAGATCGAACACGTAAATTTTAAATGGAAAACTCCTCAAAAGAGAATAAACAACCACGGGTAAAAAGAGATTTCACTATAATAAAGAAGAGTACAAAAGATGGAGAGAATTAAAAGAAAAACTCGAAGTCCCACAAGAAAAGCCATTCGAAACAAAGAACAAATTTCTCTCAATCTAAATATTTTTGTTGTGTAAAACCTAGAGTAAATAATGCCTATTTATAGGCTAAAATTCGTAGCACATATGACTACAAAAATTCTAGGTTAATTAGAGTTTAAGTGGGAAACACAAAATAGAGTTTAACTAGGACAAGAAAAGTCAAAATAAATTTTGGTCAAAATAAGAAGCATTCTCCCACAAATCTCCACCTTGACTTGTATTTGGACCAACTCCCTTGTCAAGCCCTATTACAGGCTTAATTGATTCTTCGTCGAATACTTACGAAGTCCAAGCAATACTCAAACTTTGAAACTAGAAGGCTCTTTGTCAACATGTCAGTCACAATGTGTTCTGTGCCACTTTTAAGAGTCTGAATATCTCCTTGAATAATCACCTCTCGAAAAAAAATGATAATGAATGTCTATGTGTTTCATTCTCTCGTGATGCATTTGATCAATGGTGAGATGTATAACACTTTGACTATCACAATATACGACAGTTGCTCTCTTTTCACTTACCAGTTCACTGAACAGACCCCTTAACCAAATTGCTTCTTTTACTGCTTCTATAATTGTCGTGTATTCTACTTTAGTAGACGACAAAGCCATTGTAGCTTGAAGTATCGCTTTCCAACTAATGGCACAATTCCCAAAAGTAAATAGGTAACCTATGAGAGACCTTCTTTGATCTAAGTCTCCTGCATAATCAGAATAGACATATCTGACTAAACCCTTTTGAGTTCTTCCAAACTCTAAGCACATGTTAGAGGTACCCTGTAAATATCTGAAAATCCACTTAACCGCATAACAGTGCAACTTACTAGGATTGCCCATGTATTGGCTAACAACACTAACAACATGTGAAATATTAGGAAGAGTGCATACCATTGCGTACATCAAACTTCCAACTACAATTGAATAAGGTACTTTTGACATATACCTTTCATCTTCTTTATCCTGTGGGGAATCTGAAATTGAGAGTTTAAAGTGTGTAGCTAAAGCAATACTTACTAGTTTGGCATCTTACACAAGGATCTTCTTGATGTACATCAAATTTTTGAAATATTAGAAAGAGTGCATACCATTGCGTACATCAAATTTCCTTGAATGTCTATCTCTGAAAATTTTCATCACCAAAATTTCTTTGTTGCACTTAATCCTCCATCTCAAACTTAGAGTTAAGCATGGTATTAAGACGATCAATTTCTTAGCCGCAATTAACATATCATCAATATAAAAGCAACAAATATATAAAAGAACCATCATCAAGACTTGTAGATAAACAAAACTGTCATACTTACTTCGAGAAAAACCAATACTCAACATGAAGGAGACAAAATTTTTATACCAGTGTTGAAGAGACTGTTTCAAATCATACAAAGATTTTTGTAAGAGATAAACATGATCTTCTTTACCTTCAAATTTGAAGTCTTTCGGTTGTTGCATGTAGATGTCCTCCTCAAGGTCATCGTGAAGGAAAGTAGTCTTTACATATAACAGCTCTAACTCAAGATTATTTGATTTAACAAGGGCTAAAAGTGCCCGAAAGGACGTATGTTTCACAATGGGAGAGAAAACTTTATGAAAATCAACTCCCCCTACTTGACTATAACCCTTGGAAACCAGTCTTGCCTTGTACCTAATGTCGATAGGACATGAACCTTTCTTCTTTTTCAACACCGATTTACAACCAACGATTATTTTACCAATGGGTGGTTTAACTAGTCTCCAACTCTCATTCTTTTGAAGTGATTTCATCTTTTCTTCCAGTGCAATGAGCCATTTGCTAGAATATGAGGCTTGAAATGCCTCATAATAACACGAAGGACCGGTTGATTTAATGCTCTCAGCAACATATTGAGCATAAGCCATTAATTTTCCTTCATAATATTTCTTTGGTGGTCGTATTTCCTGCTTTTTCCTATCATAAGGCAACTTACAATTACTTAACTGAGATGGTGAGGGTACCGAAGGGTCGGATAGAACCCCAAACAGATCCAAAATAGCTACAAACTTGCAAGAATTAGAATTTTTTCATGTCGTAATGATGTCGTGTGACTCTTCATCGGGATGAGAACTTTGTTCGTCGCATCGTTGCGACGTTGGGTATTTCCTCATCGAGACATCGCCCTTTGTTTCAGCTTTTGACTTCACCTTGCTCAAGACACTCTAATTTGTTATGTCTTTAAAAGTCAAGTCCCCTTTTCTGATTGAAACATGGCAGGTTCATCAAATGTATCATCTCTGCTAACAATCATTTTATAAATTTTAAACACCACAAATTAAAATCTTTTGTACCAGCAGAGTATCCCAGAAAGATGCATTTAATGGCCCTTGGTTCGAGCTTTCCCTGGCTAACTTTAGCATATGTAGGACAACAAAAAATTCTAAATATTAGAATAAATTGGAAGATTACATGATCATATCTCCTCTAGAAATTTACCGTTCAATGCTCGTTAAGGAGATCAATTTACCAAATAACTTGTTAGGTTTACGGTTTCAACCCAAAATTCCTTCCCTAAGCTTGCATTAGAAAGCATGCAAATAGCCTTTTCCAATAAGGTTTTGTTCATTCTTTTTGCAACTTCATTCTATTGCGGAGTTCCAACAAAGGTCGATATCTTTCAATTCCTTCCCATTTACAGAAATCATTAAACTCTGACAAACAAAACTCAATACCATTATCCATTTCAACCGCTTCATGGATTTTTTGGTTTGTTTTTCTAATAGTGCCTTCCACTATTTGAAGATTCCAAAGACTTTGCTTTTTTGTTTCAAGAAATAAACCTAAACTTTTCTGGAGTGATCATCAATAAAAGTTAAGAAATATTTATTACCTCATTTTGAGATGTCAGAAAATGGACCCCATAAATTGGAATGAATGTAATCTGGAGTCCCTTTTGTTCTATGCACTGCTGAATCAAAACTGAATCGGGTTTGTTTTCTGAAAATGCAATACTCGCAGAAACCTAACTTACCAACTCTAGTGTCTTTGAAAAGGCCTCTATTGCACAAGACTCTCATACCTTTCTCACTTATATAACTCAGTCGTATGTGCCAAAGTTTGGTTGAATCAGAATCGGTAGAGAATGAGTCACATCGTGTCGTCGCGACATCAACTTGATTCTCATCACAACGTGGTGGTGATTTTTATTTTTCTTTGGTAATCACAGCCGCACCAGTAACCATTGACCCTTGCAAAATGTATAAGCTACTATTTTTCTATCCTCTCATCATAATAAGAGCCTCACGAGAAACTTTGAAGTCATTTAACTCAATGTTTATCCTGCAACCATTAGAATCCTTGTCATTTTTGGCATCCCTTTTAATTTTATTTTGAAGTTTCCAACATTTTACCTTAACATGGCCTACATTTTTACAATAGCCACAATACTTGTCAGAATTTCTGGATTTCGACCTTTCTTTACACCTGTTTTGATCTACCTCTTGTAATTAGAACTAAGGCTTGCCTGTCTGATTTTTATTGAGGCCTATCTCATTATTGAGTTTATCCTTAATCAAAATATTCTGTTTCACATCCTCGAACGATAGATGATCTCTCCCATAAATCAAAGTTTCCCTAAAAGTTTTATAAGAAGAGGGCAAAAAGTATAACAACAACATAACTTGATTCTTGTCACTGATCTCTTCCTCGAGATCCTTTAAGTTATTAAGAATGGTTACAAACTCACCAATATGAGTTCTAATGAGCTTACCTTCATCCATTCTGAACATGTAGAGACATTGTTTTAATAGTAACATGTTGGCCAGAGATTTCATCATATATAAGGCTTCTAGTTTCTTCCATGACGTAGACATGGTTTTCTCTTTGAAAACCTTCTGTAACACATTATTCATGAAGCATAATTGAATAGTGGATAGAGTCTTTTCATTGAGATCTTCCCATTCTGACTAATCCATATTTGCGGGCTTCTTCCCTATAACGACCTTTTTCAGACCACTCTAAACAAGTATTGTCGTCATTCGAACTTACCACAAACTAAAATTTGTAATTCCATCGAACTACTCAATATCAAACCCTGATGCTGCCATCTTTGAATGGGTTGACTACAAAAACCAAACTAGCTCTGATACTAGTTTGTAGGGAATAAATCAGATTAAACAACGAACAAAGTAAAGAAAATAAGAATGGAAAAGAACGAACACACAAATTTTACATGGAAAAACTCTTCAAAAGAGGATAAAAAACCACGACCAAAAAGATATTTCACTATAATAAAGGAGAGTACAAAAGATGGAGAGAATTAAAAGAAAAACCCGAAGCCCCACATGAAAAACCCTTCGAAATAAAGAACAAAATTCTCTCAATCTAAATATTTATATTGTGTAAAACCTAGAGTAACTAAGGCCTATTTATAGGATGAAATTCATAGCATATATGACTACAACAAATCTAGGTTAATTAGAGTTTAAATGGGAAACACAAAACAGAGTTTAACTAGAAGAAGAAAAGTCAAAATAAATTTTGTTCAAAATAAGAGGCATTATCCCATAATTTTCATATATATGTCATTATCAATCCCTATATTTGATCACATAATTCAATTACATGTCCTGAAATCAACCAACTTTCATATTTGTACACTAACACAAACTAAGCTAGTAAGTTCCATATGAACTGACTTGTTCAAAGTGTGAAAAGAGAGGATACTTTAGGGACTAATATGTAATTTTTACTTTTCCCCGATTAACTCCACTTTGATCCAATTCTTGATATATACAATTATTTCGTATCACTAATCAATATCAAAAAATTTCATACTATACTAGTATATGCATAATTTCATATAATTCTATTTTTATTCCCTTCATATTTTATGTTTTATTCAATTTAGTCTTTAAACACGAGATAAGCATAACTTTCGATTCCTAGCACCAAATTAAAATTAAATTTCATATATTCTCATTAAAGACCTTATAATTTCTATATCTAACATAATTTCATGATAATTTTTACATTTATTCAATTTGGTCCCTAATGCGACAAAGTTAAAATAAGCTAAAGTAACTTTACAATCTAGTACCTTCCATATTCTAAGCATAAAATCTATCAATTACAAGCCTAATTCTTCAAGAAATCAACAGTGGAAACTTTTGAAAACTTTAATAGTTTTACAAATTGTTATATGGGCTAGTTAAATCAAGCTTCCATGACCTCAATTCTATAAATAATCCAAGAAAAGGACTTAAATTACGTACCAATTTAATGGTCGAATGGTTTAACTTCAAAAATGGTTTTCTTCATTTTCTTCGTAAGTTGAAACGGGTAAAAAAGATGAAGAATATGTAACACCTTATGCCTAACCCAATTGTCAGGTCTTGGTACCAAATGCCACGATCAACCTGAATGTCTTAACAAAGTATCTAATCTAATTCAATTACAAAGAAAAATCCCAAATTTCAAATTTTAACTTCTACTGAACTCATATCATACGTTTGATAAATTCTTACAACTTTGATACTTTAATAAACCTAATAGTTATTTTTAATTTTAGGGTAGGACTCTAATACAGACATATCTAACTTAATCCCTGAGGTGCGCCTATAAGGGTGCCCCTCTATATACAAGAAACATCTACCTCGCCCATCTCCTAAATCTAGCAGTATCTAGCTTGGTCACTCCACTCAATTCTCGAGTCTTTATCTACCTTGCATACATATAGTAAATTTTGTAAGTTTAGAAGGGCCTAGTGAGATCTGTACATAGGAAACCATAGAAAACTGCTTAAAGCTTTAGGAAGGTGAGATTTTATGAGCAGATTTAAAACTTCCTAGATTTCGTTGGAGAATTCGCTAATTTTGATGACGTAGCCAATGACTTGCTCTATCTATGAGTCAACCTTTGGTGGGTATAACCATCGGTTCCATAATAACCATGGTCCATCTAAAAATGCTCTCTTATGGTTCTTGACCATATTTACCGTTGTTCCAGACCCTCCTTATACCCTTCATGATGTACCTCACCACTGATACCCATATCCACCATTGCAAGCTGGTAACAACTCTTGGTGTTTAACCAAGTATTCATCATAACTGTGGATCCTTACCTTGATCCCTTTAATTCACACTAAACCCCATATGCATTTTCCATACCATTCCAGCGATAACTTACCTTTTGACATATCCTATGCTTGATCCCCTTTCCTGATTAAGGTCTCTTCCTAATATCCTCATTTGCAGACTTAAATAAGATGTCTGGTTGAATGAACAAACACCCATTTTTCCTAGTGAACTCATCCACGATGCAACCCATAAATTACTTATTCACTTTAGTCTAATCTTTTAGGAAACTCAAATCAATAGATAGTTTTTGGCGAACTATCTCCATCTCAAATATCCCATGACCGTTTCCACCTTGGTATTCTTATATGGTCTTTCCCATTTCTTTCACTACTTTTCAACAGACTTTCTATCCAAGGTGGTTCTTAGCAAACTTCCTCTTTTGCTAGTCTCAGAGGACTTTCCCGCGCTGCGTAGTCTTGTCTAGACTTTTTTTTCTCTGTAGATCTCTGGCAGACTTTACCGATCAACCATTGGGCCCATAATTTTCTTCACCAACTTACTTATCATGCCCAATGTTAGATTATTCACCAACTACTGGCGAACTAATAATGACGAATACACCATACCTTGAAGAGGTTATCCTTTCTATTACCTCTACCTTGTTAAGACCATATATTCTAATTCCTCTTTCCGTCACAATTTGGCAGATTCCTTTATTAACATGCTTACTCGCATTCTTGGACAGTTCTACCCGCTTTTCTCCTCTTCTTAGTTTGGAGGATTCTCTTACTATCTCGATTACCCGTGTTCTCATACATGCCACTTTCATCCTATTGTACTATTCACCATACGAGAAATATAGTGATTTTTCTTTTTTATGCCCTGACAACTTCCAAGTTCACCATCCTAGAGGACTTCATTTGTTGTAGTAGCCAAGTTATGGTCTTACACAATATGAACCCATGCTTACTGCCCTAGCGAACTTCATATGTTGTTTTAGCCTAGCTATGGTCTTACATAATATAAATCATGTTTATTGTCCTAGGAGACTTCTATTTCGAGAAATCAATAGACCTCTTTTGAGGTGTTGCCCTGAAGGACTAGTTGATAACCATCATCGCAATGTCGCTCCATAAAGTCGATAGATCGTCGTCATGGTGACACTCTAGTGATCAAGTCGATACCATTCCACAATGCCACCCAAACTCTATTAAGTACTCATTTTAGTTCGTCTATTCCTCCAATACACCAATATTCCTATCTCCAACTACCTTGTCAAGGTAAATACCTTCGTACTCCATATACAATATAATCATGCATTTTTTACAACTAATTACTATACATACAGTACGCCAGTTAACTAATCATCAATTCAAAACCATATAATAGTCAGCAAGCGAACTTGTAAAAGCTCACACACTCATAAAATTATTGTACACACATAGTATCACTTTCCTCAAGTACATAGACGCCGTGAACTTAGGCAAAAACTTAGTATAGACACAAACTTGGTTCATGTAAGCAACACAACTTCATCGATCAACCAAAGGCAAGGTATAGAAACTCACTTGAACTCTTTCATACTCGTTAGCTTAGCTTTTCCAAATGTCAGAGTCTCCATCGTCTTGGAAGCTAAGCACTCTTAAACATTAAAATCCAAAACCTATTATTCAGAAACTTATTAAAAATCTTTACTCTCATTTTTCCTATAATCCACGAGTACCAAAAGCTAAGAAAGATTATTAGTTTCTCAATTTCTCTACTTTCGAACTTCAAATCTCTTGACTATGACTTCTTGTAGAGCTCTCCCAAGTTTTCCTCTTATTAACTAAAGAAGACAATGCAAATGAGAAGAATTTGCAAACAGAATTGGAAAGCTTTCCTTTAGCGAAGAGACCCCCTTCTCACCGAAATATATAATTCCTCTTGCACGGTCTCTAAATCTCAATTAGTCATACATTGGCAATCATTATGTCTCCCAACATGGAACCAGTCGGTTCCATCTTAATCAAACCAGAATTGAAATCCAACTTTTTACAATCCAACCACTTAAATTTTTTGAATTTTTTGATAAGGCCCATTAACTTAATACTTTACTCAATTAACTTCTGTTTCTCCCACAAGTTTGGGTCAAAAGCAAAAATCATCTGTGACAAAAGATGACAATTCTCTCTCTCTCTCCACTTATTTAGGTATTTATAGCTAGATTAAAACTTAATTAACTTAATAATCATGTTTAGTTAAACTAAACCAATCATTAAAATACTTAATGAACATGTCATCATCTTCCACTATCAGTTGATTAAATAAAATGGTTTACTTACCATTTTAAACCTTTGAATAATTGCAATTTAAGTTCTCAAGTCTTTTGACAATTAAAACAATATAGCGATTGGGCTTTATGATTTAGTCCCTGATCCTTAATTAATTATTTAATTGACAAAATTGATTGACCAATCCTAAATATATTTTTATATTATTCTATTAAATATTAAATATTAATATTTATGAACTCGATTTATGAAAATAGAGTTCCAAAAATGCATTTTTTGTTACCACTAAAAATCGAGCCGTTATAGTTTTCGCCCTAAGAAATTGCTTCATTGCTGATAGAGGATGTAACAGCTCGTTTTCAGTGAAATCGAAATAGTGGTTTTTGGATCACAAATTTGACGTGAAAATATTTGTTTTATTATTATTTTCAAGCCTATGGTATGTTAGTAGTGTCGTATAAAAATTTTGTTACGAAATTTTCCTGTTTGTATGCTTAATTTCATGAAAATGACTAAATCGTAAAAGGTGCAAAAGTGTAGCTTTAGTAGCTAAAGGTGTTAAAAGGCTATAAAAATTTAATGTAAAAGGACTTATATGGTAATTAGACCATTTACATGGTAGTGAACATTTATGGGTTTGGTTTTACTGAAATTAAGGATATTTTTAAAGGTTAAAAATGTAATTAGGTAAACAAAGGTTAATATAATAAATACAAAAGAAAAAAATGAGCTATCATCATCTAAACTTTGTCTTCTTCAATCGAAACTATCAAGACACCATAGCTAGGGTTCGATCATCACCTTTTGATTGCATGGTATGTATTCTAATTTCGCTTTTAATAATTTTTATGTTTTCGGGATCATTGTAGCATAATCTAGCTAGCCCGGGGACTAATTGTAAAATTTTTAAAGGATTAAGGTTTTTCTATAAATGTGTTTGTATGATTTATAAAGTTTGATGAAATATTATGAGTCCTTGTTGATAAGTAAAACAAGTTTTGTAAAGTGATTTTTGATGAAAATGTCAATTAGGGATTTATTTCTACAAATACTAAAAGTACACGGTGAAATTGTGAAATAATGATTTGTATGAGTTTATATGTGTTCATAATAAATTCGGCTACAATGGGTTAAGGATGAAATTACATAAATTTTCATTTACGAGTTTAAGGACTAAATTGTAAAAAATTTAAAATGTTAGGGGCAAAGATGTAAATTTGTAAAAGTATGAATTTGGATTAAATTTAATAGTGTGTGAGATAAATAGATTGAATTTTCTTATTTAGATCAAGATAGACCTCGTACAGATTTAGATCGAGGTAAAGTTAAAGCTTCGAATTAGTCGACTCCGTTTCTACGCCTTAATCGTCAAGGTAAGTTTGCATGATTGTTTATCATTTTAATGTTATGTCTTAAACTATATGTAATATGTTGATTCTTATGTAACTAAAAAATGTAAATCCAATGATATTACGACGACTATCGAGCCCCGTTTGAACCTTAAGAATCCGTAGGATACAATTGACATGTCATTAGGATTTTCATGTTTCGAGTGCTAGTCTTGAATGTCCTACCAATGGCTGAGGTCCTGCATTTGTTGCGGATACTCCATAGCTCGTGTGAGTAGCATTGTGTAGCTAACATTCCAACCCACATCTCATGTGAGCAGGCCCATTTCACAACTCGTGTGAGTAATGATGTAAAGGAAAGGAAAGATTACGGTTATATGTTTAGCACACTTCGTATGAGTTATCCTGCATATCTGATGATATTCTAAATGGTTCAACGAGCATGAAAAGGAAAAGAAATGGTAAGTGTTCAATATGAACCATGATATGTATTTATGAAAAGAATTAAATGGTGAGTACATTGAAAGTATGTTATGTTAAGGATGATGATGAATTCAAATGAATTATGTTCATATATAATAGCTTACTTATATTAAGTTCATGTGAATCATGTTTGAATATGCTAACATGTGTTATTGTTGGTTCTTAGGCTTGTGCCAACTTTGAGGTTGGATTTTATAATGCTTGTTCTTAATGTTTAGTAATGAAATGGTAAGTTATGTTTTATGTTTTACAAACTTACTAAGCATTATGTGCTTAAGTAGTTTTCTTTTCTATGATTTATAGATAATCGGAAGCTCATTCGATTGGAAAGTTCATCGGAGACCTATCACATTATCCAGAGCTTACATCGGTAGATTTTGAAGTTTTGGTCAAGGTTATACATGCATAGGTAGACTTATGTCTAATGTTTAATTGATGCTTATGGCATGTAATGGTGCTTTGAATTTGTGGTACTTATGGCATTTTGATGCCTTGATGGTTGATGTTAATATGGCTAAGTTAATGCATGTTTTTGAATGACCATACTAGTATGTGTTGGTGTAGTTTCAATGTGGCCAATTGTGGTAAGTTTAGTATGGAAATAGGTTAGATGTGAATGGTTGATGAATGGCCAAGTATACACATGTTTAGGTATGTTTGATTGTTGTGATTGAGGTGCCTTATTGGCATATTGGTTGTATGGATAAATGGTGTAATGAATTGGTCATTTTTATGCATGTTTTTGGTAGGTTATAATGCCTTCGTCATATGAGAAATTGTGTTTAGGTTCATGTTTTGAATGGGTGAAAGAAATAGCTTGATTTTGGCCAATTTCTTGTCCACACGGCGTGTGTCTCAGCCGTGTGTGACACAGCCATGTGACATGACCGTGTGTCTATTATATGTTTTAAAGGTTACAAGTTAGGTAGTTACACGGCCTAGCACACGGTCTGGCACACAGGCGTGAGGCCATTTTGAAAGTTACATAGCCTGGCACACGGACGTGAGTCGCTTGGTTGTATGACCCAAGTTAGAGAGTTACACGGCATGAACACGGGCTAGGACACGGCCGTGTGTCCCTATTTCGAATGTTACACAGCCTGAGACACGGACGTGTGTCTCAACCGTATGAGTCACATAGTCGTGTGACCCCTGCAACCCAATTTTTCTAACGTTTTCCTCAATGTTTCAAATGTTTTTCGATTTAGTCCCGAATTGTTTCTAAAGTGTTTTTAAGGCCTCGAGGGCTCGAATAAGGGACAATATGCATGTGTATTAATGGATTATGTTATGATTATGGTAATGTTTAGAAATGAATGTTTTTAAGTTATGTTTTTATGGTAATACTTCATAACCTTATTCCAGTGATGGATACGGGTTAAGGGTGTTACAGAGGACAAGAATGGAGTAGGATCCTACAGATAAGTGCTTTAGTAGCCAATGATGCTTTCTTGTACCACCAAAATAATAATAATATTTCTTATAGAATTTATATAAAAATAAAAGGGAAAAATACATAGTTGGTTACTCAATTATGGTTAAGTTCCTTTTTGGTCACCCAACTATCAAATATTTTAAGTTGATCACCCAACTAATTAAGTTCATGTTTCTGGTCTTTTTCCATTAAGTTCCATTAGATGTTTAATGAAAGGGTGATGTGGCAGTTCAAAAATTGATATAATAACCAATTTAGCCCTAGACTTTTACATAACGTCTCAATCGTCTTAACATTGCAAAATTTCTCAATTTGCTCATAAATCTAAATAATCCAAAATATATATAAAAATACAATTTTTTTAAATAATAAATATAAAAAATATGGCTAAAAAATTTACTCAAAAACCTCTCACCAGAGGTGCTCATGGGCCGAGCTAAGCCGGGTCCGAGCCCGACCAGACCCAAAAAATAGGCCTAAAATTTACCCAAGCCTGACCCAAATAAAAATGTTAAAACTCGGGTCCAACCCGCTCGTATTAATTTTTTATATTAATTTTTAAAAAATATAATACATCAAAAATACTAAAAATATTAAAATAAATGTTTCCCAACAAATTAAAAATAAATTTAAAAAAATATGTATACTTAAATAACACTAAGATAGGTGCAACTTAACAAGCAAATGCCTCTAAAATAGTAACAAAATTAACAATAAAATAAGAGTTATATAATAACAACAAAATAGTATCAACATAATATTGAAATGGTAGCAAAATTGTGAAAAGAATAATAAGAAAATAGCAACAAAACAGTAAAAAAATAGCAATAAAATAGTTGGCATATTCAGACTGGGCCGGGCCGGGCTCGGGCAAAAAAAGCCTTACTCGAGGCTCAACCCGTTTTCTAAACGAGCCTTATTTTTTTTGCTCAAGCCCATTTTTGAGCCTATATTTTTACCCAAACCTCCCACTTTTTGGACCGGCCTTCAGGTCAGTCTATTGTAACAACCCGTTTTTTAGTTGTGTCAAAAATGGTAGTTTCGGGGCCACAAATTTGACGAGTGAGTCAATAAATATTATTATTTAATATTTACAAGTCAAATATAGAATTTCGTTGATTTTATTTAATGATTTTTGTTAATTGAAAGAATAATCAAGTTCAAGTGGTATGTCTCTAAAGTCAAGTGATTTTAAAAAATGAGGTATCAAAACCTCATTTCTATAAATCGAGCCCGTAAATATTTTATTAAATATTTACGGAGTGATATTAGGTCATATAAAATTTGGTTAAGAAGTTTTAATGTTTAAAAGGTTAATTAGATAAAATGGACTTAAGTGAATAAGGTGCAAAAGTTAATTTCTAATAATTAAAGCGGTCAAATGGTTATGGAATCTTAAATTAATGGCCTTATATGATAATTATGCCATGTTATAAACTAATGGACGGTAGTAGATTTATGTTTTGGTTTATTAGAATATATTATTAAAGGGTAAATTGGTAATTTAGTAATTAAAACTTTAACAAAAATAAAAATAATGGCATCATCATCTTCCAAAAGCTTTGGTTGCCGAAATTGAAATTGAAGAACACCATTTTTGGTGTTTGAGGTTCTGTCAAGTATTGGATGCGTGCATGTAAGCAATTTTATACCCGTTTCTTGTGATTTTTATATTTTTGAGATCGTTGCAATTAGGTCCAACTAACTCGTATCTTCATTTTCGAAACTATTAAGGATTTTGGTTTTTACCATTAATGAATCTTAGTTAATTTTGATGCTAAATGATAAATTTATAGTCTTGGTTGTTGATTAGAACTAGTTTGTAAAATGATTTTGTTAGTTTTTAGTTAAAGGACCAATTTGATTAAATGTTAAAATTTACATGGAACTTGTGTGGATTTTGAATAAATATGGGCTGTACTTTTATAGGAATATATTCGGCTAGCTTGGGTATTTGAAATATCTTGTTAAATTTAGGGTTTCGGGTTTAGGGACTAATTCTTGAGAAATGTAAAAGTTTAGGAAAATGAATAAATAATGAAAACTTAAGGGTTATATACATAAAAGTGAGTTTGAATATGTATTTTAATTTGATAAATTTTAATTTAATTATTATAGGTCAAGATTTGATTCGTATGGAGGATAATCAAGAAAAGGAAAAATTACAAAATAGTCCCTACGAGTCAATGTTGGTATATAATAGCTAAGTTCATTGTGTAAGTATGTGTATGTGAATATTACTTTATATTTGTATTATTGTTTGCTGGATAATTGTATTTAATGTGAAATTTCATTATTTACCTATAAATTATTAAATATTACGATTGAGTACAAATGGTAAATGAATATTCGAAGTCATGAATTTTGTGGTTGCACAAAATTGAAATGAATATAAAGGACTTATGGTATGTGTATAAAAATAATAAGTGCCTCTGAATGATTGATTGATCAATATTGTGAATAGGATTATAATGCCCGGTTGAACATAGTAAATGGTTAGGATATGATTGACATGCCAATAGGGTCAGTAAGCACGCTTGTATGAGATTGCACTTTGGTGCCTCTGTATACACTTTGGTGTCTCTGTTTGCTCTACGGTGCCTTGATTGCACATTTTTGCCCCTGTCTACACTTTGGTGCCTCTATTACACATCGATGCCTTTGGTGTAGTGTAGTTACTCGAGTATCCGAGTCAAGTTACTTAATTCATCGGGCTATGTATTCGTTGAATTACAACTTATTTATGTGCTTAAATGATATTGCATATTCATGGTAGTAATAAGTGAAAAATGTTTCAATGAATTTCATGTTTATATGTGTGCATAGCTAAATTGAGGAAATGTGGTTTATGATAATGGTAAGTCCTTTGAGAAGGGGTTATTATGATATGTTTAGATATGTGAAAAGTAATAATAATATGGTGTGTTTAAAGAATTAAATGGTTTATGAGTATTTTTGAGTATTCGAGGTTGATCCATTTTGTTCAATGGGTAAATAGAGCTTAAAAGGGTATGTGATTACATAAAATGAACTATGATTTTTGAGTAATTTTATGAATAATGATGAAATGTGTAATTGAAAGGAAAAGATGATTTAGTATATATATATATATATATATATATATATAGTGGTGAATTATGAAAGTGAAATGTTAGATATGTTCTATGCCATGTTTTGATTGGAATTATATATGCAATGATACATCAACTAACCTTGTGTGATTGTGTGTATAGGAAAGGAAAGTTAGCTTATGACATAATGAAAATTATGCTTGGTTGTTTAACTTAAAATGTTTGATAAGTTAAGTTTCATTTATCTTACTAAGCATTAGTTGCTTACATACTTGTTGTTCTTTTCTTTATTTTGTAGATCATCGGAAGCTCGACCGGTTGGAATCGTGTAGGAGCACAATCACACTATCCATTTGTCATATTGGTAGTTTTGGTTGTTTTGGATTTCAGTTATAAAATGACATGTACTAGGAGTGTTTATGTTATTTATCAATGTGATGTAGTTTAAGTTTATTTACCTATCTACCTTGATGTTGCCTTATAATTCTAAATATGTAAGTCTATGTTTTGGTCACTAGTGAATGCCTTGAGATTTAGATGGCTTTTGGTTCATTGAAGTGTGAATGAAGTGGTTAAATGGCAGATGTGTGATGTAAGTTTAAAGTATGAATTTATAGCATTGGATTTGAAATGATTAAGATGTTAAAATTATAGTACCATTTACATGATATGAGTGTGTTTTGGCATGTAATAAGGCCCGTAAGTGTATGTTTTCTATAATTAAGTTGTGTTATTGAATGTTATTAATTAAATCGCATGAAATTTTTATGCTTCGTAATCCTAATCTGGCGATGGAGACGAGTTTATGGTGTTACAACCTCTCCCTATTTTCGTATATAGCGATTTGCAACTACAAAGAATGAGAAAGGGAAGCTAACATTTTGGTTTTTAAAAAGGGAAAGCAAAAAAAAAAAATTCATTCTCGTTTTCAATATCTTTCACTGGCATCATCACCATTCCATTTCTAAGCTTCACCCTTATACCTTTTGACTCAACCATCACCATAACCACCCCAATAGTCAATTTTGAAAAAAAGAAAGAGAGAAGGAGAGAAGGTTTCAACAATGCCAAATTGAGAAAATTAATCTAAAAAGAAAAAAAAACAGAAGAAATAAGAAGTAAGCACGGAGTTGAGAACTTGAAAAGCAAATGACAGAAAAGAGTTAGAATTAGGACCAAATTGGGATAATTATATATAGAATTTATTATATTTTTAAAATATTTATGTATATATATATTTTAGAATTAGTACCAAATTGAGATAATTTATAATGATGAGGGTTATTTTTAAAAATTATGACTAAATTAACATAATATGTAAAAATTAAGGGCTAAATTTATTATTATGCTAATTTTTGAACGCCACTTCACCTTTCTATCGAAACTTAACGGAAAATAAAAAAATCTAATTAATTGAGTGACCAATTTAAAATATTTAATAGTTGGACATAATTAAGTTACTCACAATGTAGTTTACCCAAAAAATATTTTTTAAAATATAATTTTTCGTACTTTGCCTTCACGAGTTCCAACTAATGGTAGATTTGAATAAATAATATATTTATTTGCTATCGATATAAAAATAACAGTTACAATAAAATTAGATACTATAATAATATTATATTGTGACATAAAAAGTAAAATAAAGACAAACACATCATACTCAATTATGTATCCAAACTCATCCTAAATCATGTTAAGAGGCTCGGGGGATACATAGCTCGACTAAAAAAGAAAACTAAAGGGAGAACACAAGTAAACCTCCGTCGAAAAGAGCACCAACTAGTAGTGGGCCCTAAGTAGTAGCGTGGATTTAAAGTGCAGCTGCATTCTATTTACAGGCAAAAAGAAATAAAATCAGAAAATGTTGACGCTTTTCTTCATTTCCTTATTTCTTATTCTCGTTCTCTCCGCTCTTCTCTTCAAGTTTGCCATTTCTGATGGTAAAGTTGTCTAAGAAATCCTGTTATAGTTTCATTTTCTTCTTTGGTAGCATTTGATCTAATTCTCTCAATTTTGTACCTCTTTGTTTTTATTTTTTTTGGAATTTTCTTATACACTTCAGGAGATTTTACTTTACTATCTAGAAGGCATGTAAAGCGTGAAGAAATTGAAGATAAGGTAATTCCTTATATATTATTTCTGAAAGTTTAAGCTTTTTTTATTGTTTTTTGGGGTATTTATATATTTTTTCCCCTCTTTCCTTTTCTTGAAATTGGATAGGTTGTGTGGATTACTGGAGCTAGCCGTGGGATTGGTAAAATTTCTAATAGTATTTATTTATTTATTTTGTTCATTTCCTAAATTTTGCTACTTGTTTTGGGTTTGTAAAATTAATTCATTAAATTCAATTCATAACAATATGGTTTGAGGTTGTTTGTTAATTTTTCCTATCTTTGATAATTATATGATTTTAGACTTCTTTTTGGGACTTAGAGCATATATAGTTTACTCATGCTAAATAACCATTTCTATTTTTTTTTGTTTTTTTGTTTTTGGTTATATAAATTGTTCCAAATATTGAAGAAACATCTCGTACCTATCATTGATATATCTATACAGTTCCAAGTTCCAATAGAAATCATGCTTGACTTTTAGGTATAAGAAGTCAGCTATTTTTCTGGTCTATAGTAATAGACTAATGGTTCAAGACTTTGAGTTAGTTCTTTCTTTTTTGTCAATAAATTACCAGAGAAAATGTCAGGGAAGGTGGTTTGAGTTATTGCCAAACCTAGATGCAGTGTAATGCTGCTTGGCCAGTTGGTAAATACCTTCAGAACGGCTCAAATAAATACAATCTCTTTGGTAAATGATGCCTGAATAGAACTAACAGGGTGAACGGACCAGAGTTTTTGTGACATCTTGAATTGTCATCCTAAAATAAAAAGGGATTAATAGATAGTTTATCGTACCTTAAATCTTGCACATTAGATTTACACTTTTAGTGGTGCAAAAATCTATGCTTTTTCCATCAAAATAGATTAGGGTTCTGAAATTAAAGGCTATAAAATATGTACCTTAATTTTAATGTTGATATAAAACATACATACTAGGGTCTAGATAGATAACACGTGGAGGTTGTGTATGGATAGCTTACTACTGACAGAATGCTCACTCACCAATTTAAAATCAATAATTATGTTATATTATAAATTGTTGACTACGACAAGTGAATCTGAGGGCTTGTTTAAATTTCAAACACATTTTAACAGATTCTTGGATAGTCTTATCTGTGAAGAACTGAAAATGTCTTTTCGTTCATCTTGTTTTATGTCTCACTTTTATAAATACTATGTTCTGCCGAATTTTAGTACAGGATGACAAACCTTATTTGAATGTTGCAATTAAGTTCTTGCCCTACTTTTAAGAGGTTTCCTCTATTGATAGCTTTTGCCTTTGAGGGATTTTTGAGCTGTGTTCCCTTTGTTGATTGTCTGTCTTCTATGATGTGGCATAGATTTTCTTTTATTGTTTTGCAGTTGATTTGCTTTGCTGTTTCACATTTTTGACACATTCTATTTATAATGGTGTGTTTAGGAGAAATTCTTGCTAAACAATTGGCAAGTTTAGGGGCCAAACTTATTCTTTCTGCACGAAATGAAACTGAACTGGAGCGAGTTAGGAAACAACTTACTGGTATGCCTGAGGCCTGGGTCCTAACTTTTAATTTTTAATAACAAATTTAAATTTATTTCCTAGTTGGCTCCTCTTTAGTATATAATATTAGTATGCTTGCAGGTAAATATGCACCTGAACAGGTAAAGATTTTGCCCCTTGATTTGACATCTGGAGAGGTTACACTCAAGGAAGCTGTAGAAAAAGCAGAATCCTTTTTTCCTGGTGTTGGTGTTGATTATATGATCCACAATGCAGCTTATGAGCGTCCTGTAAGTGTGCACAACCTAATTCTTGATAGAGATTCATCAGTCTTCTAGACTGCAGGATAGAAATATGTGCATTGAACTTAAGTTTTCTAATGCTAACCAGGTTTCTTGAAACGAATGAAAATAGAATAGTAAAATTAAATAAATCATTAGGATGTCTGCTGAAGTCCACAGTATTGGCCTTTTTCTTCTTATTTTGGTTGGGAGGGGCAGCAATTGAATATTAATATTTAAAAAGGTGGTGTTAAGTTTTGCTCTGTATTTAATTATTAATCATCATATTTCAAACCTTTTACTGTTGAGGGTATCTATTTTCTCTTCAGTTGCATTGAAAAATATTTAATGCTTTTTCTTTTGCCAGTTTGTTGAAATAAATACTTTTACTTGATAGATGTTTCTGTGGTGTCAAAGTGATAGATGCTTACCCGTTTCCATCCTGCTCCAAACCAAAAGAAACAGGTTTTTATCACTTTCCTTAGGGAGTTAGTGTAGGAATGCTAATTTCCTTTTTCTGACAAAAAGTCCACATCTTTAATCCGTGATTACAATTTACAACCGCTCCTGCTAAGTATTCAGACACCATCTGCATATGGATTCCTGGAACTCTTTAGGATTATGGTTTTATTAATGACAAGGCATCTTATGTAATTCTCTTAACTCAAACAAACTGACTTGTATTGATAGTCAGTGCATGATAGTACATGATATTTTGCTATAATATTTCTAGAGATAGTTTCATAGCTGTTTATTTGAACAGTTGCATCTCAAGCATAGAGTGGCTTTTCCTATGCTGTTTATTGTTATTATTATTGTTTTTGTCGTGTGCAGAAAATAACAGCTTTGGATGTAACAGAGGAAAGCCTTAAGGTATGGCGGAGTCCTTGTGCAATAGTAATTTTTAGATCTAGCTGATATATTTGAAATTCCATATGTTGCTACAAAATTTCAAATGGTCATAGGTTTGCTGGGACAATATACGTTCTCAGTCTAGGTATCATGGAACATTACATATGGATTATATGTATAATTTTCTGTTGTCTTTAGAAAATAAATATTTCATTCTTTTTCTTTGCTACTAGGCTACATTCAATGTCAATGTATTTGGGACAATATGTCTCACACGGCTACTGACACCTTTTATGCTGAGGAGGGGAAGAGGTCACTTTGTTGTGGTATGTGGAACTGAATAATATTTCACCCATAGAAAATTGCAATTATTTTCTTTTAATTGTAAGAAAAAGGGAGTTATGTGAAGACTAGCTCATCCTTAAAATATCGGATGAATTCATGATATTTTTGGGGCATTTACCTTGGCTTTATACTTCTGGAAAATGGTTGATCAGATGCTGCATGCTGTAAGTTTAATTGCCATTCTTTGCATTTTACTTTGTGATACAGACTTCTTCTTTCCCCTATTTGCTGTCCAGTTGCTTAGCATCTTATATGTTGATGGCATGTTTTCTGAGTTATCAAGAGCTGAAAGTAGAATTATATTGTTTCCTTTTCTTTTGATTTTAATCAATTTTGTTGTGATTGATGTTTGGTTTGATTGCAATCATGTGCAGATGAGCAGTGCTGCTGGAAAGACACCTGCACCTGGTCAGGCGGTATACTCTGCTTCTAAATATGCTTTAAATGGATACTTTCATTCCTTGCGTTCTGAGGTATGTAGAGAATCTTTCCTGATGAGAAAAGGAATCATCTCATTGCCTTGTTTCAGGTTCTAAGAAATGATTCTTGTGAGATCCTATGCTGAACTAGTTTTTTGTTTGTAACAAACCAATGGGCCATTTCATAGAAACTATAAAAATTTAATTGCCATCTGAAGGTCAACTTTTTCCTTTAGCAGGTTTAGTCATTTTAACATGTTTTTAGTTTAAAAAAAAAAAAAAGGCCTACTCTATAGTTTCTGATGCTGTGGTTCTATCATTCTATGGTTAACATTAACATGTTGTGGGGATACAAACATGCTGTTAGTAATAGTAAATATCCTGAGTCAGAGAGTCATCCTGACTTAGTTCGGAACCAGGTGTTTAGAGATTAAAAGAAGTAAAACGAGTTTTAGAAGGCTTAACATTACTAGGAATTTGGTTTGGTGACGCAACAGTTTTTGAGTAGTGCATATGCTGATTACATGGATTTCCTATCTATAATTGATTAGGGAAATCATTGTTCCGTATAAACAAATTCATATGTGAAAGCTGAAAATTATTATGTAATTTGTTAGGGTTAAGAGTGTTATTTGGTTTAGTCATTTCCGTTTCTGCTAAAGCTTACTATTGATACAATTGATATTTCATAATGGTGCCACTGGGAGTAATTTCATCCTTTGCAAGGTTCCAATATGGGTTCTAGATATCTTCTGAGTTATGCAATTGAAATATCAAATGGTACAAGGAGATTCTTGCCTTTCTTAAATTCACAATAAAAGTTCAAATTCCCTAGGATTTGTTGGTCATGGAGACAATTTTGACGTTGGATGCTGAATTTGGTGAAGTCTAGTCTACGTAGTATACAACGAATCTTGTATTTGAAAAATAATGGTCTTCTAGTTTGGACCATTTTATCTTTGCTTCTCTGTGTTATGCTGAGGATACTTTTTTGTGCTTTGCGATGTTGTCAACAGCCTTCTGAATGTGGAGGTCTCTTTGATTGAAAATTTGTACGTTGTTTTGCATGTAACATGGTAAATTGTTCAGTTCTTAGTGAATTGATTGATACTTTTTCAAATCTAGGAGTGGAAAGAGTGGGAAGGGGGCAATTTAAAAGAGATTGCAATTGAAAGCCTGGTAATGCACAGAAGTCCAACATCTCAGAGGGTTCAACTGTGATGATATGTTCTGTATTTCAATATTAAGTGCAATAAGGGTTACGCTAATGAATAATGGAAGAGTTTGTTTAAAGATTTGTGGTTTTAGCATAGTTTGTTGTAAGTGAATTTTTCAAGAAGTTTTTGGCTTAGAGTATTTTGACTGCAGCATGAGATTTGAGTTGAGGATTCCTTACACTCTTTTAGAGGTGGGCTAGTTTTATTAGAATTAAAGTTGTTTCGGGTTTCTTAGCTGTTAGGGAAGTTTGAAAACCTGTTAGAGTTTATATTGAAGGGACACTAACTCATGCGACCAAATTTTTTCTACTTACCTCCATGAAATGTGTGCATGGAAAGGGCATTGTTGAATGATAAAGGATGAAAACATTTTCTAACCTATCCCAGGTGTTTGGAAGAGCGAGTGGTTTTCTGCAGTTTATATGGCTAAGTTGATTTACTATTGATGACAACTTAAGTTTTTGTGTTTGTCAAAGGCTGTGTTTATTTATTTATTTATTATTATTATTATTATTCCTAAATTAGTAAGGGTATAAAGTTTGGGTGACTTTACTTATCCTACCTAAAAGAAAAAAATTGTCTGGTTGTAGACTTAGCGTGGAAGTTGTCAGCTAGTAACATATACCACAAATTATGTTTTGTTTTCTAATGGCTATCTGTCTCCTGCTTTTTTTTTTCCCTTTCTCTCATTCTTCCCTGTGGTCTTTTATTTTCTGGCATGCAGCTTTGTCAGAAAGGTATCAAGGTTACTGTTGTTTGCCCAGGGCCAATAGAAACATCAAATGGTTCTGGAGCAACTACTTCTGGAACTAAGGTTTCCTCTGAGGTTAGACCATTTTTTTCAACAATAAATCTTTTTGGTTCTCAAAATGTTTTTCAGTTAACTGCAAATTTGTTGTCTTCCCTAACACCTATAAAAGTCAGTTTTTGTCCCTTTTTCGCTGCTGTTATGCTATCACAAGAAGTGAGCAAGGTTGTTACATGCTTTCTTGTACAAATGAAAAGTTTTCCTTCATGTTCATGCCCTTGTTTTAGTATTGCGCGGTACTTGTGTAAAACATTTCTCAGATCCAATTGGTAGACACTGGACATGATTTTAATACTCTTTTTTTTGGTGTATAGAAGCGTGTGTCAGCTGAAAGGTGTGTCGAACTCACAGTCATTGCTGCCTCTCATGGTTTAAAGGAAGTTTGGATATCCTACCAGGTATTTGCGTGGTAGTTTAATTTCTTTTTGATCATGCATACTAGTTTAATTTCTTATCATTTGTTTTTCACTTTATGTCTAATGATGATCTTTTATGTTATGTGTCAATCCTTACAACTAGGAAGTATCGAACAGTATAACCAATAGCTGTACGCTATATGTTAAATCTAGATAAGCAATCCAAGGATAAGGAGGTTGGGGTTTAGTTGGAGTGACTCCTAATTTTGTCAAAAGCAAATATGTAGAATAATGTTTGGGGGAAATTAAAAATATTAGAAATATAAAAATTTAAGCATAATTGAAAAGAAGAAAGTATAAAGAAATCAGACACAATACTTGATACTAGATTTGCTACTTTCTTAAGGCACCTATGTCCTCTCCCTTAGTTTCGGTTGTTAAAGAGTCCAATCCATTATTTTTCTCGAGCTTTAGAAATAACTTTGGAGTCAAAGGTATAACTTCTGTAATCACTTAAATTTCTCAAGCTCTACAAGAAAAGTGTCATGTTGATTCTCTTTTTTCTTAACTTAAAGCTTTTTTATGTTACTTTTTTATTTACTAATTCATTTTTAGTCAAATTAATCAGAAGTTAATTGAAAATATGACGTGATCTTTAAATGCCTAACTTGGCCGTTAATTGTTGCCGTGTGATGGTTCACATGTATTTCATTGTTGATTTTGTACTAACTTTATTTTATATGCCACGTTAGTAAATAATTTGAAAATTCAAATTTTCATAGTATTTAAAATTACCAAAAACTAAGAAAGGAATAAAACTCTTTGAAATTAAAAAATATAAAAAATACATTAAGGGTTTGTTTTGATGGAATTTTAAAATTGTAGATTTTAAAACACATTATTTCAAAATGTTGTTTTTGTGATTATTTTGTTTGAATACATAATTTTCTTAGAAAAATATAGGCTATTGAAATTTTATGAGTTAAAAATGTTATTAAAAGAAGAAAAATAACATAAAAATATAAAATATAAAAAAATGTGATATGTATATCATTATATTTTAATAATATAAACTATAAAAAATATATTAGAATTACATGAAAATGATATTTTGACATTTAAGTTTTTATTTTATAATAGGATCATGTGTATGAAATGAAATAGAATTATGATGAATATTGAAAAATCACTTATTGGGGTAGAATTTGAATAGCATTTTGAGTTATTAAAATCCTATTTTGAAATTTCTTACAAATTTTGAAATTCTCTATTATTTTATTCAAACAAGTAAATTTATTTTGGAAATTTGAAAACTTTGGTTGTGTTACATATTCTTAGGAAATTAAATTAGGTTGTTTATTCTCTTTCCTTATTTACACTATATAAACATATAAATAAACTAACTCTAGAGATGAAATATAGGTAACTTTTCGTCAATCTATTCTTCTCTTGTTTTCATTTTTCTCTTCTTAACCGTTAACATAGTATCAGAGCACCTTGACTTGATTTAGTGAATTTGTTGTTCTGAACACGAATCATTAGGGTATTTTTGGGTTATTTTTCAAAGTCATCTTTTGGGTACAACTCTGTCACAGGGAGGTGAGCCACCAGCTCGACAGCCAAACTGTTGATTTTGGCATCCAGGATCATGTGCCGCTAGAAGATCCAGGTACCCTCTTCACATGTCGGCACATGTGGGCGCATGGGGCGGTGTTAGGCCATCGACTTTTGTTTCCAATGTCAACTTGGTCCGATCATAGCCTAGTGGTTGGGTGCTTGATTGGTTGAAGGTTTGTGGGTTGTTTTTTGAGTTTTTGAGGTTTCACATTGTTTTGGTACTGTTGACGGGTACTATTTGGGTGTTCACGACCACTGTTTGAGTATTGTTCGAGTGCTGTTTTGGGTTGTTTGTAGTCTTTCCTTTTTGTGGGTTTTGTTGGCTTTCGTCATATCATGGTTCCCTTTGCTTCGTTTGCAAATCTAGGTAAATCTAATGCATGTTTTATTTCCTCCTCATCCAAATGATTTATCGATTTAGGAGCTATAGATCATATGTTAGAATCCCTATAATTAAGGATAGAAACCTTACCTTATTAGTAGTAGTTTCCTTGTAAATAGAAATTAATCTCAGTTACTGATTCTTAGGAAATTAGGAAATGTTTCCTTTAAAATGATTATTCCTCTCTTTATAATCTGTAAACTAAAGCAGTAGAAATATAACAGAATATTTTTCCTCTGAGTTTTTTCATGGTATCAGAGCTTTAGGATTCATTCGATCTTATTTTTTCTCTAATTTCCCTTCTTAAAAATTCCTTCGATTTAGTCCTCCAATGGGTGATCAATGAAAATTTCTCTGAAACTAAGACATCACAAACTCAAAATATCAATCAGGGAATCACTCAAGGTGAAATCAATTCCTCCCTTATAATCACCAATCATCGGCTAAATGGGAAGAACTTCCTGCAATGGTCTCAATCGATTCTTATGGTGATTCGTGGTCGTGGCAAATTAGGGTACATCAATGGAGAAATTCCACGACCAACCATAGCTGATCCTACTTATGCCACTTGGGAACTCAACAATTCAATTGTAATGGCTTGGCTAATGTATTCGATGGAAGGCCATATAAGTCTCACCTATCTTTTTTTCAAAACTGCAAAAGACGTGGGATGCAGTCAAAGAAAACTACTCAGATCTTGGAAACGCCTCCCAAGTATTTGAGATCAAGCTTAAGTTAAAGGATATCCAACAAGGAACACTCGAGGTAACTCACTACTACTTCAATCTAAAAATTTTGTGGCAAGAACTGGATATGTACTATGAGGCATATTGGGGTGAAGGTTTAGAACACAACAGGTTTATGACCCATCTCAACAATGAACGTCTTTATGAGTTTTAGCGGGATCGAACCGTGAGTTAGATGAGGTCTGTGGCGAATGCAGGCGATCACCTCTCCCAACAATCGGTGAAGCATTTGCAGAAGTTAGAAGAGAAGAAAAGCGTCGTCTTGTCATGATGGGAGAACCTAAACCTATGACCCCGATTTCTAACCGTCCTACTGAATCCTCTGCTCTCATCTCCAAAGGTCCACAACCACAACAACGTGCTGGAAATGATTCTGCATCAACAAGACCATGGTGTAGTCACTGCAATCGTGTTGGTCATACAAAAGAAAAATGCTTCAAACTCCATGGTTATCCTGAAAAAAAACAGAAGGATAATAAGACTGCCATGTTATCCTCCACTGTTGTAGATGATGTTCTTGATGTTCGCTTAACCAAAACACAGCTTGAGACTCTCCATAAGACACTTGGTACTCCCACTACTCATGGATCTCTAGCCACTCAAGGTACTACCCTCAACATTGTTTTTGAATCTAATAATCAATCTCCTTGGATACTCGATTCGGGTGCCTCCGATCACGACAGGTGACTCCACGTTGTTTCACACCTACACTCCTTGTCATAACAAATCCCGAATCCGCATAGCTGACGGTTCTTACTCTCCTGTGGCTGGAATAGGAGAAATACAAATGACAGAGAGTTTTTCTCTCGATAAAGTCCTACATGTCCCAAACTTGTCCTGTAATTTACTTTCAATTAGTAAACTTACTAAGGATGAAAAAGTTCTTGCTAAATTTTTTGCAATTGGTTGTGTGATACAGGAGCAAAAATCGGGGAGGATGATTGGCACTGCTAAAGTTGATGATGGACTATATATTTGGAATAAAAACAATACACAAGGGGGATTGGCTCTATCCACTTCAAAAGAGGACACTATTATGTTATGGCAACGTAGGTTAGGACATCCAAACTGTGTATTTGAAAAAACATCTTCTGCTGTTATTTCGAAATAAAAGTATTAATTCCTTGAAGTGTAAAATTTGTCAATTATCTAAGCATACCCGTGTGCTATACCCATTAAAACCACATATTCAGTCCCAACCTTTTTCGTTAATCCACAGTGACCTATGGGGAGCCAGCCGAGTGAAAAGTATTACAGGGGCTTGATGGTTTATAACATTTATTGATGATCATACTAGGGTCTATTGGCTCTATCTACTCAAAGAAAATTTGAAACACCCAAAGTATTCCAAAATTTTCACTCAATGGTTCGAATCCAATTCAACTCTACCATACATACCCTCCGTACTGACAATGGGAGAGAATACTTTAACTCTGTCTTAAGTATACCTTTCTGACCAAGGCATTATACACCAAAACTCTTGTCCTAACACTCCTCAACAAAACGGGATCTCTGAGAGAAAAAATCGTCATCTCCTTGATGTGGCTGAAGCCATAATATTCACCATGAATGTTCCAAAATACTTGTGGGGAGAAGCCGTCCTCACTGCCTATTATCTCATAAACCGAATGCCATCAAAGATCCTCAATTTCCAAACACCTCTAAATACTCTTTCAAAGGCCTTCCCTCTATTTCATGTTCCTAATATTTCAGCCAAAATATTCGACTGTAAAGCTTTTGTCCATAACCATCAACCAAATCAATCCAAACTTGATCCTCGAGCCTACACCTGTGTCTTCATTGGATATTCCCCTACACAAAAAGGCTATAAGTGTTACTCACCAACATTGCGTCGAATGTTTGTCTCTCGGGATGTTACCTTCTTTGAAAATGAACCATACTTTGCAGCATCTCATCTTCAGGGGGAGATTTTTAATGAAGATGAGACCCTTAATACTCTCCTCATTATACCTCTTGATCCTACTACTACTATCACAAACAAACCTATCCCAGATTTAGTTGTTGTTTCCCCTGTGCAGCAAGAATTTAAGACCATCCTTCCCAATAACAATACCTCCACCGAAGTACAACAGCCACCTGATCAAGGAAAACAACAAATACAGGTTTACTCCCGATGGAATCGTTCTCTTGAAACTGATATAGCAATGCCAATTACATCTCAAACCGAGGACTGTTCTGAAACAGAAGTTCCACCTCTGTCACCATCCATCTATCTTCCAATTGCAGTTCAAAACGGTACAAGGAGCTGCACTCAACATCTTATTTCTCGGTTTGTATCCTATGGAAATTTATCTAAGTCTTACAAAGCTTTTGTGACTAATGTTGATTCTGTAAAAACTCCAAAAAATATAGAAGAGGCTCTTGAATCAGCTGAGTGGAGACAAGCCGTGATGGAAGAAATGAAGGCCCTCAAAAACAATGAAACATGGGAAGTCTCGGATCTACCTAAAGGGAAAAAAATCGTAGGGTGCAAATGGATTTTCACTACGAAATTTAAACCCGATGGTCGTATTGACCGATACAAAGCTCGACTTGTGGCTAAGGGATTCACCCAAACTTATGGTCTCGACTACAACTAGACGTTTGCACCGGTTGCTAAGCTAAACACCGTTTGGGTCCTGCTATCTCTTGCTGCCAACCTTGATTGGCACTTGACTCAATTGGATGTAAAAAATGATTTTCTCAACGGGGAATTAAATGAGGAGGTGTACATGGATTTCCCGCCCGGGTTTGAAGAAAACAAGGACCAAGTGTGTAAGTTGAAGAAGTCCTTGTATGGGCTGAAACAATCTCCACAAGCGTGGTTCAGTCGATTTGCAAAAGCTATGGCTAGCAGAAATTACATTCAAGGATAGGCAGACCACACCATGTTCTACAAGCACTCGGAAGAAGGTAAATGTTGCATCCTTATCGTTTATGTCGACGATATAATATTAACAGGAAATGACTCGAGCGAAATTTTGAGATTGAAAGAATTTCTTGGTACAGAATTTGAACTTAAAAACTTGGGGAGTCTTAAATATTTTCTTGGTATGGAGGTAGCAAGGTCGAAAAAAGGTATCTTCATTTCCCAAAGGAAATATGTTTTTGATCTACTGTCGGAAGTTGGTTCGATGGGCAGCAAACTAGCCGAAACTCCTATGGAGTTTAACGTTAAATTGGGAACTAATGAGGATGGAGAAGAAATCGACGGGGAGATATTAACGTCTAGTAGTAAGGCTCATCTACCTATCTCACACCGTCCCGACATAGCCTTCATGTGAGTGTTATTAGTCAAGATATGCATGCCCAGGAGAAAGACACGAAGTCGCATATAGAATACTAAGATATCTAAAAGGAACTCTGGTAAAGGCACTGTACTTCAAGAAGACATCAACAAAGCGTGAAGTCTACATCGATGCGATGGACAGGTTCTATTAATGATAGACGCCTACAAGGCGGCTATTGTAGTTATGTTTGGGGTAATCTCGTGGCGTGGAAGAGCAAAAACAGATCGTGGTAGCACGTAGTAGTGCAGAGGTAGAGTATCCAAGACTATCTCATGGTATATGCGAAGGAGTTTGGATACAAAGACTTATGGGAGAACTAAAAGTGCCTTATATCAAACCTATGAAGATGTCTTGTGATAACCAGTCTTTGTCGATAACACATAATCACATGCATCATGATCGGACCAAACATGTGAAATAGATCGTCACTTTATAAAAGAAAAATACACTCGGAGAAGTATGCATCACCTACCTACCTACTAGACAACAAGTTGCAGACATGTTAACTAAAAGTTTGAACAGAAATATGTTTGAAGAACTTATTGGCAAGCTGGATTTGATTAACATCTACACTCCAGCTTGAGGGGGAGTGTTAGAATCCCTATAATTAAGGATAGAAACCTTACCTTATTACTAGTAGTTCCCTTGTAAATAGAAACTAATCTCAGTTACTGATTCTTAGGAAATTAGGAATTGCTTCCTTTAAAATGATTATTCCTCTCTTTATAATCTGTAAATTAAAGCAGTAGAAATATAACAGAATATTTTTCCTCTGAGTTTTTTCAGATCATATGATAGGTAATCTCAATTTTTTCTCTACCTTTTAGTCACAAAATTCACCTTCCCTTGTTACTATTGCTGATGGATCCACCTATAAAGTTGTTGGTTCTGGAAGTATTAACCTAATGCCTATCACCTTATCATTTATATTAAATTTACCTAACATTGCCTTTAATTTAATATCTGTCAGTAAACGTACCCGTGACCTAAATTGCTCCATCTCGTTTTCTTCCCGATCATTGTCCTTTATAGGATCTTGTAACGAACAACACTATTGGTAAATGATGTGTATTTAATGATCTTTATATTTTCGACTCATGCATGGCTTGTCCCATTCTCTCTTCGATCGAAGCACATTATTGATGGAGACATCCTTCTCTTTTTTTGTTGAAGAAGTTATGTCCTTAATTTCAAGACCTACCTTTGTTTGAATGTGGAGTACTTCACTTTGCGAAGCACTGATGGAGCCCCTTGAGATCGAGATCTAAAAAACGAGCTAGTTTCACTTTTAAATTAGTACACTCAAATGTTTGGGGACCATGTTCGGTAGTATCTAGACTTGGATTTTGATATTTTGTTATGTTTGTTGATGAATATTCTCAAATGACATGGATATCTTTTATGAAAAATCGGTTAGAGGTGTTTTCTCATAGTCATGCTTTTTGTGCTGAGATAAGAACTCAGTTTCTTGGCCGGATTTTGTGCAACGATAATGCTAAATTTCGACTCTTGCAAGGCCTTTATGACCAAAAATGAGATTCTTCATCAATCCTCTTGTGTTGGCATGCCATCTCAGAATGGTGTAGTTGAACGGAAGAACAAACATCTCCTTGAGACAACTAGAGCTCTTTTTTTTCGAACTGAAGTAACAATGTTGGGTTGGTACTGTTTTGACGGCCTGCTCTTTGATCTATCGCATGTTCCTTGTACTTGATGGTGATAACATACAATGTTCTATTTCCTTCCAAGCCATTATTTCCTATAGAACCAAGAATTTTCTGGTGTACTTGTTTTACTCGAGATGTTCAGCCTCATGTCACAAAATCCTTAAAGTGTGTACTTTTTGGGGTATTCTCGTCTTCAAAAGGGGTATTGATGTTACAGTTTAGACCTCAAGAAATATTTGGTGCCTATTGATGTTGCATTCTCAGAACAAATATCATTCTTTTCAGAAGAGATGCCTTCAAATATTCCAAAACTGGGGGAGGAAGATGATTGGTTAATGTACACTGTCACTATTTGGACTCTTGCTCTGACAAGTCCATCGATTATTTAAGTTTGTTCCAGACGAAAAGAGACTTACGATACATGTCTGATGCCGGTGTTTCCATCATCAGATCCAACTCCAAGTGACCTTTCCCATTATTTTATGTAAAAGTAAATGCCAATGTACCTATTCTATTTTTAATTTTGTTTCATATAACCTCCTTACTCTTTAATTGAATCCTAGATTTTATTCTATTCCTAAGACAGTTCGAGAGGCTTTGAACCATCCTGGTTTCTATGATGCGATGTTGGAGGAAATACATGCATTAGATGAAAATGGTATTGGAACCTAGTGGGTTTACTTTTTGGTAAACAGGCTGTTGGGTGCAAATGGGTATTCACTATTAAGGTAAATCCAGATGGCTTAGTGGCTAGACTTAAAGCTAGATTAGTTGCAAAAAGATATGCTCAGGCTTATGGAGTTGATTATTCAGATACGTTCTCTTCTGTGGCAAAACTCACCTTTGTTTGTCTATTCATCTCACTAGTCGCTTTTCATAATTGGCCTTTACAACAAATTAGATATCAAGAATGTCTTTCTTTATGGGGATCTCTAAGAAGTATATATGGAACAATCGCCTGGGTTTTGTTGCTCAGGGGGAGCATGGAAAGGTTTGTCATCTGAAAAAAATCCTTTTATGGAATGAAACAAAGCCCTTGTGCTAGGTTTGGAAAGTTCAGTGAGATAGTTCTACAGTTTGGGTTGAAGAAAAAAAGTTGTGATCATTCGGTGTTTTAAAAACGATCTGAGGTTGGAGTCATTCTTGTAGTATATGTTGATGATATTGTTATTACAAGAAAGACTTGGGTCAATTGTAATTTTTGGGGATAAAAGTGTTGAGAAGCAAGAAAAGAATTTTTCTATCTCAAAGAAAGTATGTTCTTGATCTACTGGCAAAAATTGAAAAGTTGGTAGCTAAACCTTGTACTACTTTAATGATTCCCAACGTGCATCTTACAAAAGATGATGGTGATTTCTTTGATGACCCCAAGAGGTATAGTCGGATAGTCGGGAAATTTAATTATATCATTGTAACTTGTTCGAATATCGCATTTGTTGTGAGTATTGTTAGCTAGTTTATGTCCGCACCCATGGTCAAACATTGGGCAACCCAATGGGCATACTCGTATCGAGTGTTTTGTAGATGCTAATTGGGTCAGATCTAAGATAGATAGGAGGTCTACTACTGTATACTGTGTTCTTGTTGGTGAAACTTAGTATCTGGAGGAGCAAGAAGTAGAATGTTGTATCTCGGCCTAGTGCAGAATTGGAATATAGGGTTATGACACAGTCCACGTGTGAACTTATGTGGAAAAGACATTTGTTAATTGAAATCGGGTTGTTGTATTCGTAACAAGCAAAGCTCGTTGCGATAATCAAGCAGTTCTTGAAGAAAATTTACTTTAAATGGAAATGTTCTTGAAACTATTATTGTTCTTAACAATTGGTATCAAGATTTGAGTTATATATGTTATTACCATTGATATTTGTTATATCAATCTTGTATCAAACTTTGAATTTCATATGGTTGAATATTTTTGCAATTCATTCCAATAGCAGGCAATAGCAAGAAACAGGTAATATGTACTTGCAAATAATGGAGTCACAGTCTGAGAGTCACTCTTGGCTTTTTAAGTTGTCTAATGGAGAATTTTATTTAGTTTTCATGCATGAGACGGGTTGTCAACGTTCTTCTTGTCCAAGTAGTAGGTGAGAACAAATTTTTATGTTTTTACTCTTTTCTTCAGCCTGTACTCGCGGTAATGTATCTGGTGCAGTACATGCCTACAATTGGCTATTGGCTCATGGACAAGGTATGGTCTGTCATTCTTATTTCAGTCCATTCCACGACATGATCTTATTTGTATGTTGATAGTCTCCCAAAGTTTCCATAAGACCCTGTAATACTTTTAACTGCAATTAAACTGTTGTTTCAGATCATGCTTCTTGTGATTAATTTCTCGAAACCGTTTCGAGGGTTTTGCTTTATAGTTTGCTCCTTTTGTCACTACTTCAGTTGTATTTGATTTATATGTTAATCTAATGTGAGTTCGTCTAGGTTGGAGGGCGTCGAGTGGAAGCTGCTGCGCAGAAAGGCAACACCTACTCGTTGGGATTACTTTTTGGGAAAAAGAAGGCAGCTTGATCTCAACCATCTTAAATCCTTTTTCTTTTTTACTTGTTAGGCTACTGGGATCACAGGATGTAAAGAATATCTTAATTTCTGTTGCAGACCAGATTGAGATCTTTACTATGTCACCTTACCAAGCTAATCTATACTTATCTGTAAAAGTTATCCCTAACAATGGCATTGCTCAATTTCAATTTTAGTGTTCAACAACCAATATTTGGTATTAAATGATTTTGAAACGTTATTTAGGGTATAGAATCTTTGAAGTATTTTGATGGATTAAAAAAGGGTTAGAAATAAAATGGATAGGAATAAAAAGCTATAAGTTTATGGGTGTAAAAGTCTTCAAACATAAAATAAAAAAAATCATCAAAAATATCCTCAAATTTTTCAAAAAAAATAATTATATATATTTTTTGCACTTTGGGTGTTTTAATTGTCAAAATGCACTTGTTAACTTTAACAGTTGACTATTAAAGTAAATTGTCCTTAGTTTTTTCAATTAAAGTCACGATGTTTCACAATCACGACGTGATATGTGATAAAAATGATTAAAAATAAAAATCAATAAAAGTTATAAAATTATTGAATTTTAATAAAAATTATTAAAATCATAAAAAATTATAAAAATATAAAAATATAGAAAAACAATTATACAATTTTATAAAGTTGTAAGAAAATTATAAAAGTGTAAAGAAATACAAAATTTGTAAGAAAAATTATAAAATTATCGTATCAAAAGAAACATTTTATAATTTTTTACAACTTTATTGATTTTATTTTATCATTTTTCGTCACATATTACAATGTGTTGCAACATGTGATGACTTTAATTGAAAAAAAGGGTTGGTTAACTTTAACGGTCAACAGTTAAAGTTAATGGTTAAAAGACTTTTTGATGTATTTTATAGTTTTTATGATTTTTATAAATTTTACAATTTTTGTATTTTTTACTATTTTTATAAAAAATTCTAATTTTAATAAAATTTAATAATTTTATAAATTTTATAAATTTTATTTTTATATTTTTTTGCCACATGTCACGTAGTGGTTGTGACACGAGATGAGTTTAATTGAAAAAAGTAAAGATAGTTAATTTTAATGGTCAACTCTTAAAGTTAATAGTCAAAAGGTTTTTGATACCTTTTGACAACAAGTACCTAATTGAGTAAAAAAATACACTCTTAAACCAAAATTATATATTCATGTTATATTTGTATTGTGCTATTTTTATTGCATTGTAGTAATATTCAAGGTATTCTATATAGAATTTGACATATTAATAATTTGTTTTACATAGATTTTGAGATGCTGATATATTTGTCATATTTATGTTTTTCATGTCATGTAATGTTTTACTTTTTGTATTGCATTTGCATTTCAGTTATGTTTATTAGATATTTCTATATATTTTGAAATGTTATAATTCTTTTTATGTGTATTGTCATTTACGTGAAATGTCCATGTTTTATTATCGTTCAACTATTAATATTTATATGAAAACACTATTTTTAATATCATGTTTATGTTGCATAATCATGTTAAGTTCAAAATTACTTTGATTGACAATTCAATAGTTCTCGGTTACGTGGAATTTTGGTATAATAATGAGAGAGATTATTTCTCTGTATTAAATTTGATAATTTGACATTTATATATTGTTTTAAGGTTTAATATTTGATACATTGGTAGTGTATTTTATTTATTTCACAAGCGCTTTTAAAAAATTATCATGTGTATCTTTTAAAATATTTGTTTTAATATTTTATTATATCTTCATAGGACACTTGTTAAGTTTTTGACTTGCTTGTAGAGTTTAAAACTTTCTTGATAGTGTACCAAATATGATTCCTTATTTTAATAATTATAAATGAAAATATTTGGCTTATGGTAATTATTTCATTTAAATTTTAAGTTTCTTGACTTTTGACCTAGAGTAATCAATACATGTAGTTTAGGCTTAAGCAAACATAAATGACACACTGAGCATGCTTAGGTCAAATAATAAAAACCTGTTAAAGGCAAATAACCCACATACATAATAGGGTAGACAATTAAGGCCTATCAAGGGATCTTCCCTCATAAAAGGATTAGTGCTCCTCTTTAAAATATCCTCATCTTCTTCTACATTTTTAATTTGAAGCTTTCTTATAGCACAAAATATATGAGGGATCTAGTGATCCTAAATTCACGAGGGACCTATGAATAAAGTTGTTAGATTCACCTAATCAATCTTGATAGAATATGAAGTTTATAAATATGTATGTATGCCTGAGAGTTAGGTATGTTAACTTTTAAACCTAAAAGTATCTCTCTTGTTTTCCATTGTTTGCACCAATACTAACTTAAACATTAGAGGACACACCAAAGATAAAACTAAGGTGCCTTTTAACCCTTTTCTCTTATCAACACTTTATCAACCCAACATTGGTGTTGTATGTGGGAACTTCGGCCAAGCAATCTAGCCAAAACGTTATCAACACTCAAACTCTTGAACTAAGGCAATCATTTCAAGCTACTTTTTTAGTCGTCCATTGTTACTTTAACTACCAATCCACCTCTCAAACCCACAATTGTAGGAAACACTAAAATCTCCTCAACTACTTATATATCACCCCATATCAATCCCAACAACCAATACGGATAGGAGATGTTATTGGAACATTTTCTTAACTTTTAAACAAATTTTCTTTTCATAAACACCATTTTCAGGACTTGGTGGAAATTCTTTAAAACCATTCTCATAATTTAGAAAGCTTGAATAAATTTTTAAAATAATTTTGAATCATTCTAAAACCATTTCAAAATTCAATTAAGCATACATACATGTATCATATCGGTTTATAATTCAAAGGTTAACATAAACATTCAAATAGTTTTAAAAGTCACTAGATTTCATAAAAATCAAATACTTCAAATCCTTTAATAGTCTAAGTCTCTATGTATATGCCACGATACAAGTAATAATTACAATCAACAAAGAAACATTAAAACCTCAAAATCTTGAATGGTGATACTATGCTTCCAAGTCAGAATAGTAAGCTTCTTGACAAGTCTACAACTTACACATTTAAATAACTAGTACATGAGATCGATGAGTATAATAACTACACAAGGATAAACCTACTTATCCTATTTCTTAATAGCATTGAGCCCTTAGAAGTAATAATTCAAAGTTCAATCATGACATACTGTAACATTCCCTAAATTTTAGATAAGGAATCTGATACTATTCTAAGATCGAAAATAGCAACATTTTGAGAAAAAATTGAGAAATTAGGCGATAAAGGATTCTTATGAAAATTAAGTTGATATTGTATATGAGAATTAATGAAAAGAATTTTAAAGGTGAGATTATGGCAAAATGACTAAATTACAAATTCTAAAAAAGAAGCTTGAGGATTAAAGTGTAAATTTGACCAAAATGTGAAATGTGAGTTAATATTGCTTAATTGGCATAATAATAAGTTATAATATAAATGTTGTGATGAAAACCACTTTTGGGACTAAATTGAAAAATATTTGAAAGTACATGGACTAATAAATTTCCCATTTTATCGAGAAATGAGTAAAAGTGTAATTTTCTTCATCCAAGGATTATTAATAAGATTTAATTGTGAAATATTAGTTTTAGATCGAATAAGTGCTTATTATTCTAAAGAAATTGTGCTTTGAGGGAAAAGGCGAAAATGATAATCCTATCATTTAAGTTATCATTTAAGGGCATTTTGCTAATTTCTCAAGAATTTTTATAATGGAATATTAATTAGATTATATATTTGACATGAGATAATTTTGGACTATTGAGTCATGTATTAGAAAAGTGGCCACAAGTTATGGAATTTTAAACTTAAGTGTTGGATTTGGGCTTTTGGCCACATGGATGATACTTTAAATGGGAAAAGGAAGTTAGAAAACCCCTCATCAGGCATTCTCTTTGTTGCTGCTAACCAGCCTCTTCCATAGAGGTCTTCTTTTTCTCCTCTTTCATTTTTCAAGGTTTTTTTTCTTCTTAAAATCTCTTCAAAGATTCAACAACCACCTTGAGATTTTATTAAAACCACCTAAAAAACTCTTTCATAAGCTTGAATCCACTTTCAAATCTCTATTCAGTAAGGGTTTTCATGGGGTTGAGAGAGAAAATGGAAGCTAGAGAGAGAAAGCTTCATCAAGGTAAGAAGTGGTGATTTTTATCTAGCTTGTTATTTAATATTAGTTGTTAAGTACAAGCTTGGAAAGCTTAGATTCTAATGTTTGGTTATTTTTTGTATATGAGAACATGAGAAAATGTTGGATGTTGGGTTTTCAAGCAAGAATGAAAGTGGATTCAAACATTTGGAAGTTTGATTTTGAGTATTGATGCGAGTCACAAAGGCCCAATTCAAGCTCAAGGACTTGATGGGCTCAAATTACCACAAGACCCAATAACGAGGTCAAAGGCCAGACAAATGCGTTCAAAACTAAATGAAACCATTCAAGAATTTATTAGCAAGGCCTTAGATGCGTACACGAAGGAAAAAGAAAATCAAGATTCACTTTCTTGTTTTCAAGAAAATCAAGAAACCGAATCTTGGTCCAATTTTACTGTTTTGAGCGATTTCAAGAATCAAGAAAATCAATATTTCAAATCTTGGAAATCTTGGTCCAAGAAACCGAATCTTGCAGCTAAGGCGCATTGGATCTCAGTTACGAGCATCAACGAACCAATTTCGGGAGAGAACGGATTACAAGCCCAAATGCTTGAAGAAACGACCCAATAAGATGTTCCAAGCCCAATCAAGAAATTTAAATTACACTTAGTTGAAAATTAGGTCAAATTGTCAAAGTGGCCCAATTTGTTAAGTTTTAATTCTTTAAATACTTAGTTTTAATTTTTAGACTTTATGAATAAATTTCTATGTAAAAATTCAGTCCAAGAGACTCATTTCAAGTCCTTGGCCGAATTTCCCCTTGAAAGTAAAAAAAAATAGGTCTTTTTTTTTAGTTTTCCTATTAGGACTGGGAAAATAGTTAGAAGACCTATATGTATGGCTTGGCCAGCCACCCTTATACACATTATACTTGAAGAATACATTGAAATCAAATTTGTTTTGTTGAGTGAAAATTCTCTTTAAGTTCTCCAAGAATTTTCTCTTGAGTTTTCTTTAGAAGGAGTTTTAACAATCTTTTTGATTGTGGGAGCCATATTCAGCCTTCTTCTTGCCATTCTTCTTCATTGGAGGGGAGATTAGAGCCGTTTGAAAGGAGTTGTGAAATCTTTCTCGATTTCAAGGCTTTTTAGGACTTTATCTTTATTTTTCTTGCTGTTCAATCTTTTTAATTTTCTGCTTGTGTCGATTTCATTATCTAACTTGTTTAAACTCTCTTGTTGCGTCTCCAGCCCCGTTCAACCTTCAAGAATCTATTTGGCATCAACCTTGGACAACAAGAAACGTTTTGATTTTACAAAACCCCTCTTTATTACTGTCCAAACCCTAGATCTAATTGATTTCGTGATCTGCTGAGTTTTTTTTGAAATTAACTTGCTGTTTTGTGTTCTTCTTTTCAGATTCGGCTGTTTGGAACCTATCTTGAATTCAATTCCGTGTTCTTGGCTTCCAAGATTAGCTATTCCTAAGTGTTTTTAATTCTTGGTTGATCTTTTATTGATTTGGGTATTTTCGTTTAAGATATAATTGATTCTAAGTTGAATTTTCTGTTTTCATTTTAGATCCAAGCGTTTAGAGTTTTCGTAGGAGTTTCCCGTGACTTGACAACTCGATCTTGGTCCGCGCGCGATCCTCTATCACCTTTCATATTCTAACAGGTTAAGAAATGGTAAATTGTGTGATTAAAATGAGTTTATGTTGAAATAAATTTTCTAAGTGAAAATTTGTAAGTTCTATGTTCTCAAATATTAAATTAAATAATTGATAAGTTGTGATGTAATATTTTGTTATCAAATGCCATATTGATTAATAATATGTTATGGAATTGGTTTTCACGGAATTAGCAATTATAAGTAATTTGAAATATAGGAAAGTTTGGTGAAATATGATATTTCAAGTGGAAAATATATTAACATGGCAATATGGTAATTATGTGACTAATATCCTAATTTTTGACATGTTGTTAATAAGGTCAATGTATGGTTATAAATGAGAATAACATGTTACTAAGATAACCAATTTGTACATTAGATAAGATTCATATGAATTAATGTAACATCTCAAAATTGACTCGAAAGTCTGATTGGATTCAGAGCATTACAGTGGTCACCGGAGCAACCCGCTTAATAAATCGTTCTTCTATAAACACTAAAAATAGAATTTTTAAAACATACAAATAACTCATGTAATAATATCATGCTTTCAAAAAAAAATATTAGAACCAATTAACATAGCTTAATAAAATAACTAATCAATTAACCAATATAAAAGAGACCAGCTAATCAAACCGTCCTAAGTACATGCCAAGTCTAAACTAAGTGAAAATGTCATTATAAAATATGGATTGCTAAGACTTTTTGGTGATACTGCTCGATAATGAAATTTGTAACATGCCAAACCTGATCCTATAATAGGATCCAAGATTGGTGTATTACTACTTGAAAACAGACTGACTTAAACACATTTTGGAGAAAGCTTTGAAGAATTCTTACAAGTTATAGAATTAAAACATATTTTAGTTGCTATTTTAATAAGGTGAAAGAAATATCATCACTTTGAAAATATTATATAATTCATATGGCATATGAATTCAAATATGATATTTCATAAATAGAATATATTGACTTAAACACAAATATTAATACTTCATTAAATTCTTATCAAAATAAAGTCTTAGTATACAGAAGTTCTTTATACACATCATTTTCAAAATGCACTTAAGCGCCACCCCTATATATCATGCACGATACAGGCGCAAAACAACCAGCTCACAATCTTAAAAACTCTCTAGCGTAGTCCTTGATCAAAATATTCCTTCAATCAGCAAATTCTGAGAAGGAAAAATGTAACAAATAAGTTCGTATGAACTAGGTGAGTTCCAAAGAGAAAAGAATATGAATGGAATATATGATATGAGTCTGACTAAGGATTTAGGTACATGGCTGGCATGAAGAAGATTTATATGTATGGTCATAAGGGCATAGTGTATGTGCCAAAGGAATAGTAAATCGACGTATAGACTGTCTATGTATAGTGCTCGCCATCTGGCGAACTGTGTGATTGTGTTTGACTTTTTAATATGATATGTTTGAAGTATTAACGATTATTGATAAGACTTCTTATGGAATTCACTAAGTTCTTTGAACTTACCACGTTTCCCTTTTTCTTCTCAGGCATGCTGTTGAAGGAGGACACTTTGTTAGACTACGCCAGAGGACATCTGCTACTATGAGACTTCTGTTGTTTTGTATTATGCATGATGATGGGGGTGATATTTGATTGTATGTTGGAAAGAAATTGTAATTAAGACTTGTGTTGAAGAATTATGACTCAATAAAGTTTCATTAAAATTTATGGAATGATTTAAAAGTAATTTTATTTTAGGTTGATAAAAACAAATTACTAAAACTCTATATGCCACTTAGCTTATACTTTATTTTCCATATTTTATTAAAGGTTTATTTTAAATATTATGGTTTTATAATGTTTATGCCAGAAACAATTTAAGATAATGATTTCTAAGAAGTGACACATCACATTCAGATCCTCTTAAAGGATCGAGTTTGGCGTGTTACAGTAGACTTGTCTAACATGTTTTCGGTTCAATAGTAACGGTAGGCATGCTGGACATGCAATCAGTAATACAATGGTGAGAATAATAGTAACAATTTATCATAAATACAATGATAGTAGACATGCAACATTCATATATCATCACTATGGTATTCGCAATTCAATTATCAGCTTTCAAATTCTAGCATGTTCATAATATCAGGGACACAATCGAGTGTATAAAATCTCTAAAAATAATTTGGGGATTATACAGGGACTAATCAGAACAATTCACAAAATTCTAGGCAAAATTGTAAAACAGAGGTCACACGGCCTTGTGGTTAGGCCGTCTAACAGTTTTTAATAGTGTGGTAAACGATAAAAATTACCTTACAGAAGAGAAACGGTCGTGTGGCAGACCATGTGGTAGAGCTATGGTCGTGTTATTCATGAACTAGCCTAAGGTTTACATAGGCATATAGTCGTGTGGTGGTCGTGTGGGAGACCTAGTAGCCTTAATCCTAGACATGGTTTGCCCCAATTCACTTGGGAAAGAACACACACCTTTCATCGGGAGTCTGATCGATGTCCTTCACGCCCGATTTTGATTCGTTTTATCTAAATTTGATCCTTCAAATGACATTTACACCTGAATTAATGGTTGGTTTCAAGATTTGACAAGATTAACAAAAGATTTGGCAAAAATCGTAAAAAATTGATTAATCGAACAAAAGATTAGCATCTGATAGAAATATTGTAACAGCCCGATTTTGACCCTAATCGGAACAGTGGTTTCAGGACCACAAATTCGAGTCTAAAAAATATTTTAAAATTTTATTTGTGTGTTTATTATGTGTGAATTTACATGTGTGAAAGTTTCGTGAATTAATTTTATTGTTTGAGTGCTTAATTTGAGAAAAAGGGCTTAATTGCGTAAAATAAAAATTTAATGGTTAAATATGAAAGTGTCTAATTATTGTTGTCTTTTTAATTTAGAGGTTCTATGATGCAGTTAGCCCACTATATAAGTTAGTGGATGGCAATGGTCAAGAATGACCTTATATTAAATGTTTTATATATTATTTAGTAAAGGTTAATTTAGTAAAATAATAATAATGTTAATATATGTTAATAAAATAAAACATAAAATAAGAGAACCATGCAATTGTTCATCTTTTTCACCGAAACTACAAAAGAAATAAAAGAAGAAAAAGCTTTGAACATTCGGCACTTACAAGTCTTGATTAAGGTATGGATTTTGTTCGTTATTTTTTTATATAATTTTTATGTTTTTGAGATCGTTGCTTCGAATACTATCCGACCCATGCTTGAATTTTTTATTTTGATGAATATTTTGAGTTATGCCATTGATGAATAATTTTGTTTTTGATGTTTGATGATGAATAATGAAATATATGTTTTAGATTAATATGTTTTGTATTGAAATTTTGATGAAATTGAGTATTTAGGGCTAAATTACAAAATAATATTTTTAGGGACTAAAATGTGAATTAAATAAAATGTGTGGACTTAGATGGACTATAGGAAGATTCAACCTAGCTATGGTATGTGCAAATTTTGTGTATTTTGTGTTTTATGCAATAGGGACTAAATTGTAAAAATGTAAAATATCGAGTCAAAATGATAATTTTCCCATTTATGTGTTTTAGACTAAATTGAGTAAAATTATACTTAAATAACTTTAATTTGAATATGTTTAGATCAAGAACCAAAGAAAACGGATTTGGATCGGGGAAAAACAAAAATAATCAAATAGTCGAATATACAGCCCGTCGATATCCGAGGCAAGTCTATAAGCATATAAATGCCGTTAAATTTGATAATATATAAATTTTACATGATGAATGGAATTTTTGTGAATATATTTGTGTATGGCCAAATGTGAATTGAGCAAAGGAGCTATATTTCGAGTTTGATCCGATCGATATTCAATTTTTGAAAGTCCCGTGCAAACCTTAGGAATAGATAGGATACATATGTCATGACATAGGATTTTTTATATATGTTATCGTGTAAGACCACGTCTGGGACGTTGACATCGACTTGTGTTACGTGTAAGACCCTGTCTGGGACAGTGGCATCGATATGTGATTACATGTAAGACCACGTCAAGGACGTAGGCATTGTACGAGCTTCCGACTATCCATGTATCCTTTTTAATTTTGAGCGGTTCAATGGGTAATGTTAAGTGAAGACCAAATGTGAAATTGAATTAAAAGGCTCAGGTATGAACTTATACCAAGTTGTGAAAATAAGGTAAGTCGGTTGTTGAATTGATTGTATAAATGCTAAAGTTATAAATGTGAACTATGTGTATGCATATGTGATATGTGTATATTCGGCCAAATGTGGTATGGTATATGTGATTTTTAATAGTGAGATTTGAATAAGTTCATGTGTATTTGTACAATTAGCCATATGGTATGTGTATGAGAGATTTAAATGATAACATTGTACTTAAAGAACATGTATATTCAGCTTTGTCAACTCAGTGTTAATATATATATTTTCTTATGACTTACTAAGCTTAAATAGCTTATTGTGTGTGTTCTTATTTACCTCTATGTTATAGATTTTAAAGTCATTACGAGCTCGGGGATCGTCAGCAAAGTCTATCATTGTAACAACCCGATTTTGGTTCTAGTCGGAACAGTGGTTTCGGGACCACAAATCCGACGAGGAAAAATGTAATGGCCTGAATTTTCAAAGGTGTCAGAACGGTGATTCGAGATCACTAAATTTGACAAATGAGTAGAAAATATTATTAATTTAGTGAGTGTAAGTTAAATGTGAAGTTAGGAAAAATTTTTAAATAGTGAATAGTGCACTAGAAATAAATATTAAAATAATTAGAATCGAAAACGATGTATTGAGACATCGGAGATTTTAAACCGAGCCATAAATATTTTTATAAATATTTATGGAGTGTTAAAAAGTTAGTATTAAAGTTTCGTCAAGAAATTTTAAAGTTCCGATAATTAATTGAACAAAAAGGACTAAATTGTAACAAATGCAAAATTATAGGAAATGATTAAATAGCTTAAATGATAAAAGGAAGAGGAATTAAAAGGAAAATAGACCCAAGGTCTATTTGGGCTGGACGGCAAAGGCATGAAATCAGCAAGAAAGTCTGGAGAATTAAGGGTAAAATTGGAATATTGTAAAATTTGCTTAATAAAGTTAGGACCAAAGTAGAATTATCTAGATTTCTCTTCATTTTTCTACATTCTCATCAGCTAAAACACCATAGAAGGGTTTCTTCAAGCTGGTTCTTCATATTTTTACTGCAGGTAAGTTCAATTCTTGATTATTTCTTGAAATTTTTGTGTTTTTGGGACTTTTACAACTAGGTCCACTTGTTGAATTCATTAGTTTTTGATTCTGTGAAAGAATTTGAAAGTTGCTATGAATACATGCTGGAATTATATGATTATTTAGCATGGAATTAGAGCTTTAAATTGTTGATATGCTGATTTTATTGAAAGAATTGAATAGAAAGTGAATGTTTGAGACCTAATAGTAAAAGAGTTTGAAGATAGAGTTATATGTGGAAATTTCAATTTCAATAGTTGTGATACAACTTATAATGTCTAGGAAAGTATTAATTGAGAAAATTAGATTAATTGAGGGTTAATTGAGAAATGACCAAATTGTATGATTAGAATACTTAATGAGTCTATTTTCATAAGAAACAAATGAAAACATCATCCTAATTTTTTACAATGAGATAATTAATTTTTAGTGAAGAGTGGTCGGAACTATCAGACAACGAAACAGGGGAAAATTTAAAGAATATACTATACTATTTTGCTAAACCAAAAATTCTGAAAATTTTATGGTAAGAATATATGTGAGTCTAGTTTCAGGTAAAATTTACGGATCTTAATTTCGAGCTCTGTAACTCTAGATAAAAATAATTTAGTGACTCTAACTCAGACGGACAGCTTGAATTTTACATACAAGAAAATAGTGAAAGTATGAATAATGTTGTTTAAGTGTGTTATACACATTAAGGATGTGGAATGGAGAGGAGGAGGAGAAAAATTGAGAAATATATGAATGATTTGTGTATAATTGGTCATATGCTTGATTATAATTGATAAACGATGAAATAGAAATGATGCTTATATTTGTGCATTATTGGTCATGGTTTAAGCTCATGTGTGAAAATAAAGTTTCATAGTATATGTGTATGGTATATTCGGTATATGATTGGCATGAAATAATGTCATGACTGGTTTATGAATTAACACATGTTGGTAAGCCTGATACATGAATAAGTGTTGTGCTCATCCATGCTTATAATGCTTATGCTATATGTGTATTTGGCTGACATATTTGGTGTATATGCTTAGGCTTTGGCCAAGTAGTGGCTAGATTATGCTATGTTAAATTTATAAGTTATGCATTGAAATGGTTTATCATGTGGTTAGCCCCAAAAAGAGTTATGTTTAAATACACTAGCTTGCGACTATGGTTGAATGATATGTTTATATCTTATGTGATGTGCATAGAAAACGAGTGTGGAAAGATGATGAAATAATAAGTTCATATGGCTGAAATTTAATGATTAAGTGTTAATTTCATGAAATATATAATATATGATGAAATGTATTTAGTGTTGAAATGAGAGTAAAATAAAAATGCGAAAATCGAATAAATGATCAAATTAAGCGGAACGCCGGATTTGAGTACTTCTGATCAAGAGATAAAGTGATAAGTGGTAGCTTTAGCTACACTTATCTGATCAAGTGAAAAAGTGATAAGTGCTATACTTATCTGATCAAGTGAAAAAGTGATAAGTGCTATACTTATCTGATCAAGTGACAAAGTGATAAGTGCTATACTTATCTGATCAAGTGACAAACTGATAAGTGGTAACTTTAGCTACACTTATCTGATCAAGGACAAGTGATAAGTGATCATACGTAAGACCATAGTTATACTATGGCAAAGTGAAAGTGAAGTACTCAATTTTCCGTAACCGTTCCTTAATTTTGATCAAGGATGGTAAGTGACAAATGGGCCCAAAAGAATTAAACCAAATGGATAAGTGGTTGTGTATTTATACCAGGATGATGTTGTTATTTAAGCTAAAGTGATATTTTCATTGCAAAATTGAGAATTTCATAAATGTGTTAATGAATGGTATAATCGATAAACGTTGAGTTAAATGGTAAATACGTATTAGTGTTAAACTTAGTGACATTGAATTGTACGTGAATTAAATGAAAATTTCTAGTGATATGATTTAAATTGTGAGCATGAAAAATTGCGAATTGAATGAAATGGAAACGAAGCATTAAATTGCATGAGTATGTATCGGGTCTCGTAGGCCCAATTTTATTATGATTATAATGTTTTGAGGATAAATTGTGAAGAGTTATAAAAGCATGTTAATAATTTTGAAAGTTTTAATTTAGATGAAATTTTATAACTCGGTTAAATACGTTCGCAAGTGTATGTGTTCTAGTAATGCCTCATACCCTATTCTAGTGTCGGATACGGGTAAGGGGTGTTACAATCATACCATTGACTCCTTTCGGTATTTTGTTAAATTGAACTAAATCATATAGCATGTATAGCATAGCTGAAATGATTGATTTTGGGTTATGTAATATTGAGCCATGCGGAAATGGCTTATATCTTTTGATTAAGCTTGGTTCTATGCCTTTGATTATAATAGATTTATTTGATGCTTGAGTTAATTACGTTTGGTCATGGTATGAGTATGTGTGACTTGTTTAATATGTTTTGTTAATGACCGATTGAACTAAGTCATGGATTAAGCTTGTATCGAAAGTAATATGTGTGTTATTCGTATGTGTTATATATATATTCAGTTTTTGTTTCGTGATAAGGTTTGATATGTAGATTGAATAAATGTATAATATGCTAAATATATCATAAAGGAAATGATAGGTAATTCCAGTCATAAGATATGGAAGAATATGTGTATTTTCGGTCATGATTTAGTTTTGTTTTGGAAGTGTATTTTATGCTATAAATGAGTGTAATAATTTGAGTTTGGAAAATGAGAAATGATATGTATAAAATTTTAATATATGAGTTAAGTATTATGCATGTTATATATGTGTGTGCTTAGTATATGCTTATAATTTAAATTAGCAAGCTTAATACCGAATATATATATGTTTGTGATGTTTGAGGTATATTTATGATTCGGCTTAGTGATGGGGGTAAAAAGATTATTATATGTTTGAATGTGTATAGGTTATTTTGATTCAGGTTTGTAATGGCAATGTATGCACATACTATGTTTGAATGATTGGCTAATTAGATATGGTTGGTAAAAGATAAATAATGAAAATGTCATATGATCATTTTAGTTGATAATTAAAGTGAATATACTTATAAGGCTAAAGATATGGTACTAAAATGATAAGCATGATATTTGATTTATAAAACATAAATAAATATATTATGTAATATATGTTATATTGATTATCTGATTGTGGATTAACTTAGCTTGTGGTATGAATGAAATTTTTGGCACGATCTAATGCCTATAAATTGGCATGCGAATGATGTGAAATCTTAGTTATTATTTGTGCTCAAATTTGCTTAAGATAACAAGGTTATATGTGCATGGTTTTATGACTGGTAAAGAAACATGTTCAGTTTTTAAATTATGTTATTTTAAATGTATGCAATGTCGCTTAAATAAGTGATACTTAAGTATGTGATATGGTACATATTGATTGAATTTAAATGCGTATCATGGTTGCTACAAATCATTAGTATATTCGCCATAATGGTTAATAACCAAAGTTGTTTTTTTGTATGGATGATAATTGAATTTAATATGTGACCATGCTTAGACTAATAAAAGGTTATGTTTGAAGATTAGCTTATGAAAACTTGTTATCATGTATGTTTGGTAAATGTTGTGTAATGACACATGTATATTTATATATATATATATATATATTTGAATAATCTTAAGTATACCTATGATATTAATATAGAAATTTTAAGTTTAAGATCGAATGAAATAAATGTTCTGATGAGTTTAAATTGTGAGGTAATAAATGTAGCAAAATTCTGTTCTAAATTGTGATATGTCTGGTAATGTCCCCATAACCCTAATCTGGTGACGGATACGGGTTAGGGGTGTTACAAATATTACGAAAATTCGATATCTAAACACCGAAATCAAGATGTACCTACCGATTATTGGCAAGAATAGGGATGTTATTGATGAAAATTCTAAACTCTGATAGAAATTAAATGTATGATGACGAATTTGATTCGGGGAAAGCAAAATAATTGTCAACAATTATGATGAAAATATGGTGTAAAGAAAAGGGAAATAAAATAGCAAGAGAAGAATTAAAAAGATGGAGAGCAAATTCTATTAGGATTTGAAAAATGGTAATATAAAAACCTAATTAGGAAAAGAAGGTGGAATTCTAATTCTATTGAAATTTTGAAAAAGAGCAAGATATGAATTCTAATTAGGAAAGAATTGGTTAAATTCTTACAGCATGTTTGGTTGGGGGAATAGAAATGCATTCCCCCCAATTCGGTGGGCCCACCACCAAATCAACGTTTGGTTAGATGGAATAATTATTACAGCCATATTCGTTACGGGATTATTCAGCGTGAAAATCCATCAAACCACTCCGTCCTCCCCTTACTGAATGGTGATTCAAGGAATGGGTGGAATAGAAAATTAGAGAAAGGTTTCAATTTTACCCTCATCATTCTCCTCTCTTTCTCACAATCTGAAATCCCCAACACATATCTTCTCTTTCACCAGATTTCTTCTTCATCGTTTTCACTTTCACCAAATTTATTCCTCGACATTACCCTCACCAGATTTCTTCTTAATTGATGACAAATCAAGCATCCATTCGCCATTTCATCTTCATCTTCCTTCTAATTGAACCTCCTTATTTACAGTAAAAGGAAGATATACAGGAAAAAGCTTGGGCTAAGTATAGTGTGTCCGCCATCGCTCTGTTCCAGTTATCTCCAAATCCACCTTCAGCAACCCCTTTGATTTTTATTTTGTCTTTTTCTTTTTCCTTCTCAACAGAAAGGTGAGAATCCTTTCTTTCTTCTTTTCTTTTTTTCACCTATATGTAAGTTTTCTCCCTTCAAATATTCTCTCCCTTTCCCTTATACCCTAATATATATGTTTTTTTAATTTATTATTTTTTGAATCCTTATCAATTTGGTTGTTTTATGGTGTATTCTTATTTACAATTTTGGTTGCTCTATCCATTTCTTTGAAACCCTTTTCTGTTTGTTTCTCGAGAATATTTGGTAAATTTTTTCTTTTTCTGAAGGATTATGGATCCAAAGGGCGCATGGATACGAATGATAGCTTGAGAGTGGCTAGTCTATGGCATTCGATGTACGCTATCTCACAGCAGCTATCGCCTACCACTGGTTGTTCTAAAATTGAGCTACTTGAAGCTGATACATTTGATCTCCATTGGTTTCAATCTCTTACCGATAATTTTTTGTTTAAAAATATCAATTGTACTATTTTGAATACTGGGGAAATTTGAAGTGCGAAAGTAGAATTGGTGAAAACTAATTTGCAGATCTGATTTTCCCACTCGGTTGACTGAAAGTTGTAGACTAGGATTGGTCAGCCATCGTTTGGATGTTCGTTGATTCGATTAAGGAAATTAATCTTGCCATTTTTCTTGCTTAAAATATGAATATTGGGAGTTCATATCATGTAAGATGATGAATAGAAAATGAAACTTTCTGGAAATTTATTTTTATATAAATATAGGAAGCTTGAATAATTTGTTATGGACGCAGTTGGCAATGCTTGCTTTTACACTTTCTCGAAGCCTGAAACTACGAGACGAGAACTGTTGGCAGTGAAATACTTTGTATTTAATGCTTGTCGAGCAGTTTTTTATGCTTCAACTTGAAGATAGAATGATAGTATCAAAATATTTGTTAGTCTAACTGTGCCATTAATGATAAGTATAACACTTGAGACCATATTATCAAAAAATTGACAAACTTGAAGGGTGGTTTACTTATTTCTCCTTGTTAGTCCTGACAATTTGTGCTGAATAAATCTCTTGTTCTTGCATTTGACATGGAATGGCATTTTCCAGACATGGGTTATTTGGGAGGTAGTCTTATGTGCATGTTTTCTGAAACCATGATTTTGTAGACAACTAGGCATTATGTTCTTTACACTGTTGATTTTGCAAATATACATGTTATGATTTGCAGGGACAAAGTTCTTTGTAGTTTGCGAACACAGGACACAGCACATAGAGGCTCTTTTGAAAGTTGTTTATGAGCTTTACAGATTATGTTTTGAAGAACCCTTCTATGAGATGAAGATGCCTATACGATGCGAACTCTTTGACATCAACTGACACAGGCGATCTGGAAGGATCGTTTTGCGCTTTTGGGACGATAAGCTATCCTGGAACCTTTATCTTACCAAAATGTCACCATCTCTTATCTTCATCCGTACACTTTTGATAGAAGATTGCTATCAAGTTTGTATCAACCTGTGTATTGGGATATCATCAAGCTCCTTTGTTTAGCTTATAAGTGCTGAATCATTTACAACATATAATGATTTCTGGAGTTGTTTCTCTCAATTAACATTTATAAAATTAATGAAAAAAATCTTTTTAGAGGCATGCTCCCCAATTATTTGTTTGCTATTGCTTTTCAATCTTTATCTAGGAAGAAGTTACAGCAGGGGAGATCTTATGAATGAAACATTCATAGTGAATCATTTGCATTCATTCAACGAGAAAGATACTGTACGTGAAATCTCTCATGTATTCAAAAATTAAACGAAAGTTGCACTTAATTTGCTTGGTTGTTTATGATAATAGTTGGTTTTCAATGTTTTGGAAATTAGATGGACAAACAATTGACGGGCAAATTTCAATAAGAGTTTAGAAAAAAGAATATGGTCTTAATAAATAGCTTTGAAAAAACAATAAGACATGCATCTCAAAATACCATATGGATTATAACAAAACAAGGATTCTTACACGGTTTCAAATGAGCTTAGTTACATTGGCATGCAAAGACCATATGCTAAGCTCAATATCATTTTCATAAAAACATAAACATATTTTTAAGAATTTTTTATTAAATTATATATTATTTTTATAGTATTATATATTATGATTTTTCAATTCATAAAATAATAATTATATTAAGAATTTTATTAAATTATATATTATTTTATTAAATTATATTTAATAATAAATGTTAAAATATGGTTAAATTATTTATTATTTTTATTAAATTATTTATATTAATAATCTTATTAAAATTTAATAACAATAACAATAATCATTTACCTAAAAAATTTCGCTAAGGGTATTCTAGTCATTTTAGTTTTTTCCCTTATGCTATTACAACATCATTCCATTCAATCAAACATAAGAATACTATTACAGTTCTATTCCATTCCATTCAACCAAACAATTGAATTACTATTACAGTTCTATTCCATTACAGCTCTATTTAATTACAGCTCTATTCCATTACAGCGAACCAAACGTGCTCTTAGGGTTTGTAAACCCAAGGGGCGACACATTCAATTTACCCAACTTAGGAGCAAGGGGTAACAATTTGCAAATTTCCCCTAGCCTTTTCAAAATTGGAAAGATAAAGGGGAAAGAGGGGGCTCAAACATGGGTCTAGAGGGCTCTAGCGCTTTAACCTTAAGCCTATAGCTCATTTCTTGCCTAATTTTAACACTTAATTGTACATATATATTTTTTTCGAGAGACTTGCCGAATTACCAAAATAAAAGGGGAAGGAGAGGACTTAAACCTTGGCTTTTAAGGAGGATGCACCAACGCCTTAACCATTTAGTCTATGTCTTATTTCTTACTTATTTTAGACACTTAAATGTATATGTTTTGGGGCGTATTTGTCGAAATCACAAAATTAAAAGGAAAATGAGGGGTTTGAACCTAGGACCTTAGGATAAATGCTCTAACTCTTAACCACTGAGCCTCAAGCTCATTTCTTGCTTAATTTTTTTTAATTGTATATATTTATTTCGGGATGTGGCGTTTACCCTAGTTTACCGAAAATAATAAAAATATAACAGGGAGAGAATCGAACTCGGGTTTCAAGAGATCATAAGGTCAGAATATCCACAATTACCTATATTTAATTACTATTTTAATGCACATAGCTTTTGTTTATTTCCATCCATTCACACCACAATCTCATGCATAATACATGTTTATCAGACTCACATTTAATTGCACTCTAAGTGCCAAAATAATGCTCCTTGAGCTATCATATATCATATTTCATATGTGTGCATCAAAAACAACATATCACATATCACATTCACATTTTTTTCACATATTACCTGTTGTAATAGCATCACACAATACAACCCAACTTACTTAGGCATGACTCTTCAACAAAAGCAACAAGTATAAGAAAGACTTACTCTCTAAACTTAGGATGGGGGTTTAGGTTAAGAGAGAGAAGAAGAAGGCAGTGGAAATTCCAAGTAGAAGACTAATTTCCAAAAAATTGGGCAATTTGCCCTTTTGGTCACTCATTGTTTCTCCCATTTTCCAATTAGGTCCTAACTCAATTAAAACACACCATTTTCAAATTAAACCTCGTAATCAAGTTTCGTTTGATTATATTGTTTTAATACTTTAATTATTTATTTATGATCCTAATTTCGGTATCTATTTTAAACTATCGATTTATTTACAAACGCATAAAGCCTTATAAATCAGGACGTGACCACTCTAGATTTTCACAAACCCCATTTTCTAACTTGGTTTTTGGGATGTGACACCATTCCTTGATGCCACCCAAACTCTATTGAATCTCTATTTCAGTCTGCCCATTCCTCCAATATGCCAATTATTCCTATCTTCATCTACCCCATCAAGGTAAATTCCTCTATACTCTGCATATAATATAATCATGCATATCGCTCAAGTCATTAAACTTATTACTTATTACTATGTCATAAAGTTCACCATTGGTTACTTAGTCAATTCATATACATTTAACATTTTAGTCAATTCATATACATTTAACATCCATCGTACACATTTACATGGTATGAGTCATATTCAACATGCTTATTTGCCATTTTTATACACAATAATAGTTTCAGACAAACTCAAACACAAACCATCCAAACAGTGCATTATGAACGACAACCCAGCGAAAAAGCATAGAAACTCACCTGGACTCATTCACCCTCGTTAATTTAGCTTTTCCAAATGCTAGAGCCTCCATCATCCTAGAAGCTAAACACAACAACCATATATCGGTTAAATCGAAGGTATTCAAGCCTTAAAACCCAGAACTTAGTTTACAAAAATTTATCAGGAATTCCTTACCCTCTCTTTTCCTCTAAACCATGAGTACAGAAGATAAGAGAGCTTACCAGTTCTTCAATTTCTCTACTTCCGACTTTAATTCTCATGACCACTGCTCCATGCAGGACTCTCTTAAAATTTCCTCTTCTTCAAAACAACCGAAGAAGATGATGTAGAGGATAAAAAAATTATAAACTAATTAAGGAGAATTCTTTTCTCCCTCACACACACATATATATCCTAATTTAGCACAATCACCATAGTCCACCTTAGCCATCCATCACTGATTATTCTATCCCCCACTAGGGAACCAGCCAATGCCAACCTTACCAAACTAGAATTGAAACTTAACTATTTGCCCGACAATCACAAATATTTCCAAAATTTCAAGTAGAGTTCACCAACCCACTATTTTGTTCAATTGACTGCTAAAGATCCTTTAAATTCAAGGCCTTAAAGAAATCTAGGTGTGACATTACCCATCTGATGAAGCTCAAATTGAATCACAAGACCCTTTGTATTAATTCCAGACCAAAACTCATTTTATCTAGAGGTCGTCCCTTTCAGTTTTTGGCTGGGTGGATTGAACATCTGGGGTTTTCAGATTTCGTAAAAAAAATGTGAAGTTTTGATGGTAACATGTTTGAATTTCTCTTTAAGTTTACTTTTAGCATCAGGGATTGGAATAAGACTGTCTATAGTCATATTGGTGCTCGTAAAAAGAAGTTGTTCAACACTTTATCTAGCTTATAGAGGGCGATGAAACGCTCTGGTTCAGTTTGGTTAATACAAAAGAAGTTGTAGGATAGAGATGAGCTAGACTCTATTCTTCATCATGAAGAGCTTTTGTGGAAGCAAAAGGCTTGGTGTGATTGGCTTAATTTGGGGGACCAGAATACTAGATTCTTTCATAACTACACATTTCAAAGGAGGAAGGTTAATCGCATCAATGCTTTAAGGAACTAGGTAGGAGATTAGATCTTTGACCCAGATGATATCCAATATGAAGCAATCAGTTTTTTTCAAAAGTTGTATAGGGAGCTGCCAACATTGTTAGGAGACTTGCCTCCTAGTTCTTTTTCCGTAGCTTGACCAATGTTATAAGGATTTCTTGGGGAAGGCGATTTCGGATGAGGAAATTAAGAGTGCTCTTTTTGACATGGCACCTTTGAAGGCACCCCGTAGTGATAGTTTCCATGAGCTCTTTTTCCAAAACCAGTAGATGAGTATTGGTGGCGATATTTGTGAGCGGGTCAAACAAGTGTTTAATGGAGAAATGATAGATTAGGGGTTGAACAACACATTCTCATTCCTAAGGCATTTAACCTTGAGAGTATCTCCAAGTTTCGTCCTATCAGTCTTTATTCAGTCTTATACAAGTTGATTATGAGGATCATAACTAATTAGCTCAAGGTGGTTTTTCCTAAAATCATTGCACTTGAGCAAGGTGGTTTCATTGCGGGAAAGAACATTTTGATAATATTCTTATTGCTTAGGAGGTCATACATTCTATAAGGGTAAAAATAAGAGGTGGATGGAAGTCAAAATTAATCTAAAGAAAACGTACGACGAGACTTTATTGATGGTTCGCTCCGAACTACTAGAATTCCAGATTTTCTCAAGAAAGTTATCATGCCAGCTATTTCGAATTCCACTATGCAGATTTTGTGGAATGGGGTGCCAACTCAAAATTTCATGCTTGCCAGAGGGATTTGTCAGGGGTGCCCTCTATCTCCATATTTGTTTGCGTTGTGCATGTAATGGTTAGGACATGGTATCCATTCAGCTATTTCAAGTGGCGAATGAAGTCCTATCAAATTGTATCATTCGGGCCCCGAGTTATCACACTTATTCTTTGTTGATGATCTGGTTATTTTTTCCAAAGCTGATTTAGAGCAAGCTTTGATTCTCAAAGAAACTCTTAACATGTTATACTCTCTCTCAAGTCATCATGTTAACGCTCGTAAGACCAATATATTTTTCTCTAAATGTGTGGATGGTGAACTAAGTGATAGGTTGAGTACTTTACTTGGCTTCCAAAGAGTTCATAACCTTGGAACATACTTGGGAGTACCTCTCTTCTATGACAGAGTAACTTGTGGTACATTGGGTTTGTGCCGGAGAAGGTTTGAAGCAAGTTTAGTAACTAGGATGCTAGGAAACTTTTTTTTGTAGGCAGGATTACTCTTGCACAATCAGTACTTCTTTCTATCCCAAATTATTTTACGCAATCTATAAGGATTCCAAAAGGTGTATTCGAACAAATTGAACATATCGTTTGAAAATTTATATGGGGGTCTGTTAATAGAAGAAAGAAAATGTCTTTGGTTAATTGGGACTTTGTTTGTCAAGCTCGTAGATGTGGAGGTTTAGGTTTCAAGCACCTGGAGGACCAAAATACTTCTTTCCTACTAAAGTTGGGGTTTAACTTAGCCTCAAAGGATGATGCCCTTTAGGTTTGTGTTCTTCGGTCAAAGTATGGGATGAATGAGCGTCTATATGCATAGTGCGAGGAAACTATTCTTTTGTCTAGAGATCCCTTGCTAAGGTATGACCTTTATTGTGCGAGAACTTAATTTGGTCAGTTGAAAATGGGAATTCTGTTTAGTGCTAGAAGGATTATTGGATTCTGAACTTAGGGTCGTTATTAAATCACATGTTTGCTTACAAGTATTTTAATTTAGATTGTACTCTTAGCGATACGGTAATAGAGGAGGGTATGTGGAATCTTGATCTGTTCAGGGTCTGGTTGCCGAAAGATATTGTCAAAAAATAGTAAGCATTCCTCATCCTCATCCTCACCCTTTTGCAGGAGCAGATAGAATCAATTGGCTTTGCACCTCAAATGGGTTTTGGGTTAAAAGTGTGTATTGGTCACTCAGAGAAACCACATGGAATTTGAAGAATAAGTGGTGAAAAGTAGGTTGGAAGTTTTAAAGACCTTAACATGTTCGAATTTTCTTATGGCTTGTGTTTAAACAACATATTCTTTACCAATGTGGAGAGGATAATGAGGGGCATTGACCATGATGGCTTTTTTTCGGTTACGTAATCATGATTTTGAGGACATTCTTCATGTGCTTAGGGATTGTCCTGCTACCAAAGAAGTCTAGTTAAGTGTTGTGCTAATTAATCATCAACTTAGTTTTGTTTTCTCTAGTAACTTGTTTGAATTGATGAAGTCCAATTTATGCAATCCTTTGGGGATGCCAAGTAAGGGGATCAATTGGACTAGCCTATTTGGTTTAATTGCTTGGCGCATATGAAAAAATAAAAAGTTTTTTGTGTTTCAAGGAATAACTTGGAGTTTCTCTAAGACTATTAAATCATTTATTAGCTAGGCTAAGTAGTTTGATTTAGCTCATAAGAAGGCCTCACCAAGATAGTTTGATATTGCTCTTGACCTACCTTTTTCAAGTAATTGGATTAACTTACATACTGATGGGGTTGTTAAGTTAGGTATAGGTTTTATTACTACTAGAAGTGTGGTACGCGAATAGAATTGGGATTGGATCCTTGGTTTCAATCACTATTTGGGGGACTACTCAGTTTTTTATGCTGAGTTTTGAGGTATTTTGGATTGTTTGATTCTTCTTCAAAGACCGAGGGGGTTACAACAAGGTATTTGTCCATGCTGACAGTTTAAAGGTGGTTAATGCCTTTCAAAATAGACACTTGGTTGAATCGACCTCAGCTTTGGTAAGAAGGATTTATCTGATATTACAGACTATGGATCAGTGTAGTATCAGACATGTTCCAAGAGAGAAAAACCAAGTGGTTGGTCGCATTGTTAAGATGGCTTCTGATAGGATAGAAGATGTGTATGTGTTTGGTAACATTCCTGAGTAGCTTGGAGCTAATCTTTGTGCTGATAAAACAAATGGCTTTCTCACATATGATGAATTAATTTATTTATTTTTTTTGTTTTTAAAAAAAAAAACTTTTTCCTTTCCTTTTAGTAGCTTTTATCGGGGGTATATTGATACTAAGTTGACAATCCTTGTTTAACTTTTTTACACATGTTTCATAATTCATTATAAAATAACCTCATAAAAGATTTTCTATAAAAAACGTAAAAATAATAAGTAGGTAAGAGTTATTTATCACTTAATATAAAATATTTTCAATTAATTCAATTTTTTTCATTTATTTTAATATTATGTTATCCTATAAATATTTTAGGTTTAAAATTTGAATTTTATTTAGAATAAAGTGAAATGTTTTAAAATTAAGGATAATATGTATAGTATAATTTTCATAACTTAAAGTCTATATTTATCAAACAACCTAATTACATTTTGTAATTAATTTAAGTAATATATCAAAAAATTATAATTTAAATTCGCACTTAAGTTTTCAATACATAAATTTAACACTTATTTATATAATTTTTTAAAATCCTAAAATGAATTTTAAAAAATTAAAATTTTAATTAATTTCAAGAAAATATTTGAATAGCTAATCTTTTTACATATTCCATCTAGAGATATGATTTTTAAAATCCTTACAATTTTATTTGATTTGCCTCACTAAGATAATTTATTAAATTATTTTATACTTTTAGAATTTATTTTATTAAGTCTCGGTTTGCATTCACATTATTGCGATATCTTAGGAAACAATATTTATAAATTTTACAAATATAATTATATCCATATTAGAATTTTTTATATTATATATATTTAATATAATTATTTTATTTTACTTCCCTATATTTTCTTTCCCTTCTCTTACTTTAATTTAAACTTATCGCTATAGTATCTAATTTAACTGCAACACTATTTTTATGCTATCACAGATAAATTCACCAGCCATGCAAACTTAACCTTACTCTAAAACAAGAGCGAACCCCTAGTCTAAAACCAGAGTGAACTGAAAAAAGAAAAACACTGACAAAACTAGAAGGGCCTGTAGCAAGTGTTTGACAACAAAGAATCGTACAGGCCTTCCTTCTGGCATCTATTTTTGAACCTTTGGTTTTTGAAGAAACTTGAAGACTGATTGTTGAAAATTACATAGCAAATTTATTTCTATACTTAATTCTAGCTATTCTATCTGAACCTCGCACCTAAATTTGGGGAACCTTTTCCTTTCTTTTTGACCTCTCCTTAGATTGTTTCCTCAGATATTGTTGGGAAAAATTGGGAATCTCCTTATTTTTAGAATTTTCACACTCTCTTCTTTATCTATTATGTTTTTCAATTTCCATTTACTCTTTTCTTCTTTCAATTTCCCAAAGCTTCAAATCATCGCATGATTCTGGTGAGTTTAATTCAACCTCTTTTTTATTCTTTATTTTTCTTGTTGGATTAGATTTTTACTGCTCTCTTGAAAGCTTTGGCAAAATCGCTTCCCCCCCCCCCCCTTTTGGTGTAGCATCTCTTTTCTGGGTTTTACCATTTTTTTCTTTGTTTGCTAATTATTTTTTTCCAGAATTTTAAATGCAAACACTTTATTCCATGTTGTAAAAGAAATATAATTAACTAAATTATAAGGTTACTAGTATTTAAATTTTAAAGTAACATAATATAATTAGGAATTGGTTCTCTGTATTGTTTTCTTTAATTAAATAATTAGATCGAATAATTATCTTCTTAGCTTTTTATATAATTATATTAGAATTTTGATTAATATTTATTTAATCATATTTTTATATTAATTCTGATAATTTCTTCTCAAGAAGTAACCAAAACATTTGATATGATTATACTTTTGATGGTATTATTTAATTCATACACTCTTTATAATTTTCTTTCTGTAATATGTTTATTTTATATTATATAAAATTGTTTGATTTTATAGAAATAGGGATCGTATTGTAACTCATTATGTTTATATGTCTAATGTATTTTTACTATAAATTTTAAACATTTTGTTTGTTTATTACACTTTATGTTAAACTAAATATATTTATTAAATTTACTTTTATATATGTTTTTCTTTTAATAAAAGATTAAAATAAGATATCATTATGAACACATTGACAAATAATCCCCCACTCTGAAAAGTTGAAGTTAATGGAAACGAGAAATTTATTTGCATTGTTTATTTTTCAAAAAAAAAAAAAACCCCGAAAATATGACATCAAACATTTTTCTTGAATTGCCTATTTTGTCTGTGGTTAATGTTCCGAACTGTACTAATGGCTGCTAGCATCTTGCTTGTCATATGTTGCAAAAGCTTGGATTGTTCTGGTTGTTGGGAGAACCTGATTTGACTTTCCTATGTTCAACTCTTTGACTAGTGTGGCTGTTTCTTTGTTTCAGCTTTCCGAAAATTGTGGTGTTTGTTGCATGCAGTATGATTGAGCAACTAGTTAACATTGTGGTTTATGTGGCCTTTTGTGGTTTCAAATAATATAGGTTTTTTTGATTGAGCTGAACTACTGCCCTTAGTTATTTCTTAAGTAGATTATATTCACTTTGACCGTTTATTTGACACACACTATATAGTTCTGCTTCAGTTGAGTCCAGAATCTTCCTATTTTATGCTATGTGAAATTAAAGTGAAAATTGGCTTGAAAGGTCATTTCACTATTTACCCGAGAAACTGAAATCGTTTAGCACTTTCCATGTTTGCATTGGAAATATAATTTCAAGAAATTGGTACACGCAAAACCTGCTTTCCTCTTATTATTTTTCCATAAAGACTTTTGATGATTGCTTATTCTTTAAACTTTTTGAATATCACTAGTGTGTGTGGTAGTAGTGGTTAGTTCATTGAATGGTTCTAAAATGTCTTTTACATCAGCTATCTTTTTTCCATAGTTTGTCCAATTCTCTTATACCCCATTCCTGATTTTATTTTTTCTTCTTTGATCTATATTGAGTTGGAATAGTTGCTTTATCTGGGTATTTTTCAGAGCTTTTGTTTGACTGAAATTTGTTGGTAGCCATTATGCTTTTGCCAGTAGATTTTATAAACAGCTGTTCATTCTATAACTTGTGTGGAAAAACTTTGCTCTCAAATGTAGCTTTTGAGTGGAGTACTCTTCATCAGCTCTTTATAAGGTTGCCTGTTAATATGTTTGTGCTATTGACTTTGACAGACATACCAAAAGATGCCTTGTGCTCTTCCACAAACCCATCTAGATAATCAGAAAGTGTCAGAGGTTGGACAGACTAACTGGTCGAAGAATTGTTTGCAGCTTAACGGTTCTAGAAGATCATCAGAGGTTAGATACTTTCCTATGCCAATATTAAATTGTTAAGTTATTAGTCTTTTACTTTGTGATCAGCTTGAATAAATTTTTTTTCTATCACTATACATATATTATTCAGGTCTCTGGAATTTCTCCTTTCAATTTGAGGAACATTGACCAGAGGTAATCCAGTTTTGGTTGTTAGATATGTAAGAATATACTTGTATGTTCTACAGCTTTAAATTAAATGTGATTCACCAAAAGTTGCTTTAGGTTGCTTTTTGGAAACGTAAACTTCTTTCCTCCTTTTTTCTTTTGGATAAGAGGTAGGTGGTGTCCAGGGTTCAAACCTGGGTTTAGTGTTAACTATGATTTGAATAAAAGCCCTTTGCCTCTCCACTTGTAGTTCAGTTGAAAACTTGAACTTAATTTAGCTTAAAAGTGGGCAATCTAGCTCATGAAAAAAAATGGCTTTCTTGATCATTTTGAAAATCATGGACCTCATAATTTCTTTTGTTTTAGTAGAGGATTTGGAGTATCTTAACAATTCAGGAAATTTGAAGTTATCTGCTTAAACTATTTTTAATATAAAGCTGTACTGAAACTTAATTAGATTTTAGATAACATTTACTTTCATCATTCACAATTTATATAACAAACTAAATTCAAATCCATCCTACCAATTCATATTCCAAAGATAGAAATTAAAAAAATTCTTTTTGTTGGTACTTAAGATAGTGCTTAGGCTGTCAATCTTCATTTTCTTCCTCAAATATTTTTACCCTAGATTTCTGCATTCAATGTGAATGCTTAATAATTGTTTTCAAATAACTCTCTTTAGATACTTTCTCATTTCTTAATATTGTATCTTTCTTTTATATCGTGAAACTAGCTTTTGTGTACTACAAAAAGAAAATACAAAATTCCAGCTTCAGTACTCTGTAATTGGAATTGAATGAAAAGAAGTTACTGTTTACTATTAATATTCTGATCAATATGAAAGAAAATCTTTGTTTCAAATCTGTTGAAATCCATCTCTTAAGAAGGGATATTTGGTTAAATGAACTAATTCTTGTGACTTGAAGTAATTCCTTTTCTTTTGAACAAATATCATAGATAAAGTACCTCACATTTTGTTGAAATGACGTGCAAAATGAAGTGAATGAACCTTTCCCTGCTACCAAAAGCTAATAATAAAAAATGAATAAATAAAAAGAAGGAAATAGAGGAGCCAAAAGATTTTATGTTTTTTAATGTATAGAACATATAGACAAATTAATTTCCTTCTTCCAAACCACCAGTTAATGCAAATTATGGTTAGGCCATACTCTTAAAAATTATCTGACAAACACTCTTAAAAATTTCAATTATCTGTCTGCACTGTATATAAATGTGACTCAAGGGGTTTAAAAATTTTGTACGGACTTGCTAGATATGTTTAGGCCATACTCTTTTAAAAATTTCAATTGTCTATCTCTACTTGGGGTAAATTTATGATTCAGGAAATATGTTTAGTTTGTTGATATATATTGCTAGACATTCCCTACACTTGAATTTTGTGAGGACTTGCTAGATATTTTGACTGAGTCTTTTGCCTGTTAATGTTTTAGGTGTGCCGTTGCGACATTCCCTACACTTGAATCTGATGGGCAGTGGAGAATCTTTGCACTACCCTTGCAATGCTTTGATCACACTAACCATTTAAGATCTGGAAATCAGGTGAATATGAATGACCTGCATCTGGTCTCCTCTTCATCTGTCAATTCATTTATGGTTGATAGATGGAAGACACAGAAAGGGCCCCAACCTGCAGTTACTTATCCTGGCAAGCCATTTAGAGGCAGAAGCTTTTCTGGATCCAATGTCCAACATCAATTTCGCAACAAGACCTTTGCTGGTAAAATAAATAAATTTAGTGAAGTGTCAAGCAATTCTTCCTATCATTGTTCCATCACTTGCAATGATTCCTCTGCTGTTACGTCAAAAGGATTTAATGCTATGTTCATTGATTGTTCCAAGGAAAACAAGTCCAAAAGGAGAAATTCACAAAAGCGGACAAAAAAGAAGGGAAAACATAAAAAGAAACAGTTCTGTGATGTTGGCTCTACGGAGTCAGAAGTATACCCGTGCAAGTTCAGCATCTGAAATCTGTGATAATAATGACATAGATTGTTGTATAGTAGTATCAGGTGCAACTTCACCAGAAGTTTCACCCTCTGATGGCTTGCAGAAAGCAGCAATGGTGCTGTTACAAGTTCTGGTTCACCAAATATAAGCACATCTGATGTTGATGAAGTGGATCTGTTGTACCTACTCAAGTTCAGAAGTTTCCTAGGGAGCATCATATAAATAATTCTAAAATTGGCAGTGAAGACCAGCAACTTTCCTGGTGTCAAGGAGCTATTGAGAGGAAACATCTTTCACATGTGGGCTCTCTAGAAGGTTTACATGAGAAGGATTTCTCTGATATGCATAATTCTCTAGCCTTGGACTCAATTTCTGTTGGTTCAAACAGTGAAGACAGTACAAGTGCTGGTCATATTTTGAAGCCATTTAATGACAACATCCATGAAATCAGTCAATCAGAGCTACCAGGTTCCGGTACCAAGAAGGACTCCTATCATCAAAAATCATCATGTAGTACTATAGAAACCCATGAGTATATGGGGGAAAGCAAGCATGGTCTGGCTCATAGCAGCCTTGGTGGACAAATGGTGGCATCGGGCAAGAGGGGTAAGAAATTTAAATGTATTCCTGGGAGTCCTACTACTTGCAAACCTGGAACTATGGGAAGCTTGCATGGTCGAATGATAACTGTGAACAGTCAGTCTGTTTGGCAAAGGGTTCAGAAGAATCCTGTAGAGAAATGCCGCACTGAATTGAAGAAAACAGGTCCGATTTGCTCAGAGTTTGATGTTTCTTTAAAGGATGCTCCTGTGCTGAAAAGAAATCCTAATGCTACCAATGTAACAAACTTATCTATTACCGATGGCAAGAGGAAGCCAAAAAGCATGGTTCCTAGGAAGTTCAAAAGAAAAGTTACTCCAGCATCAAAACAAGAAAACAACAGTTTTTCCAGGAAGGAATGTCATCCCAACAAGGTAAATTTAAATGCTCATGTGAAGACTAGCATGCCAAAAAGTGCTATTACATGTTTCAAATCCTATGTATGACCATGTATTAACTAAAAATCTTTCAAGGTCTTTTTCTCAGGTTGATTGTCAAAGGCTTGGGACCATGAAAACTGAATCAGTTAACAACTTTCAAGCTAGTCCAAGCAGCGCAGAACCATGTGACACTGTCTGTGGTACTGGTTTAGGTTTGAATAATCTATGTGTAGAGAATCAAGACAGCTTGCTGCAAAAGTCATTTGTCCCTTTGGATCAGCTAAATTTGCTTGAGGAACAAACTCCAGTTCATGTCCCTCATCTGATGGTGAATAGTGTTGCTCAAATAGAAAAAGGAATTTCTCTGGCTGAAAATGGCAAGGAAAGCCATACTTCGGGTTCTGTTATGCAGAAATGAATACCCATTAGGATAAAGGATCGTGGATTGAAAACATCTTCTAAATCTGCCAATTTGTCTTTGGAACATGCTAATGGGCCAGATGCTGAAGATTGGACTTCCAAAAATACCTTTGAGGAGAACATTACTTCTTTTTCTGAAAATCTTTCTTCTTCTGTGAATGCTAGAACATTATGTAGGATTGGGAAGGATCCAGGACATGGAATTAGTTTTCTCGAAAATGGGAACAATATTAAAAAATTGAGGAATCTTGATGCTTGTGTAAATGAGAATGAAAACAATCATAGTGGGGCTGATTACTTAATTGATGAAACCAGAGAACAAGATTTATCAGCAGTTGCAACTGATTTAAACAAGATGGCAAAGGCATTGGATGATTAATTGCTACATCAGTCCTCTATCTTCGACATTTTTTATCTTTTAGTCCCAAAATCAAGCTATGTCATTTTGTTTATCTTTAATAAATTATTTACAGTTATATCTTCCCTTTCATTTGCATTTATACCTTATATATTTAATGTCAACTATGCACTTTATTTTAATGTTTTATATTTATTCACACTTGTATAATTTTTATTTATCCTTATTTTGTCTTTACTTATTTTCATGTCTATTTATATTTATGTTTTTTTACGCATTTCCTTACATACATTTTAATATTATTTATTTATGTTACTTTGATTCTTTTATTGTATTATGAATAATGTGTATTATTGTTATTATTATCATCATCATGTCAAGGTCTTATTTATTTCATTTATTTAAGTTTTTTATTATTGCCCCTTTTGAAAGAGCTTTAACTTTTCATTAATTTTAGCCAATTTAATTAATTTTTCTATTTTATTACTATTCATTTTAAAATAGGGAACTTTAGGTCATTTTCCATCCTATAAATGTTAATATGAAGTTAGTTAAGTAGGTGTTACATTTTAATGAAACCCTAAGGTTTTTGCATTTGAATTTAGGTTAGTCGTTAAGATCTTGTTTACCATTTACCCTAGAAAAATATAAATAATATGTAAGATATTTTAGGGTATAAACTAATTTTAAATATCGTATAGGATTCCACTTTAGAATCTTAAATTAATATGTAAATATTCTTTAGGACTTTGTTCAAGATTAAAACTAAAAATTTTTGTAGGTGAATTGTAAATCATGAGTAGGTCTTTCTAAGTATTTTATTTTATGTTAGAAACTTTTATGAAAGCTAATAAATGTTATTTAAGATATATTATTTTAGGATTTTGACTAATTGAAACTTTAGATCAAGAATTTTAAAGTAAGATAAGTCATAAACCGGACATAGTATACTTCGTAAGATCTTGATAGGTTCAATGCTATTAATTAATTACATTAAAATAATAATAATAAAAGATCGAATAAGTTGTAGATGAATTTTAATATTTCTCTTAATTCATTGGTAATTTCTACGTTTTTTAGAATTCTAAACTAGAATTAATTTTAGGAATTGAAGGTATTTTACTATAATTATTTAGGTATCTTTTAAGGTTCCCCTTCAAAGTAAAAATCTCTAATTTAAGTTTCAAATCAAATAAGTTTGGTGAACACATCTTAATCGAGTTACAAGTAAACCGGAGGCATTTTCTTTAGAGTTTTTATTCAAGATTTCCATAAGATTTTAGCCTAGATTAAGACATTAATATGCTTAAATAAAAAAAATCTAGCTCTTAATACCTTGTAGGACTATCCCCGGATAGGCATTGTCGGGGTGATATAACATTCCCCACACGTAACCATACCCCGAACCCAAAATTTGGTGATGAGATCGAGTCTACACTTTTAGGATTTTTCCATAGTATTAATTCTAGATTTTTAGACGATAGGTGGCTAATCAACCTAGCCCTCATTGGTTAGTGGCGATTCTACGTTAATTTAGGCCCTTCGTGCCTATCTTTCCTTACTAGGCCCCCGTACTCTTATGTAGGCAACGTTATGAAAACATTGGTGACTCCATTGGGGACATTAGTGAGTCGACTTACTTAGGTTTGAGAGCTAGGTTTTTTTAGTATTTGTGCATATTAGATTTATTTATTCATGCATTAATTTATTTAATTGTTTAGTGTCATTTTAAATTGTTGAATATGTGTTAAATATTGATTTATTTGTTCATTTCATTTACTTATCCTATTTTGATATGTATGTCAATATGTTTGTTTACTCTTTTATCGATGAAATTGATTAATGTGTATGTCGGCTCTATCGTCGTGGGCGACTATAATTTTCATTCATGATTGCATCTTGCTTTTGGTCCTACCCCCAAGCCCATGCCGTTTAGAAGGAGTAGCATTAGGCTTTCGTGTGGCAATATATCATCGCTTAAGTTTAAGGACTACTCCATGGTTAAGATGGATATAGATGTTCGTGTAGCAAATGCTACCGTGTACGCTATGGAAGTCTTACCACCCAAGGGCCAACCCTTTTTAAAGGGGAACGCATCCCTATGGATGTTGTATTTAAGCCTTGGGTTCCCCGTGCATTAGAGTCAGCCGTAAGGTAGCCTGTAATGACCATTTTAAATGTGAAGCCTAGACATAAGAGCCGTACCTTACCCTTTGTAATAATACCCTATAGGACCTCACAAGCATTTATTCGTATGTTTTGTGTTTGAATTTGTTCGTAATGCTTTATGATTTAATTTCATCTTTTTTTCCATTTGAATTTATTATTATTTTTACTGACTCTGTTTTTCTTGTGTTTGTGTCCCTCCATCGCATAATTCATGCATCATTTAAATACTTGGGGCACAGCGTCGCATCTATATTTGACATGAACACACTTCGAGAAGATTCAATTTTTTGGCATGGGGTAAAAATATAAGGATGATAGTGAGAATGTCAGAGGATACTCAGAGCAGAGTAGGCGATTGCTAGATAGCTAGTTTTGACTTGAGCCTATCTCAGATAGTCTGCATGGACTGTAGGAGGAATAGCGAAGATGAGTTAAAGGGAATATGGCAATCATGGGACGAGGCTAAGAAAACTCGCTTCCAGGAAAAGTATGGCGATGTAGCATAGCTTTTGTTCGTTAAACCGCATGATGCCTTGTTGAAGGCCATGGTATGTTTTGGGGATCCCACTTATAAGTGTTTTATGTTTAATGAAGTGGACATCGTACTGACTATCAAGGAATATTCTACCCTTCTTCTCTATGACTTTAGAGATCCGCTCAGGAGATATTGGAAACTGAATGTTGATTTTTGGAGACCCTAAGCCAATCTAATGGGAGTACCTGTAGATACTGTGAAAGCAAGATTAAAAGATAAAAATGGTCATTGCATTTCCTGGTCCGATATTAGGGATGCTATAGGAAAGGCCAGCGGTGATAGACATTTGGCACTACTCGCATTTGCCGTATACAGGTTGATTGTGTTCCCAAAAGCTCTGGGATATGTAAGTGTAGAGCTAGCTAATTTTCTATTTCAGATTGAAAAAGGGGTGAATCCTGCTCCAACAGTCTTAGTTGAAACCATCATTTCACTCTATTTCATCAGAAGGAAAGGAGACGAGTGTTTCTTAGGTTGCGCACAATTGTTGTTCGTATGGATGAAAAGTCATTTTAGGTGCCTCTATAAGCGCTTTCGTTAGGTGTTTGTTCCTTCGACCAAGCCTATAGAAGAATTTTTGGAAACCAAATGGCCTCCAAATCAATCGATTGAGGAGTGGTTTCAGAACCTTAGTACATTGACATACCAAGAAATAGAATGGAGGGCTCCATGGATGATTCGAAGCACAGTACTCATCGGGTGTAGTGGTCATTTGTGGGTTCCCTTAATCGGCATATGGAGAGCCATCAGTTATTCCTCGTTGATGGTTCTACGCCAATACGGGTATGGTCAATGCCTGGTTTAAATAGGGTGGAAGCTTCGGTTCAGGACCTGAGATTTTAGAAGAAAGTGGAAGAGATACGAATCAACTGGGGTCAAAGCTTGAGATTGCAATCAAGAACCTTTTTCAACCATTCTCCCTTAGAAATATATATCCAGTGGCGCTTAAAAAGAAGCAAAATCTCTGTGTCAACGCAATTTAAGGGAAGGTCCCAAATGATGTAGCCGAGCTAACAGAAAAGATACATGATTTAGAGATGCGTCTGAGGGGGAGAGATGAAGAGGTCAGATGGCAACGAGAGCAGCATCAGGTATATGTAAAGGAAAAGGAGGAAGAAATCATGAGACAACAGCAGCAACACCGATTAGACATGAAGGGAAGAGAAGAAGAACTAAAATACAATTAGAACGACGTCAATGAGAAAGATTTGACTTGTTTGCTCAGATTCAAAGGTTGGAGGTAGATTTGAGTCTGCGGGCTAATGAACTCCAGAAAGCGCGAGAAAAAGAGCGAATTTGGAAGAGGGTGTCTAATGAGAAAACTGTTAAAATTAATGTGCTAGAAGAGGAAATTTTTCGTCTGACTAAACAATTAAAGAAAAAAGAAGAGAAAAACAAAGAGGTCACAAAAGAATATACAGAGCTTGTGGAACATTTTATCGCGGTGGAACAAATGGCAATAAACCGACAAGAGGTGTTTGTAACAATGCATAGGGAAGGTGAGGTTTTCACTCGGTAAGCTAAAGACTTATGTGAACAGATTGAAGAACTCAAAAAAGAATCTACCCCTTTTGCGATTAGGAATGAGCCTGCAATGAAACTTCTGGAGGTGGCTCAGGCACATTACCAAAAGGTCATCAAGCTCATGAGGAGGAAGAAGAAGAACGACGACTAGAGATTTTCCTTATGGCAATAGGATCGATTAGGATTTTTTTTAAGCATGAATGAAAAATGAAAAAAAAATATAAGTCGAACAGTTTTTGAACCTTCTATGAAAGAAAATGTTTATATTCGAGTATATTTACGATAATGTTCCCCGATTTCAATCATTCATTCATTGATTCATTCATCCATTCGTTCACTCATTTGCTCATTTGTTTATTCAAAAACATTATTTAAAAAATTAAAAGAACATTTTTATGAAAAATCCAAATAATTTTCTAACTTTGGAAATAAATGCCATTTGAAAAAGGACTAATGATAGCTCACCGGTATAATACCCGCTCAAAAGCCAAGAAGATGACGAAAGAAGAATTAGCACGCATGGCCAAACTGGAGGAACAAATGGAAAGGATGATGGAAATGATGACTACAATGGTTGAAGGCAAGGTCAAGGTAGGAGAAGGAAGCAGCACTTTGGACAATCCAATCCTTTTTTATGGTGATACATGGGTATATCATGAAGATTTATTGCTTCAATCGCCAAGTGTGACCATTCAAATCACAAGAGTAAACGAGTGGCCTGCAAGTGAGGAGCCGAGAGAAGTGGATAAAAGAAAGTCAATTATGGATGAAAAAGCTCATAAATTCAGCCTAATTAAAGAACGTTTGAAAGCCATCGAAGGATTAGACACCTTTGGATTTGTAGAAGCAGAAGGTTTGTGTCTGGTACCCGATGTTGTCGTCCCACAAAAATTCAAAGTTCCTAACTTTGAAAATTTCATTGGTAGCAATTGCCCAATTACTCACATCGCCAAGTACTATAGGAAAATGACTGCTTACTCTAAAGATGAGAACCTTCTAATGCACATATTTCAAGATAGTTTACCGGATTTGCGGCTCGCTATTATGTAAAGTTGGATAGGAGCCATATTCAAACTTGGAAAGAGTTCACAGGGGCATTTATTGCTCAATACAAACATATTGTAGACATGGCCCCAAATCGCCTGACTCTGCAGAACATGGAAAAGAAGTCAAATAAGAGTTTTAAGGAATACGCACAATGGTGGAGGGACTTGGCATCCCAAGTACAGCCCCACTCACGGAAAAGGAGACCACTGTTCTATACGTTGGTATGCTAAAAGGCATATACTATGACAGGATGGTAGGAAATGACTCTAAAACCTTTGCAAATATGGTTTTATCCGGAGAAATGATAAAGAATCCATTGAAGTCGGGCAAAATAGATGACCCTTTAAGCGTGAAGAAAGGAGTCATTGGGAAGAAAAATGAAGCAGAAACACAAACAACCGCACCGGACGGATACCTATACTCTTAGTTTCCATACCTAAGCCCAATACCTCTACGACCCCAATACTCAGCTATAAATTCTACCAATACTTCACCGTTTATCTATCATCCACCTATACCCATTACAAATCCCCCCATGTTAACTACGCCAACCCTATCCCCACAAACCCAAGCTCCAGTAAGGCCGCCACAAGAGAGGCCTATGTTTGATCCAATTCCCAACTCCTAAGCGAAACTTTTTCTAATTCTAGTGGAGAAGCACCTCATTGTACCTACACACAATGAACCAATGCAACTGCCATTTCCAAAGTGGTATGATGCCAACTCTCGATGTGAGTATCACTTTGGCAATCCAAGTCATACCATCGAGAACAACTTAGCGTTAAAATATAAGGTGCAAGATCTTATAAGCGCGGGAAAGATAAATTTCTAGCAAGAGAATACACCAGATGTTAACATGAATCTGTTACCAAACCACAATTGAATAGTTAATGCTATAACTGAAGAAAAGAGCCTTCAAAGGAGAAAAGTGGAAGAAATCACAACCCCACTCAAACGACTCTTTGACATCTTGAGAGAGTCAAATCTAATTCACGCCGAGCCACCCAGGTCTGTAATGGGAATTGATATAAATCAAATCTGCAAATTACACCAAAGAGCTCGAGGACACTATCCAAGTTTGCCCAACGTTTAGGGAACATATACAGTGTCTCTTGGATTCTTTCCAACTAGAGGTACGGGAGGGTGTTAAGACTAATGCGATAACACGTTAGATGCGAAACCTGTCACCATCGTATATAGAAAGAAAACCTCTATTGGAAAAGAGTCTACCTCAAAGGCCGTAAAGGATGGTGTGTTGGTTATTAGGGTTCCTGACCCTTTTAATTATAGAGATGACCAATGAGTTCCTTAGAGGTATGATTACAAGGTGGTTGGATATGATGCCTCCAACATTTCTGGGCTCAGTGGCATAACTCGAAGCGGGCATTGTTACAAGCCAAACACAGTGGGGAAAGAACCCTGTGGTAAAGATGTGATTTCAGAAAATTAACCAAAAATTTGTGATAAAGAAGTCGATAAGGAAGCAATGGAGAGCTAAAAGGGAGAAGTCAAGAATGATGAAGTTAATGAATTTTTATGTCTAATAAAGCACAGCGAGTATAGCATGATCGAGCAGTTGAACAAAACACTAGCAGGAATTTCTTTGCTGTTACTACTGTTAAACTTGAAGCCACACAGAAGGCTCTTGTATGAGTTCTAAAATAAGCTTATGTCCCTCACAACGTGTCAGTAGAAAATTTCAATCACTTAGTAGGGAGCATGTTGGCCCCAAATTACATATCTTTCAATGATGATGAAATACCTCTGAATGGAAGAGGAAGTACCAAGGCACTACACATATTAGTAAAGTGTAAAGCCTATTCTATGGCTAGAGTCCTAATCGAAAATGGGTCATCGGTCAACGTCTTGCCTTTGTCAACATTGTCCAAGTTGCCTGTGGACACCTCGTACATGGTATCGAGCCCTTTAGTAGTGCGAGCTTTTAATGACACCAAAAGAAGCGTGATTGGTGAAATAGAGATTCCCTTATTGGTAGGAGCTGTTAATCTCCTTATTCACTTTCAGGTGATGGCTATAATGCCTTTTTACATTATGCAATTGGGACGCCCCTAGCTTCATTCGGCTGGGCTAGTACCATTGTCCTTACACCAAAAATTAAAATTTGTAGTCGATCAGAATTTGTGCATCATGTGTGGCAAAGAAGACCTGTTGGTAGCTAGCTTTCCAAATTCTCCTTTCATAAAAGTGGATGATGATGCAATAGAGAGTTCTTTCCAAACCTTTGAGGTGGCGAATGCATCTTACGTGGTAGAAGGAATGCAAGCCCTTAAGCCTAATGTGCCACGAACAGCGAACATGTTATTTTCCCATATAGTAGGGAAGGGTTGAAAAATCCACTGAAGTTTGGGAAAAAACCTACAAGGTATCTCAGAACCCAGTTTTGTTCCCACTCAAAAGGATACAAGAGGGTTAGGATATAAGCCTACGAGGGAGGATGTCGAGAGGATGTGTGAAGAGCAGAAAGCAAAAAGGTTGGCCCGTATGCTTGGAAAGGAGGTGGTGGAACCTCCTTTAATTTGTCCTCCACTATCTGAAACCTTTTACTCAGTGGGATTCGAGCACTAGGAAAGGACCCCAGTCAACATAATGATTGATAGAGATGTAGTAGATCTAAACATGATAGGCAATAGGGTGTCGATGTCAAGAGACTGGGTTCGCTACGACCCTTCCGCCTTAGACAACTGGCAGCTCATGTCGTCATTATATGCTATCATTGAGTCCTCCGAGATCATTTTTTAAGATTTTTTATATCAAAGTTTAATATCATCCAGTTAATTTAATTTCCTTCAAAAATCCATGTAAAATTGTTTTCTATTTAATGAAATCAGATTTGGATCATGTCCCTAGTCCCTTTTATTCATTAAATCATTTTCATTCATATACCAATATACATACTCATATTTATTTCAGGGATATACCTCATGAATTGATAAATGATCCAAATGACATCTTTGAATCAAATTCTCATAATTATGTTCATTATAATGATCATGAGATGAAAGAGGAGGAAGTTGTACCAGATGAGTTTTTGAGGCTAGTTGAAAAAGAAAAAGAGCTTATAGAACCCTACCTGAAGGGAACAGATTTAATCAATCTGGGTGATGATGGGGTAAGAAAGGAAATTAGGATTGGAACCACTCTCATGTCAGAGCAAAATCAATTGTTGAAGGATCTACTCATTGAGTTTTCAGATGTGTTTGTATGGTTATACCAAAATATGTTGGGTTTGGACACCAATATCGTGGAACACATGCTATCTTTGAAATCAGATTGCAAGCTCGTATACCAAATGTTGAGACGGATGAAACCTGAGATGTTGCTGAAGATTAAAGAAGAGGTCAGAATATTGTACCAGAAGTAGCTAAATACCTAATGTGGGAAGCGAATATTGTATCAATGCCTAAAAAGGATGGAAAAGTCAGAATGTACGTCGATTATAGAGATTTAAACCGAGCCAGCCCCAAGGATAATTTTTGTTACCTCATATAGACACACTAGTGGATAACACTGCTAAACATTATTTTTTCTCTTTCATGGATGGATTCTCGGGGTATAATCAAATCAAAATGGCGAGGGAGGACATGGAAAAAACCACGTTCATCACTACATGGGGAACTTTTTGTTATAGGGTCATACCGTTTGGTCTAAAAAATGTTAGGGCCACGTATCAATGAGCAATGGTGACACTGTTTCATGACATGATGCATAAAGAGATAGAAGTTTATGTTGACGATATGATAGAAAATTCTACTAGGGAGGAAAGTCATGTGGAAAATCTTCGCAAACTATTTGAAAGATTGAGGAAATACAAATTGAGATTGAATCCAGCAAAATATACTTTCAGGGTAAAGTCGGGGAAGCTGTTGGGTTTCGTAGTGAGTGAACGAGAAATTGAAATAGATTCGAACAAGGTTCGAGCAATTCAAGATTTTACACTCCCTAAAACTCAAAAGGTGGTAAGAGGTTTTTGGGGACGATTAAATTACGTATCTCGTTTCATCTCATAGTTAACGGATAAATGTGGTCCCATCTTCAAACTTTTACATAAGGAAAGTGATGGTGAATGGACTGAAGATTGTTACAAAGTGTTCGAGAAAGTAAAATAGTATTTGGATAAGCCAGCAATTTTGATTCCCCCGATTCTAAGAAGACCTTTAATTTTGTATTTGGTAGTGCTGGATAATTCTATAGGTTGTGTTCTAGGGCAATGAGATGGTTCAAACAAGAAAGAGCACGCAATCTATTATCTGAGCAAGAAGTTCAAGGAATATGAAGCCAAGTATTCCCATCTAGAAAATATGTGTTGTGCTTTAGTGTGGACCACACGTCAACTAAGGCTATACATGTTGTATCACACCACCTTCCTCATCGCAAAGTTAGACCCTTTGAAGTACATTTCGATAAGCCATCATTGTCAGGGAGAGCTGCTCATTGGCAAGTGGTATTGTCTGAGTATGACATTGTCGACATGTCCCAAAAGGCTATTAAAGGAAGCATAGTCACGAAATTTCTAAAAAATTGCCCGAAAGAGGAATATGAGCCCATGAGTTTTGATTTCTCGAACGAAGAGATCATGTCAATTTCAAAATGCAAAGAAAAAATTTGGGTGTATTTCGATGGAGCATCTAACATGATGAGGCATGGGATTGGGGCAGTACTAATCTCCTTAAGAGGCCAATATTTTCTTGCTACAGTTAAACTGATGTTCACCTATACGAACAATGTAGCTGAATATGAGGCATGCATTTTGGCACTTTAGATCGCCATTGAGAAAAAGATCGGGTTTGAAAAGTTTTTGGTGACTCAACGTTAGTTGTTTACCAATTAAAAGGAGAATGGGAAACAAGGGATTCCAAACTGATTCATTATAAAACATATGAGCATGGACTGATCAAATAGTTTGATGATGTTCAATTTGGTCATTTTCCAAGAGAAGAAAACCAGTTAGCAAATGCATTAGCTACTCTAGCCACCATGTTCAAAATAAGATCCGAAATAGAAGTGCAACCTATACAGCTAAAGGTCAAGGACTCACTAGCCCACTGTGCAGGAGTACAATCAGGAACAGATGGGAAACCATGGTATGTTGACATTAAACGATATTTGAAATACAAGCAATACCCGGATTGTAACTCAAAAAATGATAAACGAATAATTAGGAGGTTGGCTATGGGTTTCTTCTTGGACAGTGAGTTTTTGTAAAAAAAAAAAAGGATGTGACAAACCCTGTTGAGATGTGTCGACACAGAAGAGGCGAATTAGATAATGAAATAAATTCATGATGGATTATATGGAGCACATAGTAATGGATATATGATGGCAAGGGAAATCATGAGTGCTGGATATTTCTGGTTGACTTTGGAATGAGATTGTTTAAATTATGCTCTGAAATGTCATAAATGCCAAATTCATGCAAACAGTATTAATGCCCATCCTACCAATCTTCATATCTTGGCGCCTCATTGGTCGTTCTCAATGTGAGGCATGGATATCGTTGGTCTCATCATACTAAAAGCATCAAACGAGCATCGCTTCATCTTTGTAGTGATTGATTATTTCACCAAGTGGGTCGAAGTCGCTTCATATGTTAGCGTAACTCAATCAGTGATTTGCAAATTTTTGAAAAAAGAGGTCATTTGTCGATACAGTTTACCAAAAAGAATCATCTCAAATAATGCCAAGAACTTGAACAATGCCCTGATAGAAGAGGTTTGCATACAATTTAAGATCAAGAATCAAAATTCTGTGTCATATCATCCAAAAATGAATGGGAAAGTCGATGCCATAAATAAGAATATCAAGAAGATCATTTCCAAGACAACAGAAACGTATAGGGATTGGCATGGGAAACTCTCTTTTTCTCTCCACGCATGTCGTACATTAGTGAGGACTTCGATTGGAGCCCTTCATTTTTATTAGTGTATGGCATGAAGGTCATTTTACCTATTGAGGTGCAAATTCCATCTCTACGAGTGTTAAAAGAGATGTGACTAGAGGAGGCTGAATGGGTTCAAAAGACATATAAGCAGTTGAATTTAATTGAGGAAAAGAGATTAGCAACTTTATGTAATGGTTAGTTGTATCAACAAAGAATGATGAAGGCCTATAATAAGAAGGTACGACCAAGGCAGTTCAGAGAAGGGAATCTGGTACTGAAGAAGATTCTGCCATATGTTCATGATCATAAGAGAAAATGGATGCCAAAATAAGAGAGACCGTATATGGTGAAGAAAGCTTTCTCTGGTGGAGCAATGATTTTCACTGAAATGGACGGAGACAAGATGTCGAACCTTGTAAATTCTGATGCAGTGAAAAAATACTTTGCTTAAAAACTAAGCTTGATTGTTCTTAAAGAGTTATTCACATTAAGTAATATTGACTTTTTCTATTTTTCTTTTCTTTGTGCATCACGTTTGTGGTTACATTTTACCTTGAACTCTTGCATTCTCCTTAAGGTTAATTACTTAATAAGTTAGCCATGTTCAAAGTGATGAATGACATTTTTGAAATATCCTTCACTTGAAGAAAATTTCATCCTCTGTTAACCACTTTGGGCCATCTTGTTTGTTTAAAATTGACCTTTACCAAAGGATCACCCTCCACGTTGGAGGACAACTTGTGAGGTTTTGGGTATGGATCCATGATTTTAAAACACTATGAGACAAACATGAAATTATGCGCAATTCAAATTGAAAAGATGGGTGCATTCCCAAGAATGAAATTTATGATGAGATTAACCATATTTTGAAATGATAAATGGCATTCTTTTCTTCTCCCCGTCACTTGGAGAAAATTATATCCCTTGCTACCCCATTTTGAGCTTGATGTATCTTCTTTCTGAACCCTAATTAAAGTCATCCATCGAACATCATGGATTGACAAGAAAGACCATGAAAAATGAAAGAAAAATTCTAAATTCTTGATCTCATTCCGAAAAAAGAAAAAATAAGAAATAAGAAAAACGAATAAGAAACAAAAAAAGAAAGGAAATAGGGAGGAGTAAGAGCGAAGAAAAGTGTTTGAAAGATGGAATGAGCAATCAAAATTTTAAAATAACTCCTTATGATTTTTATACTCTTTCATATAATATATATTTTAGCCTGGAAAACATTTCTCTGATTGACCCTTAACCCTCAGACCACGTTACAAGCCTTAAAAGCCCATTTTGATCAAATATGTTTGTTCAAATCAATAAGTTAATCCTTTGGAAATTTTGATGTCTTCAAGAGCATAAAAGAGGGGGATGAACTTTAGGATGAAAACTTAGAAATGAGTAGTCTAGAGAGATTTCTAAAAAAACAAAAAAAGGAAAAAAAGATATGAGATGCCCTAGAGGATAATGAAGATTTCCAAAAGAAATTGATCTTTCGGTACAAGCCCTAAAGTCATCTATTTGAGCTTATTTTAGCCCTTTCTTTGGCACCTAAACTCAAGTTGACACTATAACCTGGGAACAACTCCATCTTTGATTGGTCACGGTCGGTTTAAATTAGGGAATGAATCTACTTGGAGAATGTAAGAGTCTATAGAAAGAAGATTTTGCTTATATTAAGAAAAAAAGAAAGAAAAATAATAAAGAAAAAAAGAAACCAAAAAATAAAGAGAAAGCAAGAGAAAGGAACTGTATTAAAGAATATCTACTTTAAGACGCAATTTTGCAAAAGAGCTTGGTATAGGGTTCATAGTTGGAATAGTCCAAAGTCAGGAAAAGGAAATTCGGCTTCACTAGAATTAACGAGTTGACTCTTGATGTAAAAAATTTATGTTTCAAGGGTGGATTTATGAAATTCATAGTACCAAGTTTGTTAAGTGAATTCTCATTTGAGAATTTAATTTATGAGTCATAAAATCATTTTGAAATTTGTTAAGGTGATATCCTGTAATAGCCCGATTTAGACCCTAGTTGAACAGTGATTTCGGGACCACAAATCCGAGTAAGAAAAAAATATTATTATTATTATTATTGGTGTCTACAGCATGTTAATTTATATGTGTGAAAATTTCGTGTGAAAATTTTATCGTTTGTGTGCTCGATTTTATAAAAGGACTTAATCGCGTAAAATAAAAAAGTGGCTAGCTATTTTTTAAAGTGCTATATTGTTATGGCTTTTAAAATGTGGATCCCTAATGTTGTAATTTAGCCATTGAACATTAGCATGGACGGTAATGGACTTAGATTATATGATTTTTATGTTTAATTATAAAGGTTAAAAAGGTAAAATGGCTTTTAAAACATATTAAATAAAATAAAACAATAAAAAAAACCCACATTGATGTCCATCTTTTATGGTCGAATGTGAGAAGAAAAGGAAGCCATTTACTTTGTTTAAGGGTTCAGCACTTTGAAGTTAAAATTGAGGTATGAATTTTGTTCGATTTTTGATAATTTTTACGTTTTTGAAATCATTGCTTTGAATACTAACTAGTCCATGCTTAAATTTTAAAATTTGATGATGAATTTGAGTTATGCCATTGTTTATTTTGTAAGCTTTGTGATGTTTAAAGGTGAAATATGAAAGCTTGATGTTAGATAAATATATTTTGTATTGGGATTTTTGATGAATTTGAGTATTTTGGGTTAAATTGTGAAAATGAGATATTGAGGGATAAAATGTGAAACAAATAAAATATATGAGCTTATATGAGCTAAAGAAATATTCAGCCAAGCTATGATATTGTTAAATTTTTAATATTTTGTGTTTTGTGAAATAGGGACTAAATTGTGAAAAATGTGAAATGTTAGGGGCTAAATTGCAATTTGCCCATTTATGTATTTTTGGATGAATTTTAATAAATATATGATTAAAAATTAAAATTTGTATTAGTTTAGATCAAGAAAAGAAGAAATCGGATTTGGATCGGGGGAAATCAAAAGTGGTCGAATAGTCGTCCCGGTCCGTTCGTCTTCGTCCAAGGTAAGTTCGTAAGTAAATAATTGAGGATAAATTTAATGTATTTATTTTATATTTAACCGAATAGAAATGTGTGTATGTATACTACAATGTCGAATTGTATTCTAAAATAGGATGATTAACTATGAGTTTAATTTGATTGATTTACGACATCCGAAAGTCATACAAACCACAGGAATGCTGAAATGTGATATCGTGTAAGACCACGTCTGGGACGTTGGCATCGGTTTAAGATTTACGTGTAAGACCATGTCTGGGACATTGGCGTTGTATATGATTACGTGTAAGACCCTGTCTGGGACACTGTCTGGGACAGTGGCATTGTACAAGTTTTTCGAGCCGTTCCAACATCTTTTCTTTGAATCCGAATGGTATAACAAGAAATTATATGGCAAAATCGAATGTGATTTTGAATTAAGCAATTCAGGTAAGTTTGAGTTATACGAAACTTGATAGTAAATGTAAGCATTATGTATAACATGAAAAGATGAATTAAATACTTCACTATGAGTATATATGTATGTGTACAATATTAGTAGAATTCGGTTTACTAGTATAATTTATATGTGTACTTTGAAAAATATTTTCTGGCGACTTACTAAGCTATTTAAGCTTACGGTGTGTTTATTCATTCATTATTTTATAGATTTTGAAAGCTAGTTACGAGCTCAGGGATCGTCAAGGAAATCTGTCACACTATCGATCTCTATTTTGGTATTTTAAAAGCTTGAAACTTTGAGCATATGGCATGTATAGACTAGTATTTGTTTTGTTTGGTTTTGAAATTTGTATATATGCATATGGCCATGTGAAAATGGCTTAATCATGTTACTAATGTTGGTATATATATTAGGTCATGTTATAAGCTTAATTGGGGAGATATGTCTCTTGTTAAATATGTTTATGATGTTGGCTATATGATTCGGCAATGAGAAATGTTGACGATGATGTATAATTGGTCATGAAAGTAGTTCATTTTGGAAGTATGAATTATAGCATATTTGTGTGGTGATTAATTTTATAATTCGGCTTAAGTGATGTAAATATAGTTTATGGATGTAATTCGGTTGTGGTTTATTATTGATTTATTTTGGATGTATAATTTGTCTTGTGTAAAGGTTTGAAAGTGGTAAATAATGTGTTCATGATATAATACTTATGCTCACATAAGTTAAGTTATATATGTGTGATAGCTTGCATATTGTTTGTTAAGGGACAGACTTGTAATGGTAAAATATGAACATGTTTTGTAATTGGTTTGAATGGTCATTTAGGTACTGTAATAAATGGTACAATTAGCTTTGATACGAGATTGTGAAATTGGTAGTTATTATTTTAGTAAAGTGTGCATAATTTGGTAAAACAAAATTTTATACTTGATCATTATGTGATGTTGTTAATGTCGTATATATATATATATATATTAATTTTAATAAATCATGTGGTTTTGCTTGACTTAGTAAAATGTACAGAGTGCATAATTATAAATAGTATTTTGGGAAGTAGTTAATGAAATAGATTTTTATGAATAGAGGTCTTAATATATGAATGGCATATGAAATGACTTATAATTGGTTATAAGTTAAGCATTCGATTATCATGATTCATTGTTTATAATGTTTCAATATTAATTTGGGAAGAGTATGAATTACAGAATCAAAGCATGCTAGATTGGTGTAAAACTATACTAGATGAATAGAGTTGAAATGATTATATTATTTGGTACTTGAATTGAAATGAATTTCTGTTCTGAGTTGTATTTTCATCGGTAATGCCTCGTAACCCTAATTCGGTGACGGACACGGGTTAAGGGTGTTACATATCCTATGGAATTTGATTTTCATGATTTTTTGTGTGTGGATAGGGATTTGATCTTTTTCAACCTAAAAACATGATTCTCAAAGTGATTATCTTTTATGAAAAATTCAAGAAAGGAAGAAAGGAAAACATTCACTGCATTTAGAGGCCTAGGTGTGGAGGTCTATTTACTTTTCATTGCATTTAGAGGCCCAAGCGTAGAGGTCCATTTAATTTTTATTGCATTTAAAGAGGTGTGGAGGTCCAATTACTTTTATTGCATTTAGAGGCCTAGGTGTGGAGGTCCATTTACTTTTTATTGCATTTAGAGGCCCAGGTGTGGAGTTCCATTTACTTTTCATTGCATTTAGAGGCCCAGGTGTGGATGTCCATTTACTTTTTATTGCATTTAGAGGCTCAGGTGTGGAGTTCCATTCACTTTTCATTGCATTTAGAGGCCCAGGTGTGGAGGTTCATTTACTTTTTATTGTATTTAAAAACCCAGGTGTGGAGGTCCATTTGCTTTTCATTACATTTAGAGGCCTAGGTGTGGAGGTCCATTCACTTTTCATTGCATTTAGAGACCCAGGTGTGGAGGTCCATTGACTTTTCATTGCATTTAGAGGCCCAAGTGTGGAGGTTCGTTTACTTTTCATTGTATTTAAAGTCTCAGGTGTGGAGGTCCATTTACTTTTCATTGCATTGTATATGAAGGCACAGGTGCGAGGTCTATTTACATTTTTTTTGCATTCTCACTCTTCATGTTTTGATAGTTTGGTATCTACTTTTCTAGTTTTGGATAACGTAATATGTTTTAATATGTTTCAATTTTGGTAATTACAAAAATCTGTTATTCCTTTTACTGCAATGTTGAGTGGGATTTGATAGTGGTTAGGTCTCTACACCTTTGTACGTTCCTTGCTACGCAAGCTACGAACAAAGAGGGGCAACTGTAGACACCCATTTTTGTTCGAGTCCAATTGGAGTCCCATCGAAGCCCACCCGATTTTGGTCAGTTTGAGACCTTTTTTTTCTTTTATTTTTCTTTCCTTTTTGGGCTTGTCAAGGGCCTAAATTATTATTATCATTACTACTATTACTCTTATTACTAAATATTATTATTATCTTCTTTTAAAAATAAACAAGATTAAAAAACAATATATATAGATGAAATGAAATGAAAGAAAAAAGGAAAAGGAGGCTTTTCATATTTTGTTCTTAAAATATGAAGAAACATGCACCCGATTATTCATGTATCTTGAAGTTGCTGGGCACACTCTTCCAAGTGACCATTCGTGAAAAGATATGTCAATCATTCAACCTTGCTTGAACTGATCAACCAACTATTTTTGTTCACACCAATAGACCATCCACTTCCTGATGTTCACACCCAAAGGACTGTCCAAATCCAAGTGTTCACACCAAAGACTCTTCAAACTCCACAAGATGCATTCACTAGCTGTCTGTACATTTGGTGAACCAAGGAGGCATTTACTACAACTCATAAACACTCCTGACCGATCAAGCTCCTTATTCATTCAGCTCAACTCTTAAGTCCACTTCATTGACTACTCCAGAACTTCAATTGTCAAACTGATGTCAACCTTCATCAATTAAAGTCTTCAAGGTATTAGTCAGCTGAATTAACTGAATTCTAGTTTTAGTTAGTTTGAATTACTTCTTGACTATTCGGCTAGTACCTTGTAGCCTATACATAGTCTACTTGTAACTTGTAGCAAGAACTTTTGATCTTTGAATGAATTTTAATATATTTGTGAGTTGTTCAATTCTCATTGTTCTTTGTGACTCAAATTGACTTATCTAGCTTGTCTAGTGGCGTCAATCTATTTCACTTGTGAACTTATCACTCAAATGAGTGTGGCGTTCAACCTATACCGACTGGTTCCTCCTATCTTCCATAGATAGAGGGTCATGGTCCTATCCTTCTACCATTGTTCACCTTAAAATTTTTTAAGAATTGGGTCTCTATTCCTTAATACTGGTTCATTCTTCTGCTTTAAGCTCAACGTCCATCCATCTATCCATCAACGATACCAACTTTGAATTATCTTTGTTAAACTTATCTTATTTTGAAAACAAGCCTCTTTGTTAAACAAAACTACTATTGCTTAATTTACGATCGAGAAACAAGTGACTTAATTCCATTAACAAATATAAGATCGCATCATTTGGTATCAGAGCCAAGTTAAAATTAAGTATCATAGTTTATTACTCCTGGGTTGAAGATTATAATAAAAATTCGATTTAAAAAACTCTGAGTAAAAAAAAAAGAAAACAAGACTGTTGCATACAAAAGTGAAGTTACAAAAAGGGAGTTTCAAATTTTTGCAAGTTAAAAAAAAAAAAGCTAGCTTGAAAAGTGTTATTTTCCCGAATTTGAAAATTTCTTGTCCAAAACATTTTCCAACCACACTCCCGTTAATATCGTTTTCTTTCAAGCCTACCCTGTACCCAACATCATTTCTTACCTTTTTAACCATTTGAAGCCGACTCTACAAAGACTTGCTGCTAAGTCTAAGGCAATCACCAAAGAACATCGAAAAACGAACAAGTGAGGTAAAAGGCAAGAGAAGAGAGACTATCAAAGAGATAAAAGCCAATCACGAGTGTAAACACGAGTGGAGTGCACAATTTTATTTCTTTTCGAGAGAATTGGTGAGATTTGTGTGAGGATTAAAACAATATATCATGGAGTCCTGAAAGGAATGCCGCTGGTGGAGGTGCATCAAATGCTGCCGATGGTGGTGGTATAAGCCCCGTGAGAAACGTAGCTAGTGGTGGTGTGCCTGATTTGGCATACCAAGCTCTTTTTCGAGAAATAACCCATTTGCTACAACAACAATTAGAGCCACTTCAAGAACGAATGGATCAACTCAAAGAAAGAAACCAATGAGAACGTACTCCTCCAAACCCAATGAGAGAGTGAGGCTGACCGTGGCAACATCAAAATGACCTTTATGAACCAAGTGACGTGGAGAGCGACCAAGCCTCCAACCGAAGTGAAAGACATCGAGGCCAAAATAATCGAGGGCCAAAGGAGCGAGAATGTGTGGATAATGATTTTAAGAACATTAAGATGGTCATTTTGTCGTTCCAAGGGAAAACCGATCGTGAGGCATACTTACAGTGGGAGAAGAAGATCGAACTTGTGTTCGAATGCTACAATTACTCAGAAGGAAAGAAGGTTAAGCTCACCACCGCAGAGTTTTTTTATTACGCCATTATTTGGTGGGATCAACTTACCCTGAGCCGACGGAGGAACGGAGAACGACCAGTGTCAACTTGGGCTGAAATGAAGTCTATCATGCGGAAAAGGTTCATCCCAACTTATTACCACCGTGATCTATATCAGAAATTGCAAAATCTTACTCAAGGAAATCGAAGTGTAGAAGACTACTACAAGGAGATGGAGCTGGCCATGATATGAGCTGACGTCGAGGACGATTGAGAGGCTACTATGGCAAGGTTTCTTGCTGGTCTCAACCGTGATATTGCCAATGTAGTGGAGTTGCATCATTATGCCGAGATCATTGACATGGTTCATATGGAAATCAAGGTGGAGAAGCAATTGAAGCGAAAGGGCACCATACGAGCCTTTTCTAACGCCACTTCTACATCAAGATGGGGACAAGAAGTCAGCAAAAAGGATGTCCCAAACTGATCCAAGGATAGTATTGGAGCCATAAAGCTTAACAAGCCAAGTGGTGAATCAAGCAAAGGAAAAATGGAGGTTGCACCAAATTGTACTTGAGACATCAAGTGTTTTAAATGCCTTAGAAGGGCTCACATTTCCAATCAATGTCCCAATCGAAGTGCAATGTTCATAAGGGACGATGGCGAGATCGAGTCTAAGGGAGAACAAGAAAAAGAAACCAATGAGCCAACCGGTGAAGAAAAAGACTTAGAATATGCTGTTGATGGCGAAGTCTTGGTCATCAAGCGAAGTCTGAATCTCCAAAGTACGGAGAACGAGCAGCAGCGTGAGAAAATTTTTCACACCCAATGCCATGTCAAAGGCAAAGTTTGTAGCGTCATAATTGATGGTGGAAGTTACACGAATGTTGCCAGCAACATGATGGTGGAAAAACTTGGTTTAACAAACACCAAGCATTCGTACCCTTACAAGCTGCAATGGCTCAATAACGAAAGGGAACTTAAAGTAACCAAAAAACTTGTTGTTGCCTTCTCCATTGGCAAGTATAATTACGAAGTTGTGTGTGATGTGGTGCCAATGCACGCCGGCTATTTGCTACTGGGAAGACCATGGCAATTCGACTGACGGGTGATCCATGATTGTTACACCAATAGATATACATTTAAACACCTAGGAAAGAATGTAACTTTAGCACCCCTTACGCCGAAACAAGTGTATGAAGATCAGCTTAGATTGAAAACTTCTGTTTAAAAATTGAAAGCGAGCGATCAAAAGAAAAAAATGATAAAGAAAACAGAAAAAAATAATTGAAAATAAGCAAGAAAAAAGAGAGTGAAATGCAAATACAAGAAGAAAAAGAAAGAAAAAGAGATAGTGAATCTTGATTGTTGAAACAACCCATGTTTGTACTTATGTACAAAGAAATTTTGATGGGAACTAACGAGCTAATTGATACCTGGCCTTCTTCTATCATGACTTTGTTGTAGGAATTCAACGATGTATTTCCGAAGAATATACCTAGTGGTTTACCACCAATACAAGGAATCAAACATCAAATAGACTTTGTACCCGAAGCCGCAATTCCAAATAAAGCAGCCTACTAAAGTAATCCCGAGGAAACTAAAGAGCTTCAAAGGCAAGTGACTGAATTGCTGAAAAAGGGATATGTGCGAGAGAGTATAAGTCTGTGTGTTGTGCCCGTACTCTTGGTGCCAAAAAAAGATAGTTTATGGCGCATGTGTGTGGACTGCCGAGCCATCAATAAGAGCAGCATTAAATATCGGCATCCGATTCCACGTTTGGATAACATGTTGGATGAGCTAAGTGGAGATCAACTATTCTCCAAGATAAACATCAAGAGTGGCTATCATCAGATCCAAACGAGGGAAGGAGATGAATGGAAGACGGCATTCAAAACCAATCATGGTTTGTACAAATGGTTGGTTTGCCTTTCGGCCTAACTAATGCACCGAGTACCTTCATGCGATTAATGAAGGTGTTACGAAAGGAAACTTTGTTTGCTAATCTTAAGAAGTGTTCGTTCTGTACTAACAAAGTTATTTTTTTAGGTTTCGTGGTTAGCTCTGAAGGTCTTGAAGTCGATCAAGAAAAGGTAAAGGCAATTCGAGAATGGCCACGACCTACAAACGTTAGTCAAGTAAGGAGTTTTCATGGCCTAGCTAGTTTTTATAGAAGGTTTGTTCCTAATTTCAGTACCTTGGCTACTCCTTTGACTGGGATAATTAAGAAAAACTCCAATTTTCAATAGGGTGATGAACAAGAGAAGGCTTTTATGCTGATTAAAGACTATTTAACTAATGCTCTGTTATTATCTTTACATGACTTTAACAAGACTTTTGAGATAGAAAGTGATGCTTCAAGGATAGGAGCAGAGTGGTGTTAACTCAAAATGGGCGTCTAATTGCCTATTTTAGTGAGAAACTCAATGAAGCCACCCTTAACTATCTGATGTATGACAAGGAGATGTATACATTGATTCAAGCATTAGAAACTTGGCAGCACTACTTGTGGCCTAAGGAGTTCGTTATTCACACCGATCACGAAGCTTTAAAGCACCTTAAAGGACAAAATAAGCTGAACAAGAGGCATGCCAAGTGGGTCGAGCATCTTGAGTCCTTTCCTTATGTGATCAAGTCAAGAAAGGTAAGGAGAACATTGTAGTTGATGTATTTTCGAGAAGGTATGCGCTTCTTAATAGTTTAGACTCTAAACTGCTTGGGTTTGCATATATTAAAGAATTGTATGAAACTGATGTTGATTTTGGTGAAGTGTTTAAAGCTTGTGAAAAGGGAGCTTTTGAGAAATTTTATAGGCACAATGGATATCTATTTAGTGAAGCCAAGCTATGCATACCTCAAGGATCCGTCCGAGAAATCTTAGTCAACGAGGCGCATAATGGAGGTCTCATGGGTCATTTTAGAATGACCAAAACCATGGCCATACTCCACGAGCATTTTTTCTGGCCAAAAATGAAACGTGATGTGGAAAGACTTTGTGAACATTGTATTGCTTATAGGAAGGCTAAGTCGCGCATCAAGCCCCATGGTTTGTATAAACCTCTTCCCATTCCCGAAGCACCTTGGATTGATATATCCATGGATTTTGTGTTAGGACTCCCTAGAACTAAAAATGAAAAGATTAAATTTTTGTTATTGTTGATCGATTCTAAAAAATGGCTCATTTTATTGCTTGCCATAAAACTGACAATGCTGTGAATGTAGTAAAATTATTTTTCAGGGAAGTAGTTCGATTACATGACAAGCCAAGAACTATCGTGTCAGATCGAGACACTAAGTTTCTTAGCCATTTTTGGAGAACCTTGTGGGGAAGACTTGGCACTAAGTTGTTGTTCTCTACAACATGTCACCCCCAAACGGACGGTCAAAGCGAAGTGATGAACCGAGTCCTATCAACGTTGCTGAGAGCAATCATTCGAAAGAATTTAAAGACATGGGAGGATTGTTTGCCTCACATTGAATTCGCTTATTATTGCTCAGTTCGTTCAGCCAAAAAGCATTCTCCATTTCAAGTTGTGTACGGGTTTAATCCCTTAACTCCACTTAACTTATTTCCTTTACCTTCTAATCAGCTTGTGCATGTAGATGGCAAACAAAAGGTTGAGTACATAAAGAAATTGCATCAAAAGGTGAAGGAAAATATAGAAAAGAGAACCGAGAAGCATGCGCACAAAGCAAACAAGGGACGAAAACGAGTGGTTTTTGAGCTTGGAGACTGGGTCTAGATTCATATGTGAAAGGAAAGGTTTCCTACACAAAAGAGATCTAAGTTGCTAACTAGAGGCAAAGGCCCTTTCCAAGTGCTAGAACGAATCAATGATAACTCATATAAGCTGGACCTTCCAGGTGAGTATAATGTGAGTGCGAGTTTTAACGTGTCTGACCTTTCTTCTTATGATGTAGGTGACGATTTGGGGACAAATCGCCTTGAAGAGGAGGGGATGATGCGATCTCGTCCAAGGATCCAACTAATTTTGCCGGTGAATCAATCGAGTTGCCAGCAGGGCCACTTACTCATGCTCGAGCCAAGAAATTCAAAAAAGCTATCTCGGGCCTCGTTGATCAAGTTTAAGGAGAAGCTCTGACCGAATTCATAGATTGAGCTTGGGAATGCTCGACATGCGCCCCTTGCAACCTACTTCAAACTGATTTCAATATTAGCTAGCTAATTCAACTGTTGAAATAAGACATAAATTCTTTTAGTTATTTTAATCATTAATTTGAGATTTAGTTGTGTTATAATCTGAGTATCTTAATTTATTTTATGTCTATTAATTATGTCCTATTTCGTACAGTATTAATATATGTCTTAAGTCAGACATTTTAATTATGTCTTAGTTTCAAACAAATTAAATTGTGTTTTAGTTTGTCTTAATATTGTATTTAATCGAGTCTTTATTTTATTTTACAAGTTATTCAATTAGGTGGCTGGACGTACATGCATTATTTCCAGATTCATTGGAGTTCATTTATGAAGAAACATGCACTCGATTATTCATGTATCTTGGAGTTGTTGGATACACTCTTCCAAGTGACCATTCGTGAAAAGATATGTCAATCATTGAACCTTGCTTGAGCTAATCAACCAGCTATTTTTGTTCACACCAATGGACCATCCACTTCCTGGTGTTCACACCCAAAGGACCGTCCAAATCCAAATGTTCACACCAAAGACTCTTCAAACACCACAAGATACATTCACTAGCTGTTTGTACATTCGGTGAACTAAGGAGGCATTTACTATAACTCATAAACACTCCTGACCGGTCAAGCTCCTTATTCATTCAGCTCAACTCTTAAGTCCACTTCATTGACTACTTCGGAACTCCAATTGTCAAGTTGATGTCAACCTTCATCAATTAAAGTCTTCAAGGAATTAATCACCTGAATTAATTGAATTGTAGCTTCATTTAGTTTGAATTACTTCTTGACTATTCGGCTGGTACCTTGTAGCCTATAAATAGTCTACTTGTAACTTGTAGCAAGAACTTTTGATCTTTGAATGAATTTTAATATATTTGTGAGTTGTTCAAATCTCATTGTTCTTTGTGACTCAAATTGACTTATCTAGCTTCTAGTAGCGTCAATATGTTTTTCTTGTGAACTTATCACTCAAACAAGTGTGGCATTCAACCTATACCGACTGGTTCCTATCTTCCATAGATAGAGGGTCACGGTATTATCTTTCTACCATTGTTCACCTTAAAGCTCTTTAAGAATTGGGTCTTTATTCCTTAATACTAGTTCATTCTTCCGGTTTAAGCTCAACGTCCATCCATCCATCAACCATACCAACTTTGAATTATCTTTGTTAAACTTATTTTTCTTTGAAAATAGCCCTCTTTGTTAAACGAAACCGTTACTGCTTAATTTTACGATCGGGAAACAAGCGACTCGATTCCATTAACGAATACGAGATCGCATCAAGACATCTAAAAATAAATGTTATAAATCACTTAAATATGAACATCTAAAAACCTAAACCCCCTAATTGATGAGACAAAACTCTTTACTAATTTCATTAGCAGAGGATAACAATTAATTAAGTCTTTCCTTGTACTAGAGAAAGTTTTCCTATGTCATTCACTTGTCAGTATTCTTTTATTTTATTATTTTTAACATATATATTTTTTACAAATAAAATATATATCTTAAAATTAATAATAGCATACTACTATTGCATAAAATTAACTTTTTAAAATAAAATAATGTACATGGAAAAACCATATGATACTAGAATTTTAATATAATATAATTGTTGTAAATTACCCGCTAATTGTTTTACTTCTCATTCTCCTCTAAGAATGGGAGATCCATACTCCAATTCAATTTAGTGAAACCCACTAAACATGTCACATGTGTAATTTCAAATAATTACATCCGATAATTTACATATGCAGGGTTCTATTGAAGGGATTCTTTTTCCTTTTCTTTTTGCCGTATTGGACAATATTAAGAAACCAGATGAGAGAAGAGACTGATGAAACCTCTTGTCGATTTAACTAAATGCTAATGATGGAATCAAGGCAATTACACGACCACCCAAACATCCATTGCAGTAAACAGATGCTAAAACTAGCTCAACCGATTCAAAATAACTATAAATTTTCATAAACAAAGGTTTGACAACATGGTTTCACGGCATCTAACATGGAGACGTCGTTGAATTGCATGCTACAAGATGCATAGGGAACATAAGGGGCAGTTTTAATTGATGATTTCCCTAACTAGCCAATCCAAACTGGGGAAAGCAAAGTACAAAATGAGAAAAGACGGGACAGCGAACACCACAGTGATAAGAATGTACAGAGCAAAAACGGCTGCACTTGCAGGTATGGCATATAAGACCATCAAAAGAAATATGACAATCAAAGGGAACTTTACTGTTAAGTGCAAAAGGAAAACCAAGGACTTGCGGAGTGACAATTGAAGTCTTTCGGCACTGAAATAGTCGGTCATCAGGTGTCCTTGACTACGGCTTGACGCTGAATTTTCCAAACAGTGCATAGTACATTGAGCTCGCCTCGTATTTATATGCCTAAGCTGAACACCACCATCTGTTATTTTATTTGTGGAACAGGCAGGTGGATGACCCCCATGAATGGAAGAATTCGATTTTGACCTATCACCATTCATGCTCTCAATCATCCAGAGGAGAAAGTAGTTCTTGCTTGGAAACTTGACGTTACCCTTGTAAACCAGCCTCAAGGAGAATAGATTACACCATGGGCAAGTCACGAAGAACGGAAGATGGATTGGTAATGTAGGGTATTTCAGAACAGCCCGTTGCAGCCCCAAGACACAATTTTTACATAAAGTATGGCCGCACCATAAAACATACGGTATATTCTCTACAACATTGAAGAATTCCCAGCATATCGGGCATTCCAATCTTTCCTCTCCACGGTTGTGCAAAGACGTATCATCATCCAACCATTCTGAAGAAACCTGACTTGGTTTCAACGAACCAGTCTTAGACCCGCTGGCTCCAGTAAAGGCCTTCACAACAAAGTTCCACATGGTGATCGTCTGATTAGCAGGCTTTATAGGAAGACAGTTTTTCAAGTGGACTTAGCCATGGATTTTAAACCTGATATATTGGCAATACAAACGGCATTGAGTTTGACAAGCAATCTCCACGAAATGAGATAATTAATGGATTGAAACTTTTTTGTGCTAATAGCGAAACAAATACTACAAAATAGGACAAACGATCCGATAAACATGTTTAAATGAAGCTCTTTTCTTTGTTCATTAATTTCCCCAGTCCCTGATCTCTTTTCTATTAATAACAATACAAAACCATTTGAACTTAAAGATCAAATGACGATCCACAAGAATAATCCAACCAAGAATATTTGTGTACCCGACATAACGTTTCTATGTCCTGGTTCTTGTAGTTGACCCCAGATAGGATTGAAGCTCTTGGTTTGATTTGGTTTTGAATTTTATTTCAGTCAGCCATTTAAGCAAGAACATAGAATACAATATTACTACACTGTGATTGAATTTAATTATTTGAATAAAAAGAAACCAACATTAAACTGTGAAGATTCCCAAGAACTTGAGCAATGGCGAAACCGCGAAAGGCAATGGCAATTTGAAAACTTTTAAAGGACTTTATAAACCCTAAACCCACCAAGAATAACTCGATTTTAATCATTACCATGCGATATTGAAATCATTGTTTCAAAAATTCCCCAAAATTTATTTGCATTACCAACATTATTTTTTTCTCTAGATACACAGATTAAAACAAAACTTACGAAAACCATAAAAACCCACAGTTTCCTCACTTCCTCAATCTCTCTTCACCCTCATTAAGATTAACACTTTAAAGAAACAAGTCATTACCCATGAAATTTAAGAACTAAACAAACACTAGAATATGCAAAATAAAGATCAGAAAATTAAATAAATAAAACAAAAAAAGAAGGATGTAAACTTACTAAAAGAAAAGAAGAAGAAAAGCTTACTCCTTTGAAACAATTCATTTGTGTTTTTTTTTTTTTGGGGGGGGGGGTGGATTTTGGGAAAAGAATGGTGATGTGTTTAGCAGGGAAAGCAGAACAAAGAGAAAGACGACTGATGTCTGATGAGATGAATCGATGCGGTGTGTGTTTTTGTTACAAGTTTATTACAAAGCAAAAACACGTGTCTAAATATGATAAATTGGGTTGTTTTACCCAAAGGACCCAAAAAAATTAATTATTTATCCAAATGACCTTGGTTAAAAATTAATTACTTAAATGACATGAAATGAACAGTAAAATTAAGTAATGGGGACTAAATGGCCGGCACCAGTATTTTTCCTGATACGGGTTAAAAAAATATACTTTTGGGTGTTGGACACTAGATGGCAAGCACCCTTGTATTATTTTCAGCCCGTATCATACTGGTATACATTTATACCAATATTTGAAAGACAATTTAGGATGTTGGCACACTGATGGCCGGCACCCCTTTATCAGATAAAAGAATTATTTTTTTAAGAAGTGTTGGCACAATGATAGTTGACACCCCTTTTATCTAATTAAAAAATTTGGGTGTTGGCACACCAATAGTTGGCACCCCTTTTAAAATTAAAAAAATTGAGTCTTTGGAACACCGGTGGCCAAGACCCAGACTGATAGACTTGTCCATGGGCCGGGCCGGGTTTGGGCCGGGCCCACAAAAAAATTTCAGCCCTTTTACTAGGCTCGGCCTACCACCAAAATATGGGCTGAGATTTTGCCAGACCCACCTGAAGAAAAATATGGGGCCCGAGCCCGGCCCGGCCCGTTTTTAATTAAAATTAAAATTATTTTTTTAATAAAATTAAAACTAATTGTTATTAAAATTAATTGTTAGTAAATTTATCAAATTATTAATTGTTAATTGTATTAATTGTTGTAATAAAATCTAATATTTGATTAGTAAATTTATCAAATTATTAATTGTATTAATTTTTGTAATAAAATCTAACATTTGATTAGTAAATTTATCAACTTATTAATTGTATTAATTGTTGTAACAAAATCTAACATTTGATTAGTAAAACAAACTTGATGTTTTATTATTATTATTTTGTAACACTAGTCAAGGAAATGAAAGTAAATAAACTTAAAATAAAAAAACTATTATATTTTAAAAATAAAAAATATATATGTTTAATATTTTTAATTTGGCCAAATTTGGCCGGCCAAAAAATCTTGCCCGAGGCTGACCCATTTTTAAACAGCCTAAATTTTGCCCAAGCCCATATTTCGGCCTATATTTTTACCCAAACCCTCTCATATTTCAAGGACCGTCAGCCGGGTCATTGCCTACCATGGACAGTCTAGTACAGATTTTAAAAAAATTAGGGTCTTGGGACATTGATGGCCAAGACCCAAAGATTGCACCTAAAAAAATTGGGGTGCTGAGACACTAATGGCCGACACCCCTTCTCTAGAAAAAAAATTAGTGTCAAACTTTCAATATAAAGAGGTGTTTTGTCTTCCATTTGAGTTTTTTGTTTGTTTTATCAATTGAAAACCGAGATTAAGGATATCAATGTTTTGTTTGTTTAAAAGGAAGTAGAAATTGTTGAAGATGAGTTCCCAAATTTTGTTAGTTTATGTTCATTTCAATGAAGAAATGATAAATACAGCTGAAGAAGTTTGTGCCTTTCAAAGTCAGCAAAAAATCAAATTGAGATTCAACAAGTGTGTTTTGCTAGCGGATTTGAAATAGAAGATCAGTATAAAGATAACTACCCGTTGCAGGAAGCAAATGTTGGGACTATTTTACAAATTTCTGATTTCAATAGATCCACTTAAGTTTTCATAAATGGATCTTGAAGATGAAGATGAAGATGATGATCTATGGTCAATAATAACAATTTATTACCCTCCTAATATGGATAATCCCAGCCCAGTTGAGTTGTTCGTGGAGATAACTGAACCGAAACCTGTTCAAGTCGTAATTCCAATAAGTCAGTGTTCTGTAATTGATTTTGATCTTAATGTCTGCTAGAAAGATTAGACAAGTTGTGGAATGTCACTACAAACTCCCAAAAATCCAAACTATGGTGGATGTTCGTATAACATCTCAATCATGTGTTCTTGTCTAGAGATTCATTCAAAAGTGTTGGTCACCATAGAAGATGGTGATAAAGGGTCCGATAATGAAGAGCAATCCCACCAAGATAATGAAGATTTCAGTGACCTCGATTTAGAAGACATCTCTGAAGACATAGATGACGAAAGCGCGGTGGAGGGTGAAAATGTACACCTCCATTCGACTGGGAACACAAGATCTAGTATAGTTAGCTATAATAATCCAGGGGCCTTCATGTCTGATGTAGATCTTGATGCGATGCTTGCACGTGAGTTCCCCGAATATCAGAATATAATGTTGGCTCACCTACTGGATAAAGAATCGGATGCTGAAAAGTTGTTCATAAGACAACAATTCAATAATAAGAAAGATTGCTTACATGCAATAAAGCAGTACAACTTGAAGTTGTCTATTGGCTACAAAATCACGAAGTCAACGTATTCTTTATATGTTGGAGAATGTTGGAAAGCCTCAAGTGACTGTAACTGGTGTGTTTAAGCTGTATTAATGCAATGGACTCGGATATGGACAATCAGGAAAATAGAAGGTCCTCACACATACACAATCACTCGTATGTCGCAAGACCATTGAAAATTGGATGCAAAAACCATATGCAACTGCATCATTCCGTTGGTGAAAGACATGCCCATTATCCCTATATCGATCCATATTGCAGACATGCAAGCTTGATTCAAATAAAGTGTTTCCTACAAGAAGGCATGGTGGGCGAAGTAAATGGCAATGCAACAATTGTATGGTGACTGGGATGCGTCATAGAACAAAGTTCAATGGTTGGCAGCTGCGACGTGAGAGTATGTGTTGGGAACGGTGACTAATTTGCAAACATTGCCACATAGAGGCCCAGACGGCGTGATAGAATCGGGGAAATGAGTTTTCCACAGATTCTTTTGGACGTTCGAGCCGTGTATTAAGGCATTCCCTCACTGCAAGTCGTTGGTGAGGGTGGATGGTACCTAGCTCTACGGAAAATACATGCAAATACTCTCGATTGCGGTTGCACAAGACGACAATCGGAATGTACTTCCTATTGCTTTTGCCATCATGTAAGGTAAGTGCTTTGAATTTTGGGAATTTTTCTTGAGAAATCTTTGGAGGGATGTTGTCAAGCAAGACAACATCTGCCTTATATCAGACAGATCAAAGGGGCTATTGGTTGCAATAAGTTGTTCGGGGGTTCCTTGGAGGTTCATTTACTGTATCTGACACATCGCGACAAACTTCCACAAAGATTATAAGAATAAAGAATAGCACAAAGAAATCATGAACATGGGTAAAAAATATTGTTCTAAAATTGATATGCTCATATTTTAATTTTAATATATTTGGAAAATTTGTCAATGCATACTTTTTAAAATATGTTTTAAAAAAATCATCGGTTTGTATATATTTTATAATATTTGTTCAAGATTTATCATTTTTTTTAAAATCATCTTTGAAATATTATTGTAATAGGCCCAACTGGCCCAAGCCCATATAAAACAAAGCACGGCCCAAATTTAAAAAATACAAGCCCAATTAAACTAGTCCAACACAGTAAAATTAAGTAGAAAACCCTAGCACTATACACCCTAGCCGCAGCAGCCTCCCCACCTCCAGTAGACTCCCCAAGTGCCAGACATCTCGGGGCCGACCTCTCCACACGCGCACAAACACCTGCAAACACGAACTCAAAGAGTCTGAAAGAGAAGAAACAACAAAAAATAACAATTATTCGATTTATTTTTCATTTTTTCTGGGCTATATAAAGCCGCTTTATTTTGTAAAGAGGGGAAAAAATCAATAGAACAGAGCAAATATCAGTTTTTAAGGTGATTATTAGAAGTGTTCTAGTTTTTTTTTTCTTTTTTGTTTCTGTGCATGTAATGATAAAAAGGGAAAGAGGGTTTTGTTCTTACATTTTATTTCGTTTTTTATTTCATTATTATTATTTCTTTTCTTTAAAATACGAAAAAGAAAGAAAAAGGGAGACTTACCTTTCGCCGGAGTCATCGAGCTGGTGTCCCTCCGTCTGAATCGGGGCGTGGGCTGTATGGCGCCAAAGGGTTAAGGAAACCCTAAAAGAAGCAGTTTATGCTTCAAAGGGAAAGGCAAAATATTTCCTTAAATTTGTTTTTTTAATTTAAAACAGAGCAATGATGGCACTGTTTAGTTTGGGGGTCCGCGCATATCAACCTTAAATGGGAGAATTGCGCAATAAGTCATTCCCCTTTGCGCCATATTTTATTAAGCCAGTTATTTCGTTTTAATTTGGCCCAAATTTTTTACCTTGTTTCAAATCGGTCCCCATTGCGGTGCAGCGTTTTAGGGAGGTAGATTTATTCCATTTGGGCCCCCTCATATAATGCGTGCGTTGCAAATTGGTCCCTGTTCTATTTTAATTTCATTTTTAGTTATTTTGTTTTTTTTTTGCAATTCGTTTTTTAAAATTTTTATTTTTAAAATTATTACTATTATCATTTATTACTATTTCTATATTTATACATGCATTTTTTATATAGTATATTTATATACATATTTCTTTATATAATATATATATATATAACTTTTATGAATGCATGCATTTTACATACATTTTATCATTTTCTTATATACTTTATATTATATATATGTGCTTATACATTTCTTTTATTTTGTAAATATATACATATCCACATACTTTTATATCTGCTTTTGTATTGTTTCATTCCTATAGTTTATGCGTCCATATAAGTGCGTATATATATATTTTAGTACATGCATGATCTATATATTTGTATTTTTTTGGTTTTCATAGTTTTATAAATAAGTATATATACGTATGTACACTTATATTTTACAATACATATGCAATTTTTCTTACTTTTGTACATATACATGTTTTTATATGAAATATACATGCATATTTTTGAAGATTATTATAAGTTTTTTGCTATACATGCTTTTACATATGTATACTTGTATATGTGTTAAATATATGCATGCACATATTTTCAAATTTACTAGTATGTTGTGCTTGAATTTATATATTTTATAAATACTCATACATGTATATTTTAAATTATAGTGTTTGCTTTATGTTATACATTAACTTTTTGCATACCTTTTAGAAAATATATATTTTGGTTGCGCCAAAGCATTAAAATCATCATATTTTATAAATTTTCAAAATATTTGGCATTCATGATTCTCGAGAAAGATCGTGTCCTAACTTACTGGATTGCGATTATTTTTCGACGAATTTAGAAAGCCAAGTATTCATTTTGCAATAAATTCACAAATTTCAAATAAAAGCTTATTCTCGGGAATTCAAAAATTTCGGGTCCTAACTTACTGGTCATGACATTCTATTATCTCGAAATAAGAATTTCTAAAACAAAAGGCAATATTCGGTATTTTGAAGATTTAAAAATATTGTGCCCTAACTCACTGGTTGTGGTGTTTTATTTCTTTAAAATAAGAATGCTTTATTATTTTGATTCCTTCACGAGATAAAGAGTTTTCTTTTAAAATCTTTTCAAATTTTCGACACCAAGACATTAAATAATCAAATTCGGTACCGATTTTGGGCGTTGCGAGGGTGTTAACCCTTCCTCGTGCGTAACTGACTCCCGAACCTATTTTTACAAATTTCGTAGACCAAAATTGTTTTTAAGGTGAACCGATCACACCTCAATCAAGGATCAGTGGCGACTCCAATTTTTGTTTTTACAACTAAATTTTTGTTTTCAAAAAAATGGTTTCGAAAATTATCAATCAATATTTTTTAAAATATTGATTCAAAAATTTGTAGTCATCTTTTAAAATATTTTTACAAAATTTGTAGTCATTTGAAAAATATTTTTTTTTTAACTTTTGTTCCAACTTGATAACTAACATTTTGAATATGTTGCATAAATAGGGTACAAGCTAAAACCATGAAGATTCAAGCAACGGTTCGCGAGGCTTGAAGCTTAGATGACATCATTACCCTGAAATCTCTAGCGGTGGTTGGGTAGAATGGAGCACTAGTAACGAAGTCAAAGTTACGATGGTGGGTTTCGTTATGGCCAAATAACGACCAACCTCGTAGAGTCGGTTAACTCCTTCTTAAGGTATACACGTCAATTTCTACAGTTTCCTCGGGCATATTCTATAGGCTTGCCACATTGATGTCAAGGATGAGGATGAGACAATCAAAGCAGATAGAGGTCGGGAACGTCTACATTGAGGCCATCCAAAAGGCAATGGCAGTAAACACTAAGAGAGTGTAAACCATGAACACAGAATTGTATTCATGTGACTTGGAGACTTTCCAAGTTCAAGAGTACGTCGGTCGTCACTCAGGTCTTCTACCCAGGTCTTACGCAGTTGATTTGTGAAACAGGCATTACGAGTCCGGGAAGTTCCAAAGTGTAACAGCTCGTTTTTGGTGAAATCGGAAAAGTGATTTCAATACCACAAATTTGACGTCAAAAAATTTATTTTATTATTATTTTAATGTCTACGGCATGTTAGTAGTGTCGTATAAAATTTTCACGAAGAAATTTTATCGTTTGCATGTTTAATTTGATAAAAATGATTAAATTGCAAAAGGTGTCAAATTTGAGTTCTATAAGCTAAAGGGATTAAATAGTTTTGATAATAAAAGTTTGGAGGGCTTATGTTGTAATTAAACTATCCATAATGTGAATGGACTTATATGGACATATTATTAATGGTTTTAAAGGTTATTAATTAAGGTTAAAGTTGTAATTTAATAAAATAAACTTAGCAAAATAATGAAAACAAAATTGTATCATCTTTTTAACCCATCTTCAATCGAAAGTAAAGAAGCAAAAACTCCATTGTTGTGCTTTTGAAGGTTCGGTCATAGTCTCCTTGCATGTAAGTGCATTTTCGACTTGTTTTTAATTATTTCTATATTTTCGGGATCGTTGTAGCTTAATCTAGCTAGCTCGGAGACTAATTTGCAAAACTGTTAAAAGTCTAGGTTTTACCATGAATGTATGTTAGTTTTTGTTTATGTTTGATGGATGAAAATGAATGTTTGATGATAGTTAAACAACTTTAGTAAAGGAAATTTTGATGAATTTGTCAATTAAATTGTAAAATAAAGGAAATGAGACTTACTAAGGGCATTAGTGATATCCAGCTATAGTGGGATTGTATTAAATTGCATGAATTTGCATTTTTATGAGTTAGGGACTAAATTTATTGAATTTAAAATTTAAGGGGCAAAAGTGTAATTTTTCCAAAACATGATTTTTGGATTAAATTGAATAGAATGAAATTTGAATTAGTTAAGTTTGGTTATATAGATTAAGAAAAGCAACGTACGGATTTAGATCGGGAAAAAGAAAAAGTATTGGATTAATCGATCGTAATTCTCCATTCGTGTTTAAGGTAAGTTCGTATATTTAATTAGTATTGAATTATGTTTGGTTTAAATGCCTTTATGTTATATATACTAAAATTACGACTCTACGAAAATATCTAACGAAGTTTCGGTGAGTTTCAGATCCCGTTTGAACCTTAGGAATATATAGGATACAAATGACATGTCATTAGGGGTTACCATGTTTTGGGTGTTGGTCTCATACGTCCCACCGGTGGCTGAGTTTCCAGCATATTTTGTGGTTACTTGACAGCTTGTGTGAGCAGCACCGTGTAGCTACGTCTTGATTGACAGCTTGTGTGAGAGACCCATTTATGGCTGGAGAGAGAGCATTGATATGATATATGAGTTAGTAGTGGTTTAGACCACATGTGGGCACTTAGTGTGTGAGATTCCTGCGTATCCGATATTATTCTAGTGGTTCAACGGGTATGAAAAAGGGAAGGTTCGACAAATGCTCCAGCAAGTGATACTATGAAAGTATGAAAAATATGAGTTGTTAATGATTGAAATATGCTAAGCCATTTGTTGAAAGTATGAATGCTTTGAAGTAATATGTATAAAAGCTACAATGCTATGAGATGATTTGCTATGCTATGTCATTTGCTAACTTGAAAGGTTGTTGTTGCTTAGGCTAATGCCAAGCCATGTTGGATAGTTTCAAGTTGATTTTTATGCTTTTAAGATGAAATGGTAAGTTTTGTTTATGAATTATGAGCTTACTAAGCATTACATGCTTACTTCGTGTTAATTTCTTTGTGTTTCTAGATAATTGGAAGCTCGTTCGAGCTGGAAGTTATCAGAGATTTCATCACACTATCCATTAGTTATATCGGTATATTTTGAAGATTTTGAGTCATGGTTATAATGGCATGTATAGGTGTTTTGTTTGATGAATTCTAGCCATTAAGTGTGGATTGTATATATATGACATTTTGGTTGATGATTTATTTGGTATGATGTATATTTATGTGGTATCTTGTGTGGTTGGTAACTTGATATTTTATTGGTTAAAATGATGATATGGAAATGTTATAATATGAGTTGGTGAATGGTGAAAAAGGGGATAGTCCATAATGTTGCTAATGGCTTGATTTGGTAGTTTGAGAGTGATCATCTTTTGGTCAATTTGGTATGGAATAGGTTAGTTGTGAATATGGCTATTTTGTATTGATTAGGTATACATATTTGGTTTATGAACATTGTGGCAAATATAGCATTGGAATGATCCAATTAGTAGTTTAGATGTGGAATAAAATGGTTAACTGTTTAAGTAAAATTCATTTGTTAAAATTGAGGTGTCATTTCAGCATATTGGTTGAATGGTTAGTTTCTAGGTTGTTTAAACTTGATTCTTGCATTTGTTAAGTGTGTTTTGAATGTTTGATTTTAGGTACAATTGGCTTGTGTATAAGATGGGATATTGGGTGAGAAAAATGGCTTGAAAATGGCCTATTTTTTGTCCACATGGGCAAAGACACGGGTGTATGTCTCAGTCGTGTGTGACACATGGCCAGGTGACACAGCCATGTGTCCCTTGTAGCTTTCAAAGGGTTGCAAGTCAGGCTATTACACGGCCTAGCACACAGCTTGGCACATAGGATGTGGGGTTATTTTGTAGGGTACATGGCTTGGCACACGGGCGTGTGGCTTGGCCGTGTAGCCCAAGTCAATGAGTTACACGAGTGCGGACACGGGCTAGGACACGACCGTGTGTCCCTATTTCAAATGCCCACGGCCTAAGACACAAGCGTGTCTCTTGGTCGTGTGAGTCTAAAAAATTTCATATGTTTGCAATTTAGTCCTGAATCGGTTCCAATGTCTATTTTGGGCTTCGAAAGCTCGTATAAGGGACCTTATGTATATTTTTGATTGATTTTGTTATGTTTTACCTTGTGATTTATTTATGATAATAAATTGTTCGTTATTTGACATTATGCTTCGGTAATGCTTCGTAGCCCTAATCCAGTGACGAATATGGGATAAGGGTGTTACACAAAGTCTTCGATATCCGTGTACACATGTTCATACAGCGCGTGCAACATCAAACCTAGACGTTGAACAATTCATAAATTATGTCTACATGCTACAATGCACATTGCGTATCTAGGGAAACGAATTTCTTGTAATGTCAGATGGCTCAAACTAAGAAATTCCATCGCTTGCTTTCGAGATGCTACCAGATCACAGTCTCTATAGACATCCTAAGGTCAACCACCTTCGGTGAAGATTCGAAATGACATGAATGTTAGGGAGATGAGGGAATCCAAATAGTACGAACTGTGCTGAAATTCCAGCCAGAACCGATCTACTTGCCCACATTGAGTCTATTGTGCTAATCAATCTTTTCGTGATGCCCACTTGGAAAATGATGAGTGATTTTTTATTTGTATCTATAAGTAAATCAATTTTGTACCTAATGATGAAAAAAAGTTTTAATTTGTATCAATTAATAACCCTAACTAGTTTTAATTTTAAAATATGGTTGTATAATTAATTATGGTTGTAAAATATTTAATTTTAAAATTAAATATTGTTGTAAAATTAAATAAATTAAAGGGTAAACTACAAAAATAGTCACTTTTGTTTGTTTCAGGTTACATTTTAGTCACTTATGTTTGAAATGTTACGTTTTAGTCACTTATGTTATTATTTTGTTACGTAGTGATCACTCTTCCGTTAAGTTCCATTATCTCCCTAACGATAATCCTACATGGCAGTCCAACTAGATTTTAAGTGCCAACTTGGATTTCCTAAATCTTAGTTAAAAAACAATTCATCTCCCCCTCTTTTTTTAGTTTTCTTTTTCAATTGACTAATAATAAAGCTATTATCATCAGAATTTTTTATTCACCTACAAAAACAAAAGAAGATTCAATTGAGGGTTCAAGTATGTCTTCTTCACCAACCTATGACTTAAAATCAAGCGGTTGTCGACAAATTTATGTAATAAGATAACTGCAATGACTACAGCATGTGAAAACCAAGCCAAAACCTGAAAAAGCAAAGGGTTGCCGTTACACCATCTGAAGACTTTCCGAAGGAAAGTCCAGAGGCAATGGAACAGATCACCATAAGCATCAAGGTGAGTCCATAAACTCGTTTTCGGCCTAATTTATCACCGAGCCAACCAAAGAAAAGCTGCCAAGCTAAAGTTCCACAAAAGGCCACACCATTAACAACAGTTGCAATACAAGGAGACAAAGTTCAGGCTTTTTAAAAAGTGCATCGAAATAGTAAATACGACCGAGTAATTTTGTGATAAGAGAGGTGCTAAAAAGGTCATATGCGTCAGTGAAGAAACCCATTCCAGCAATCACAATTGCTGTGAAATGGTACCATTGTGTCTTTGCTGCATCCAATGCATTAAGAACTCCAAGCTGGTTTGCCATTTCTGTCTTTTTTTACCTGACCAAATCAAGTAGGAAATTAACAAAACATAGGAATTCTGAGTTTTCTTTGAATAAACAATCCCATGTCAAATAAAAATGGAAAAAGCCCCAAGTTAAACAAAAGCTGATTCAACCATTAAAACAAACTGTTTTGGCTTTTCATTCTAAGATGTTGACTGGAACATCATTTTTTCACATGCTGCAATCATTGCAATTCATCTTATTACATAAATTTGTCGACAACCACTTAATTTTAAGTCTTAAAACATAAATTTGTCAGTGAAATAAATATACCTGAACCCTCTATTGAATCCTCTTTTGTTTTTATAAGTAAATAAAAATTACGATGATAATAACTTTCTTAGTTAATCGAAAAGAAAACTAAAATAAAGGAGAAAATGAATGGTTTTTTAACTAAGATTTAGAGTTTAAAATTTTAATTAATTAAATTCATTTAATTAAAATCTATTCTCTTCCCATTAGGAAATCTAAGTTGGCACTTAAAATCTAATTGGACATCACGCACAATTACCGTTAGAGAGATAGATAACTTGAAACTTAACGGAAGAGTAATTACTTCATAACAAAATATTAACATAAGTGACTAAAACATAACATTTCAAACATAAGTGACTAAAATGTAACTTAACAAATAAAAGTAACTATTTTTGTAGTTTACCCTAAATTAAAATGAAATTAATTTTAAAATTCAAAATTAATTAAAGAAATAAATTAATTACAATTTAAAAATATTATTTTAAAAAATCAAAATTAATTAAAGAAACAAGTTAATTACAGTTTTAAATAAAATTAATTTTAAAAAATCAAAATTAATTATAGAAAATGGGATGACAGAAGATGCGATGTGGAAAAAATTACCAATTTTTTCGATTTAGGGGTTGCTAGGAAAATTCTGTGTACTCCCCTTGCTTCGAAGGCCCAGGAAGATGCGGTCATTTGGCAAGCAGAGCCCTCAGGAGAATATATCGTTCGGAGTGGGTATAGGTAACAAGGCCTCGAGTATGCAAATTCAATAGAAGGGGACAATTCCTATATACCTTATTACAACAAATTATGGAAGCTTAATTTGCCAGAAAAGGTCAAAATCATTTTCTGGCGTATTTTCAATAATCTAATTCCAAATTCCTATAATTCGTACAATAAAAGATTGGTTGGAGCAGCGACTTGCCCAAAATGCTTGAGAAGTGAGGAGACGTTGGAGGATGGTTTTCGCAACTGTCCGTTTGCAATTGAAACCTGGCATCTGTTAGATATCAGATGGGAGGGAGTAAGGAATGATGAAAGTTATCAACAGTGGATTCAAAATTTTTTTTCACATTCTGCATAGTTTTACCTGTCGAAAGATTGTTTGTGCAGTTTGGTCTCTTTGGTCTACAAGAAATAAATGGGTTCATACCAAAACGTTCATCTCACCACGGCAAATATTGAGGCAGACCATTGATTTTTTTGAATGAAATAGATGAGATTGCAAAGAAACTACCTGTCACCAAGGTGGGGTGCGAGAGGTGCAGGCCACCGGAAGTCCCTTTTATAAAAATCAAATTTGATGCCGCTTTCCAGGCTACCACATCAATATCTTATTCGGGAATAATTGTTAGAAATGGCAGATCGAGAATTTTAAGTATGAGAGCCGTTAAAAATGAGAACATACCTTCACCTTTCGCGGCCGAAGCTCTTGCATGCCTCCAACCGCTCAAAGTGGGGAGGGATCTGGGGTTGAGGGAGGTGATGGTGGAGGGTGATTCATTATCTGTGATAAAGAAAGCAAGATCGGAAAATCTGGACAGATCAGCCATTGGCCCTTACATTTTGGACATAAAAAATGAAGCAGGGAAGTTCAAGGAGGTTCGCTTCACCTAAGTTTCACGTTCGGCGAACAGATCTGCGCATTGTCTGGCAACGGAGGGTTTTAGAAGGGAAGCTGGCTGGGGTCTCGACCAAGACACGCTAGAGTTGTTTGTGGCTCGAGAGAATCGGAACTCTTTCACTTACGCCGGCGAGGAAGATGTGTAGGTGACCGGATAGAACGATTTGTTTCTTCGAAAGGATTGTGAAGGGTGGAGAGGAAGTGAAGAATCTGGACGGTTGCTTTGGAACGGGAAAAGGAAATGTTTCATTTCCAAAAGATAATTCATTGACCTGTTCGTTTCAGTTTGGCGTGCCCCGAGAAGTCGCGTGCATTTTTTAGTGGGACTGGGCTCCATTTACTATGCCGGGGTTTTAAATTTTATTTTATTTCTTTTTTATTTTTCTTTTCTTTTTCAGTTTTGCTTCGGTTCAGTGAAACTGTCTTTTATTATATTGGTTTATTAATAAATTAACCCAACTAGTATTTATTCAAAAAATTTAAATCGAAATTAATTAAAGAAATAAATTAATTACATTTTAAAATAAAATTAATTTTAAAAAATAAAAATTTAAAAACCAATAAATTAAATTTAAAAATCAAGAAATAAGTTAATTAAAGTTTAAAATAAATTTTATATAGAAAACAAAATAAATTAAATAAATAGTGATGCGACGGGTCAATGGGCCATGGCCATATAATAGTTGACACCTGAAATTGGATTGGGCCTGGGAAGACCAGTTTAACACCCCTAACCCGTATCTGTCACCGGAATAGGTTACAGAACATTACCGTAAAAATGTAACTTATAATCATTCATTTCTAAACATTTCATAAATCATATCATAATACATTCAAACATATGCATATCTTCTCATATTTGAGCCCTCGAGGCCTACAAAAAACACTTTAAAATGATTTGGGACTAAATCAAAAACATTTAGAACTTTATGGAACAAGATGGAAATTTTCACATTGCAAGGGTCACACGGCTGAGACACACACCCGTGTCCAAGTCGTGTAACAATCAAATAGGGACACATAGCTGGGTCCCAGCCCGTGTCTGTGCCCGTGTAACTCACTGACTTTGTAACAGCTCATTTTTAGTAAAATTGGAACAGTGGCTTTAAGACCACAAATCTAAAGTCAAAAAAATTATTTTTATTATCATTTTACGGTCTACAGCATGATAGAAATACCGTATAAAAATTTCATTAAGAAATTTTATCGTTTACATGCTTAATTTGATAAAAAGGACTAAATCGCGTAAAGTGCAAAAGTTGAGTTCTTATAGCTAAAGGTATTAAATAGCTATAGGGCTTTTAAGTGGATGTCTTTATATGGTAATTAGACCATTTATGAGTTAGTGGAAGATGTTGGCTTGACAATTTTGAAATTTGGTTTAATTATTAAGGTTAATTTTGGAAATTATTAATTATATGTTATAATAGATAAAACAAATGAAAAAACCATCACCTTTTAATTGTTTTCAACCAAATTTAGAAGAGGAGAAGCCATTGTTGAAGCTTAACTTTCGGTAACCCTAATTTCTTCAATTAGGTATGCATTTTTAATCTGTTTTTAATGATTTCTATGTTTTCGGGATCGTTATAGCTTAATCTAGCTAGTTCGGGGACTAATTTGTAAAACTGTAAAATTATTAAAAACATCAAAATCTACCGATATAATCGCTAGATAGTGTAATAGATTTCTGACAAGCTTCCAACCTGATCGAGCTTCCGATAATCTGTAAAGTAAGAGAAAGATAACCACATAAGCAAGGAATGCTTAGTAAGCTCGTATAAGCTTTAATCATAATATTCCATTTTAAATATGAACTTTATAAGTCATAAATAAACATATACCAATGCCTCAAGATTTATCAAACTATATAACTATCAACTCACAAATGAATAGGTTCATTAACATCCCAAATACTTTTTATTTATAACATAATAAGGTCTTATAATTTGAATTACATAATCATCAACCTTTTCTTAAAATGGTGAACCATTTCATTTACTTACTTATCATTCCATTTACTTAGCATAAGCTTAATTATGTTATCAATTCACAAATTATTGTATTTACTCACGACATAAGTAAACTCACATATATCATAAGTAAAGTCCTTCCTTACAAGTAAGTCCTTTAACTCAACAATCCTTTTTATTTCATCATATTTCATCTCAACTATGAACTTATCATTTCATTATCTATTCTCATCCGTGTCGTTTGCATAACACACAAGACATAAGCAGAAACATCAACCATAACCATAAGCTAGTGCATTTAAACATAACTCTTTAGGGATCAACTGCATGATAAACCATTTCATAAGAAATTATATCTTTTGATTTATACCACCTTTTTATGAACATAAGCATATTACCATTTGAACACTTACAATTTCAATGTATTTCAGTAAGATTAAGCATGATATATTAAGCATGATATAATCCAATCATAAGCTTGGTACAAGCCTAAGAATCATTCGTAACACATGTTAGAGCATCAACTCATAAGTAACTTGAAATAACATAAGGTAAGTTATATACATGAACAACATCATTTGAAATCATCAATTTCATGAACATAAACATTATTTCATTGAACATTAACTTACTAAGATTTCCAATTCGAAAATTTACTTACGGATAGAAGCACATCGTCATTCCAACCATAACACGCCAGATGCTCATACAAGCCAATCCCTCTAAAACATATCAAATTCTCACAAGAGCTAGTCCAACTGTAACACGCCAATGCTCATAAGAGCTAGTCCAACCGAAACACGCCAATGCGTATAAGAGCTAGTCCAACTGAAACACACCAAACAGAGAGTATAACACGAGAGTTTGCAAAAAATGTTGAAAATCAGTTTACTCAGAAAGAAAATATATACATTCCTCCAAACCATCTCCACTCCAATCCCCTACAACACACCATATCACGACTGTACTCTATCCCACATTCAATCCAATCCGAACATTAATAATTTCATTAAATTCATTAATTTAGATAGTAAAACAATTTATTTTATGCAATTTAGTCATTTTTAAAATTTTTACAAAATTATCCCTAACATTTTACTTTTATTTAATTTAGTCATTGAGCCTAAAACATGCAAATTAACCATTTTTATTGCAAACTCATGCTAACTAAATGTTAATAGCATCCATTTCAGCCCATTTTTGCAATAATTTCACATCAAGTCCTTGAGCTATTACTATTTCAACAATTTAGTCCCTAATCGAAAAATTTATAAAAAAATACTTAACAAAATACTTTTAAATACCAAATAACACTTGAATTCATCATTTAACATCTAAAATCACAAAGATTCATCAATCTCAACATTCAAAATCTTTAACAGTTTCAAAAACGAAAGTACGTGCTAGTTGGACTTAGTTGCAACGATCTCCAAAACATAAAAATTATTAGAAACAGGGCCAAAATGACATACCATGGAACTTCAAAAAGAAGACCGAATGCTCAACCCCTTCCATGGCTTCCTTCTTTCTCAATTTTGGCAAAACATAAAAAGAGAAAGATGATTGTGCTTTGTTTTGTTTTATTACCTTAATAATTAGTTTTATTTTAATTAATAAAACATATAAATTCATAATAAAACAAAGACAACTACCCACTCAAATATAATATGGTATATTTACCATATTAGTCCATGAATTTACTTTTTTCATAGCTATTAAACATCTTTAGTTAATAGAATTCAATTTTCACACTTTTTACGGTTTAGTCCTTATTAATTAATTAACTATCGAAACATTAAAATTTCTTAAAGAAACTTTAATACATCCTTAATAACACTCTGTAAATATTTATAAAAATATTTATGACTCGATTTATAGAAACAATGTCCGATACCTCATTTTTTAAAACCACTTTACCTTAAGTTTTTACCACTTGAACTTAATTAATCACTCGAATATCATAAATTACCATATCAAAAACCCTTTTAATACCATATTTGACTCATAAATATTAAAAATAATATTTATGAACTTACTCGTCGAATTTGTGGCCTCGAAACCACTATTTTTGACACCACTAAAAAACGGGCTACTACAGCCGGTACCTGCAGCAACAAGTAAAGCAGTTCAACTTTGGCCATTAAGTGGTTGTCACCTGACTCATGTCAACGTGCAGGTGGCTCCTGATGGCCGACGTTAGAGGGCATTGATGTGACCCGACGAGCACAGTCACGGTGCACATAGGTAAGTTTTTTCTTTCTTTTTTTGTCCTTTCTTTCTCGTAACACCCTCTATTGGTCCCCTACTATAAAACCCTCTATTGGTCTCCCACCATTCCACCACCGCAAGCACGATCGCTGTTTAGCGAAAATATTTTTTCCCATTTTACCTTAGTACTTAAAAAATGTAAGTTAATATAACATGTTATTAATATAAATGTTTTTTTTCAATAATTTCTTTATTTTTTAAATTGTTCATGATAAATTGTTCAATTTTTACGCAGATATCGGAATGGATCCTCAATCTTTTCTAAATAATGAAAGTCACATTGCTAAGTTCATATACGATATGGTAAATTTTTGACCAATTGAGACTTAAACAAAATCCATAAATTTTTTATTTTGAATGAGAAATAGAACATATTATTTTTACTATTTCTAAAGAAACGATACTGGGTTGTAAGACCTCAATTCCATGATTCGGGATATTTTCCTAATCAGAGGGTTCTGCCGTTTTTGAATGTTGTAGGGTTTGGGGTAGCTGCATTCATTCAAATTGCTGACCTACGAGCCGATTTTGTATTAGCCTTAGTGGAAAGATGACGCTCGGAGACACACACATTCCACTTCTCGTGTGGGGAGGTAACCATAACACTACAAGACGTCTCAATCTAGCTAGGGTTGTCTATTGATAGAGAAGTAGTGACTGGGCCAGGAAAAGTGATCGATCCATGGAGCACTAGTAAACGTTTACTTGGAAGAGTGCCCTCCGATGATGAGGAAGGAAGATTAACCCGTATTAAATCTACCCGATTAAGAAATCATTTCAATCATCTACCAAGTCGTCCAACGCAGATGAAGATTATCTATGCTACAAGAGCATATATTCTGCAACTGATAGGTGGGGTATTGATGCCGGGCGTAAATAAGAAAAAAGTCCATATCATGTACCTTCATTTATTAGAAAATCTGGCCCAAGCTGGGAATTATAGTTGGGGCTCTACAGTATTGGCATGTTTATACCGAGAGTTTTATCGAACGACAAAGCCATCTACAAATACCATAGGCAGTTGTTGCCTTCTACTGCAATCATGGGCATTATATTAGATGTCATTTCTGGCATCAGTGAGTCACCAACTGTGGGTGTGGCCACTTGTAAATAGGTGATTGATACTTTTTGTTTCTTAATTGTATGGTATAATAATTTTTTTATGCAAAAAAATCCAAAATATGAATGTGTTTTTCAGATGGGCGACGATACCAGGAATCAGATGATCGTACACCATTTATGTATACTGCCAGATGGTAGAGGCTCATTCTGGGAATAATGTAAAATACACTTCCAAATTTATTTTATTTACCAAAAAATTTAACTTAACTAAAAACGCCTGCTCTATACTGTGCAGTTTCTATGGATGTCGTATAAGGAGGAGAAAATTGCGGCCCTCATACCATCATGGGTTCACGAGTGGCAAACTCTATTCGTGACAAACGTCCCATTGATTAATTTTTATATGGTCGAGTGGCACGTAGTGGATCGGGTATTGAAACAGTTCAGTTGCATGCAACCTATCTCGAACCCTCCACAGGACTTCAAAGAACTCCACGAGATAGAAAAAAAGGGTAGAGACACCATAAATTGGGTGAACCAACATGCTCCGTACATTATTCTATGGAATGCCCGACATCAAAGGTGGATCCCCTTGTAGTCTCAAAGACTGGGTTCTTTCCTACGCGTGAGTACGCAACTTAGTACATGGTCCCAGAACACGTACAACCAGGATGTTCTCGATGGCAACGAATGAACACATGGCCATGCTATAATCGAGTTCTACCATTCGGGAACACAAAATCTGCCTCATACCCTGACCCTGAGCCCCAATATACGACATTCAGATCCTCATCGCGTACCCTATACTCCTAACAACAACCTTTTTTGCTCGAGGAGATGTTTGGCGATGACCCCAACCTTTAATATTCGACACACTTCGAGTCATCCTTGTACAGCCTAGAGCTTCAAGAGAAGTGCATACACCTATCGTGGAGGATATTTTTGGGTCAGCCCCTCAGGTATCGCAATACCCCGTCACACCCAATGATGGGACATATGATTATGCCACTTTTTTAGTACACTGGTACAAACACTGGAGGCTGGCCCAAACATTTACCAATCCCCACATGCAGGTGCACCCCCTCGCCAATGGAGATAGCCCGACCGTTACACTTTGAAGCCAGGGACGTCACCAGGATCCAAACAATTCTGATTTTTTGTAATTATTAACTTTGGACATATTCTTTCAATACGAAAAAAATATATTTTAACATAATATTTTGTTTGCATAGATGAATACAAAATATTAAGTATAAAAAAATTATAATTCGACCAACAAATAATATAGACCAAAATTGGTTTATAGATACAAAAATATATGAATATTGTATACATTTGATATACGAAAAAAAATCCAACAACAAATAATACAAACCAACATTGATTTGCAGATAAAAAAATACAAACATTTTGAATAGTAGTTTTTTCACAGTTAGTCATCTTCTGCTTGAATCAGGTCTATTTTGCATTTAGTAATTTTTACCATGTTTGCCCGCCATCTTCTTTAACTGTAACTGGTCTACACAATTTGTCATCTCTAATGAAGATAGTCATCAACTTTTGTAAACAGTAATCGGGCGTAACTGGTACCTCCACCCTTTGATGGTATAACCTTTACGGTTCACGTGACAATATATAATTCAACTCCGCTAAAACATGACAGTTTATAATTCAACCCTAAAATTCGGTTGTACACTCCCAAACATTCCCATCTACAATTCACTACATCACACCTATTTGATGGTACACTCCAAAATTTGGTATCCCTATTTGATCGTACACTCCAGTTGATGGTACTCTCAACAATTTTTTCCCTCCAATTACAATACCACAACCCAAAGAGCTTCCATATATATAGATCAAAGGGGTGCTAGCAATCAATGTCCCAGCAACCCAAATTTTTTTTTAAAAATCTAGTGCTGGGGTGCTGACCATCAATGTCCTAGCACCTAAAAACTTTTTTTTTAATTTTAAAAGGGGTGCCGGTCATTGGTGTGCAAGCACCCCAAATTTTTTTTTCAAATATTGGTATAAATGTATAACAGTATGATACGGGGTGAAAAAATTACAAGGGTGCTGGTCATCTAGTGTCCAACACCAAAAAAATACTTTTTTTAACTCCTGACACTATCATTAGGCAATGATTGTGTTAGGAAAAATACTGGTGCAAGCCATTTAGTCTCCCTTATCCAATTTTACTATTCATTTTAACTCATTTAGGTGATTGTTTTTGAATCAGGGTCATTTACGTAAATAATTAATTTTTTAGGTCATTTGGGTAAAATAGCCGATAATTTGTAGGTGAAGTAAGATACAATGGTAGATCTCAAAACTAAACAATATTTTTTATGAGTAAATTACGATAATTGTTACTTTAAATTAGGTTTATATTATTTTAATCACTTTAAAATTTTTTAATTTATATATTTTAACTAAAATAATTATTTGAATTAGTTATTGTCATTAAAAACTCCGTTAATCTAATAACGGATTGTCAACATGACACATTATTCCATTAAGTGACTAACATGTTACAATTTTTTGACTTTTGATTAAAGTCAGAGACATCTTTATAATTTACCCAAAATACTTTGTTTTTATTTTTATTTTTTATTCTTTCTCTTCTCTTCTCTCATTTTTCTTTTGTTTTATTTTTGTTTTTGAGATGACATCAACATATTTAAGCTGTAAGTACTTTCACAACATCACCAACATTCACCATAATAGCATTACAAATTGATTTAACTAGAATTTATTCGTCTTTATGCCAAATTTGGAGTCCATGAGCCTCGTTATATTGCCAAAGTAATGTTACTATATCTAAATTAGAGTGAAGGCTAAAAGAATAAGATCAACCTTTGAGCATGGTGAATAATAGTTTTATCCAAATATGGGTTTCCAGAAAGATAAGGGAAATGATTGGGGCAAATCTCTGCTATAGATTGGATAGATAATTGGCTTTTACTTAATGAGGGACACTAAAAGAAAGAATAAGTCTTATTATTGATACATGTGAGTAGCATTCTTTTGATACTTCCAAAAGTGTTACTGCGCATTTTACTTGTGCTTAATGGTTCTCGATTTTACTCGAAATCATATAAGAGCTTGTTATAAGCGGATTTATCGAAGTCATTCATCAACGGTGGCATGTCACAATTCCCTTTTCTTTTTGACTCTGCGCCAATAATTCCACTATTATTAGTGAACAATAATGGAAAAAATTAAATTCCTTCATATTTGTTTCATATTCATAAAGATAGGGGACATAATACACATGGATATAGTAAGTCTTGCTTGGGTTGCTTTAATGGTAGTCTTTACATTTTCCCTTTCACTCGTAGTATGGGGAAGAAATGGGCTCTAGGGGTACTCCTTGTAACACCCCTTACCCGTATTCGATGCCGGAATAGGGTACGAGGCATTACTAGAACACATACACTTGCATACATATTAAACCGAGTTATAAAATTTCATTCAAATTAAGGTTTTCCAAATTATTAACATGCTTTTATAAATCTTTACATTATAACTTCAAAATACTATAATTATAACAAATAGGGCCTACGAGACCCGATACTTACTCATGTAATTCAATGCTTCATTTTTATTTCATTCAATTCACAATTTCTCATGTTCACAATTCAAATCAATTTCTCAATCCAATATACATTTCAGTACCACCATAATTCTTTTAATTCAAAACATATCACTAGAAACTTTCATTTAATTTATGTACAATTCAATATCATTAAGTTCAATACTAATACGTATTCACCATTTAACTCAACGTTTATTGATTTTACCCTTCATTAACACATTTATAAAATTCTTAGTATTGCAATGCAAACATCACTTAAGCTTAAATAACAACATTGAATCAACTCACCATCCTCTTTTCATCATTTTATTCTTCAAATATGAACTTAGTATTTCATTTCCTTTCCACACCCATTTCCTACTGAATGTTACACAAAATAATAACATATCATTCAACCATAGTCGCAAGCTAGTGCATTTAATCCATATACCATTCATTACTTCATACCAAATCATATACCAAATATACAAGACATACATACTATGAAACTTTATTTTCCTATATGAGCTTAAACCATGATCAATAACATACAAATGTAAGCATCATTTCTATTTCCACGTTTATCGATTATAATCGATCATATAACCAATTACACATAAATCATTCATATATATATATATATATATATTTAATTTTACTCCTCCTCCTCTCCATTCCACATCCTTAGTGTACTTAACATTCTTAGAAATAACATTTTCTATAGTTTCTTTATTCACCCTTATGTATATTCAAAGCTGTCTATCCGAGTCAGTATCACTAAATTATTTTTATCTGGAGCTACAGAACTCCAAATTAAGAAACGTTAATTTTCCCTGAAACTAGACTCACATATATTATTACCATAAAATTTTCAGAATTTTTGGTTTAGTAAAATAGTACAGTTTATTGTTTAAAGTTTACCCTGTTACGCAGTCTAACAGTTCTGACCACTCTTCACTAAAAATGAATTATCTAATTGTACAGAATTCAAATGATGTTCTAATTTGTTTCTCTTGAAAATATACTCATTAATGATTCTAAGCATATAAATTATAAGTCATAATTATTTTTGTACAATTTTTAATAATTTCCCAAAATTAGAACAGAGGATTCCGAAATCAATCCGTCCCTATCTAACTAAAATTCAAATATCTCAAAATATATAACTCTTTTGCTTGCTCAGTTTCTTTTATGTAAAAATAGACTCACTAAGATTTCATTTCATATCTTATTCACTCTATAACCATTTATTTTATAACACAATACAAGACTTCATCACTTCAGTCACTCTTTCACAACTTATCACGTTCCAATCACATACTCATATCTCCTTGAACATGTCAGTATAACAACAAATATTTGGGGTTTTTCACACAGTACTACCCATGTTACTTTTATCATTCGATACACGTAGTAGCCTTCACATAGTACTACACACGTGATCAAGTTTTATGGTTCACGTAATAGCCTTCACATAGTACTACACACGTGATCAAGTTTTACGATTCACGTAGTAGCCTTCACATAGTACTACACACGTGACCAAAGCTTTTCGGTACACATAGTAGCCTTCACTTAGTACTACACATGTGACCATCGTTTATCGATTCACGTAGTAGCCTTCACACAGTACTACACACGTGACCAAAGCTTCTCGGTACACATTGTAGCCTTCACTTAGTAGTACACATGTGACCATCATTTATCGATTCACGTAGTAGCCTTCACACAGTACTACACACGTGTTCATCGATACCTTATTCAAATCTTTACCATTCCGACAGTTCCAGAAAGATTTTTACTTTCCAATAATTTACAAATTCTCCATAGCACATTATAATATCAATCTTTCCACTCAACTCCATAACCAATTTAATAATTCGATTTAAATCACTTCAACCATTACTGGCAGTTGGTATATCCATAAACCAAGCTGATTTTAAACAAATCAACTATCAATTTCAAATTTCTAACTTTCAGATAACTATTTCATATCCAACCCTTTCGCATATATTGTCACGAAATATAACAAAAATAATTATAACAATGCATTAATTACATAAAACTTACCTCAATACAAAATGTAAAGATTTTAGAATTTAATCCCCAATCTTCTCTTTTCCCCGATTAAGGTGGACTTCTCGTCTTTCTTGATCTATAATGACACATTTAACTTATTTAACACTCACATTTATCAAAACAGTCCTTGACTCGAACTTTAGCAAAATTACGATTTTGCCCCTAAACTTTTGCAAATTTACACTTTTTCCCCAAAGCTCGGAAATTAAAATTCATCTCTTATTCTTATATTTTATGATATGCTGAACATTTTTCCCTTCTATGGAAACATCAAATTCCCACTCTAACACTTACTTATGAACATTAGGTATTTTTACCGATTATGTCGTTTTACTCATTTTCAATTAAAATCGCTTAGTAAAAGTTGTTTAACATAATTTATAGCTTCATATTCTACCTTAAAACATCAAAATAAACACATTTCATCTATGAGTATTTTTCCAAATATAAACCCGAGGTTAAATTATTGCTAGAATAAGCTAAATCAAGTTACCAGGACTCCGAAAACGTAAAGAACATTAAAAACGGGGTTAGAATAGACTTACAATCGAGCTTGGAAGCTTGAAAACCCTAACCATGGCTTCCCCATTGCTAATTTCGGCCATGAGGTTGAAGATGATGATTTTTGGCCTATTTTGTCTTTTTAATACTTTTTAATTACCAAATTACCAAAATGTCCCTAACTTAAAATTTTCCTATTTCACTTATCTCATGTCCATTTTTGTCCACAATTTAACCAATGGTCTAATTACCATTTAAGGACCTCCAATTTAAAATTTCATAACAACTGGACACTTCTAACATGTAGAACTCAACTTTTGCACTTTTTTACAATTTAGTTCTTTTGGCTAAATTGAGTGCCCAAACGTCGAAATTTTCGAACGAAATTTTCACAAATTTTTTTGTGAAATTATAGACCATAAGAATATAATAATAATTATATTTTCCCTCATCGGATTTGTGGTCCCGAAACCACTGTTCCGACTAGGCCTAAAATCGGGATGTTACACTCCTAATTGGGGTTGAGGAATCAAACTGTATCAATTATTTTCTAGATTGTTTTGCAAAGCCTTTTTTTTATTTTAACTATTTTATTAGTCTTCATTTCAAAATTTTTGGATTCTAGTGGAGTAATGTATTCTATGAATAACACCTTTTCAATCAAAATCAAACAAACATTTCAATAATCCCCATATTCGTATTTTGAAAGAAAAAGGGATCCAGATTATAGACAATTATAAAAAAAAGAACCAAGCGTAAGATAAGGGAAATGATTGGGGCAAATCTCTGCTAGTACCAAGCATTTAGGAGATAGTGAGTAATTATCCCTATTAATTCCTGAAAAATACATACAAGCTCACAAAGACAGGTCACTGATTCCTCATATGATATCTTTTTCATTTCAATTCCAGTTATTTCAGTCCAAATATAATATATAATTTCTTTGCATATATATATTGGTATGTAACGAACAAGTAAATAAAGTAAAATTGAAAACATCGAACACGCAAATTTTACGTGGAAAAACTCATCAAAAGAGTATAAAAAACTACGGGCAAAAAGAAATTTCACTATAATAAAAGGAGAGTACAAAAGATGGAGAGAATCAAAAGAAAACCTGAAGCCTTGAAATAAAAACCCTTCAAAATAAATAACATAATTCTCCCAATCTAAATGTTTCTGTTATGTAAAACCTAGAGTAATTAAGGCATATTCCTAGGCTGAAATTCGTAGCATATATGACTAAAATAACCCTAGGTTAATCAGAGCTTAAGCGGGAAACTAAAATAGAGTTTAAATGGGAGAAGAAAACCAAGAAGCTTGAGAAATGCATCGCCACGTTGTGACTTGGAACTCGCATCGTTGGGACAAATGAGACGTCGCATTATCAGGACGAAAACTCTCTTCTAGTCGTGGCTTCGACTATTCGTTAGGACAAAGAGCAATTCCTCATTGCCACGTCACACACTGTTTGGTCCAAAAATGCAAGGCAAAACTTTACAAATCTCCACCTTGACTCGTCTTTGACTTCACTCCCTTGCCAAAGCCCTATTATGGGCCTAATTTGATCTTCGTCAGATACTCACCAAGTCTAAGAAATGCTCAAACTTTGAAACTGAAAGACTCTTTGTCAAAATGTCGTTCGGATTGTGTTTTGTGTCAATTTTATGAATTTGAACATCCCCTTGAATGATTACCTCTCGAACAAAGTGATAACAAATGTCAATGTGCTTTGTCCTTTTGTGATGCATCCGATATTTGGTGAGATGTATGTGTAACACCCCTAACCTATTTCCATCGCCGAATTTAGGTTATGGAGCATTACTGTACAATTGGAATAATTTTTCATCCTAATATTTAAATAAATGAAATATAAAATAAACCATTCATACACATGCACTTTGTCCTTAAATCGAGCCTTTGAGACCTTAAAAATAGCTTAGAAACAATTCGGGACTAATTTAAAACAAAACAGAAGTTTATAGATAAAATTGTAAAATTTGAAAAATAAGGGTCACACGGCCGTGTACCTCACACGGCTAAGACACATGTAACAATTCGTTTTTAGTGAAATTGAAACAGTGGTTTTGGGACCACAAATCTGATGTGAAAATATTTATTTTATTATTATTTTAATGTCTACAATATGTTAGTAGTATCGTATACAAATTTTGTTAAGAAATTTTATTGTTTGCACGTTTAATTTGATGAAAATGACTAAATCATAAAATGTGCAAAAGTTACATTCTATAAGCTCAGGGGGTCTAATGGCTATACTATTAAATGGTTGGGGGATTTATGTTGTTATTAGATCATAATTATATTGAGTGGAAAAATATGGGCATTTATTAAGTGGTTTTAAGGTTTATAATAAAAGATTAATTAAGTAATTAATAAATATGGTTAGTAAAATAACCAAAACAAAAGCCATCATCTTTGTTTTTCCATTTTTGACCGAAAATAAGAGTAAAAAGAAGTCATAGCCAAGCTTGAGTATTCGGTCATCTCTTCCTTGTGCATGTAAGTGATTTTTCATCCCATTTTTAATGATTTTTTTTATGTTTTTGAAGTCATTGTAGCTTAATCTAGCTAGCCTAGGGACTAATTTGCAAAACTATTAAAAGTTTAGGGTTTTCCCTTGAATGTATTCATGTGGTTTTGATGTTTGATGGAAGAAAATGAATCCTTGTTGATTTATAAACAACTTTTGTAAAGTGAATTTTGTTGAAAATTTTAAATAGGGATTTAGTTTAAAAATGTGAAGTATTCATGGTGAAAATTGTGAAATAATGAATTGTATGAGTTGATTTGGATCTATATTGAATTCGACTAGCTTGGGTTAGGGATGAATTTGCATGAATTTCAATTTACAAGCTTAAGGACTGAATTGTAAAGAAATCAAAATAATAGGGGAAAAGTGTAATATGCAAAAATATTATTTTTGGATTAAATTGAATAGAATGATTATTGAATGGATTGAATTTGATTATTTAGATCAAGTTAAACCTCGTACAAATTTAGATCGAGGGAAAGATAAAGTGTTGGACTAGTCAATCCTATTTCAACATTTTGTGATCAAGCTAAGTTCATACGTTTAAATAGTGTTTTAATGTATTTGATTTAAATGCTATTATATTATTTATCATATCATGCCATGACAGAAAATTCAACGATGATATGACGACTATTGAGCCCCGTTTGAACCTTAGTAATATATAGGATACAAATGACATGTCATTAGGGTTACCATGTTTCGGGTGCTAGTCTTGAACGTCCTACCGATGGCTGAGTTTCGGCATTTGTTGCGAATACTCGTCAACTTCTGTGAGTGGCATTTTTTTTGCTATGTTTCGACCATCAACTTGTGTGAGTAGGCCTATTTATTGCTCGTAGGAGCGTTTACGTAAAGGAAAAGGAAAAGAATGGTTTCGACCATGTGTTAGCACACTATGTGTGAGCTTTCCGTGAATTCGATATTATTTAAGTGGTTCAACATGTATGACAAGGGATGAATCGGTAAGGGTTCCAATTGATTTCACTATGGAATTATGGAAAGGTATGAAGTATTGATGATCAAGTTTGTATAGCCATCATATGAAAAGTATTGAGTTCATATGTATTATGTTCATTAAAATTACCTTACTATGTGATAATATTATTAAGTTATCTGTGTCATCACTAACTTGTGTTGTTGATGATACTTAGGCTTGTGCTAAGCTATGTTGGATTGATTCATGTTTATTTGTAAGCTTATGCATTGAAATGGTAAGCATCGTTCATGATTTACGAACTTACTAAGCATTATATGCTTACGTTGTGTTTCTTTTCTTTGTTTTATAGATTATCGGAAGCTCGAATGGTTTGAAAGCTCGTCGAAGACTTATCAAACTATTCAACAACTATATCAGTAGATTTTGATGTTTTAAGCCATGGTTATAATGGCATGTATAAGTGAATTGTGTTTGATGAAATGACCATTATATTTGGCTTGTAAATGTGGTGTTTTGGTTGATGAACTTTTGGTATGTTAATGTTTTGATGTTTGGTGTTGAAATGGTCAAGTGAAGTTATGTTTTGAATGGCTCTTTTGGTATGCTTGAATATGATTTTCATGTGGCCATTGTGGTAAGATTTGGTATGGAATTAGGTTACAAATGTTTGGTTGATGAATGGCTAAATTATGTTTATGTTTAGGTAGATTTGATGCTATGTGATTGAGGTACATTTTGGCATATTGGTTGTATGGATAAATACCATGTTGAACTAGCTTTATTATGCATGTTTTAGGTATATTTCGTAGCTTTAAATTATGCGCAAATGGCTTGTAGGTGTGAGCATGGTTTGGGTGAAAGATATGGCTTGAAAATGGACTCTTTCTTGTCCACATGGCCTAAGACACGGGCGTGTGTCTCAGTAGTGTGTGACACACGGCCATGCGACACGGCTATGTGTCCCTTGCAGGTTTTAAAGGGTTGCAAGTCAGGCAGTTACACGGCCTGGCACACGGGCGTGTGAGGCCATTTCAAGAGTTACATAGCTTGGCACACGGGCGTGTGGCTTGGCTGTGTAACCCAAGTCAGAGAGTTACACGGGCACGGACACAGTGTGAAAAATTCTATCTTTTTCCATGAAGTTCTAAATGTTTCCAATTTAGTCCCGAATCATTTCTAGAGTGCTTTTAAGGCCTCGAGAGCTTGAATAAGGGACGTTATGCATGAGTTTGATTGAATTATGCCATGATTTATAAAATGGTTGAAATTGAATGTTTTAAGTTAAAATTTTATGGTAATTCTTTGTAACCCTATTCTGGCAACGAATACGAGTTAGGGGTGTTACAACACACGCTCGTGTCTCAGGTTGTGTCACCTTCAAACTAGGGACACACGGCCGTGTCCCAACCCGTGTCCTCACTCGTGTAACTCTTTGAATAGGGTCACACGGTCGTGTCTCACGCTTGTGTAACTCATTGACTTGTACCCTAAGAAATCCTCAGATGACACACGGCCGTGTCGCCAGGTCGTATTCCAAGCTATGTGAACCCAAAATTTACCTATAAACAAGCCATTTCACAACCATTTCATGCATAACTCCCTATACCATTTGTGCACACTTTTAAGGAACTTAAACATCATTCAAAAATACATAATCTTGCAAATTCAAACAACCTAAATCACCTAACCAATATGCCGTTCAAAGGAACCACATTTACATTCAAACACCATTTACCAAAACTTGTTAACATTTCTTAATTCCATGCATAAAGGCTAATTCTATTATATGTTTAACCACAACATAAATACCTACTTCAAACAGCTACCTAATCATACCACATTTATCACTTTCAAGCCATTACAAACATACCATGACACCATACATTTCAATTACCTTAAAGTAGTCAACAAGACTTTATTTAACAAGCTTTATAGGTTCGTCAACTAAACATCATCTTCAAATACCTAGACATGCTAAATCAATCATTTTATTTATCTATAAATCATCAACACAAAAGACTTATACATGTTCACATTTCCATTTCCATACATGATAACCTAATTCAAGTATGAACTAAAACATGTCACAAGTAACCATTTTCAAGCCATCATCATCATGTCAAGATAACCTTATAAACAAGCACTTTAAAGTAACCAAAATCACATAACTTGGTAAGGCATCAAATTTTATCAAACCAACATAGCTTTCCAAAGCTTACACATGCCAAAACAACAACAACAACACATACACCATAATACCATTACAAAGCACCCTATACATGTCATTATAAACCTTAACCAAATTACTCAAAAACTACCATATTGTCTACTGGATAGTGTGATAGATCTCCGATGAGCTTCCAACCGATCGAGCTTTCGATAATCTATAAAACAAATAAAAATAACTACGTAAGCAATGAATGCTTAGTAAGCTCGTAAAAACTTTAAACATAACATACCATTTCAATAATGAAATTTGTAGAATAAGTATAAACCTTTACCAATGCCATAAGCATAATAAAGCCTATATAACACAATCAAACTCACAAGTTAGTATACTTGTTCATGATACATATGAAATCAACCATATATAAACATAATATTTAATTTATCATCGTTACCATACGATCATGATTCATTCCATTTGTTTACTTACCATTTCTAATACCATAAGTTTAATATAAGCCTATTCAAGCATCATTAAGCTCATATGTTAGTAGATTCATTGATAATCATATAAGCTCATTTATAAAATAAATAGATTTCATAAGATACATGATATAAGCATCAACCTTTTCATATAGTTATAAACCTTTCCATTAAGACACTTATCGTTCCATTCCTTTTTTTATCCGTTGAACCATCTCGAATTACATCGGATACTCAGGAAAGCTTACATAAAGTGTGTCTTTACATATAATCGTAATCTTTCATTTACATCATTGCTTACACGAGCTGTGGGTCAGAATGTAAGCTACACATGCTGCTCACACGACCTGTGGAGAATCCACAACAAGTGTAGGACCTCAGCCATCGGTAGGACATTTAAGACCAGCACCCGAAACATGAAATCCCTAATGACATGTCATTTGTATCCTAAGAATTCTTAAGGTTCAACCGAGACTCGATATCTGTCAATTCGTCATAATGAGAATAAATTCTCATATATATTGATTCATTTACATTAAAAACAACATAGTAAACATATAACTTAAATAACGTTATAACGATTACAGTTTATACAAACTTACCTAACTAAATTGCAGCAATTTTAATACGAGAACATAATAAAAGGGTTTTTAAGGTTTTTTTAATGATAAAATAAAATAACATAAAAGAAATAAAATTTAAGAGATTGAAGAGTAGAATGAATCAAATCTTGATTATGGGTGATTAGCTCGCTTCGGTAATCCCCATCAACTGTCATTTTGGGTTTCTCGTCAATCAACTAGTCGTTAACCTAGCAAGATCGTCTGATCTTCCACTAACATAACAAGTCAGCAATGACTACTTATCTTTCGACCTCACAGTCCAAACTGGCTTAGGGTGAAGGTGTTCACAGATGGGCAATACCAATTTTGGGTTAATTCCCACCTTGATGACTTCCCGGGGTTGTTATGCTTAGGGTTTGTTTCATGTTCTTCCTTTCCTAAACAATTGATCCGTTGAGTAACCCTATAAAACTATTAATAGATTATATCTCCACACGCTTATCACCCATAGGAAGATTAGTTCCTCATGGCTTTCATAAATAATATGGAGTTGGTGTAAAGAGAGAACATGATAAATGAATTAAAGTGCAGAGTTTAAGAAAACACCTAATTTGTATTAAAGACAAAAACAAATCCATAGAGTTTGACGATTTCCACAAATCAGATCTATTGTGTAACAGCCCGTTTTCTAGTGGTGTCGAAAATAGTGGTTTCAAGACCACGACTCCGATGTATCAGTCCGTAAATATTAATTATTTAATGTTTACGAGGTCATTAATGTTGGGTTAAAATTTTGTTAGGAGGGATTTAAATGGTAATTATAGTGGACATTTATGGACATGTTTTAGTAATTTTATAAGTTATAATTAAAGGGTTAAATTTGTAAATAGTTAAAATTAAAGAATTAAAAGATAATATCATCATTTCCTTTCTTCTTCATGTTGAGAGAACCAAATAACCTAGAAGAAGCTAGAGATCAATTCGGCCAAGCTTAGGTCCTTTGATTTGATCAAGAACGAGTTAAAAATTGAGGAAAAAAGAAAGTTGTTGAATAGTCCTTAAACTTTTGTCATTGCTGCAGTTTAGCTTGGTAAGTTCGTTCAGTTTAATTTAATACATTTGTTATGTTTATCTTGTAAAATTAAATTGTTAAATGTTAGTTTAAGATAGTTAATGCTAAGGTAAGGAGAATTATAGATATGATCTGTATATACCATTTATGGTAATGTGAACCCCTGTGCCAGATTAATGTAGGATAGAGTACGATTGGCTTGCCAATAGGTTATAATATGCACTGTACAAGATTGACATGAGACGAGATGATGATTCCTGTATATTTCCTATTCACTAAATATACCAAAGTGATGCATTTGTTGCAAACTATCATGTTATATTACAGTGTTTTCTGGCGTGTTATCGGGGGCGGATGTTAGCCTACGGGCTAGGCACCTAGTGCCGAGGCATGTTATCGGTTGGATTGGCTCGTATAAGTGTTTGACGTGTTTTCGGATGGTTAATCGTGTACCCATATCCATGTAATGTTCATCGGGCAATGTTCTAGTGAAAATAATTTATTATTGAAGTGTGAAAAGTTTGGTCATAAACTCCTGATATCTTTATGAATCGAAAATGAATAATCGAATCCTTGTTTAAGTATTACTCACCTATTGTAAACTGTAGTTAACAGGAACTCTGTTTATTAATCTTGTTATTTAAAATATTATGTTTAATTCGGTAAGCTTATCATTTTAATCGATGAAATTACTAAGTTTTATGAAAGCTTACTCTTGTCATTTGTCTTGTTTCTTTGTAGATATTGTTTTGTCGAAATCGGGTGATCGAATCAACTTGAAGAAATCACACTAATTGAGGACCTTTTGGTATATTTTGAATACAAACTTGACTTATATGGCATGTAATAGAAGGATTTGAATTTGTTTTATAATGGTTCATAAATACTCATGTTGTAAAACTTGTTATGCATGATGTTGTTGTGTTGGAGTAACCATTTGAGATATGCATGCTTAGTACTAATTAAAGCATAGGTGGATGTTTAAGTACCTAAGCATTTGGGAGTGAAAATTAAAATTTTTGGGCCAATTTTGGATGCACATGGCCTAGGATATGGGCTGTTATAGGGCCTACTAACATGGTAGTGTACCTTATTTGTTTTTAGTGCAAGTTGGTCCAGATGGACATAGAGATTTACACAGCCTGGCGACATGGTCATAGTGAGTTACATGGTCTGCCACACTGCTGTGTGACCTTATATTACACGAGTACAATTAGTTACATGGTTAGCGTACATGGGCATGCCAAGTAGTCACACAGGCATGTGAAGTAGCCACACGGCCATGTCTTCAGCCATCCGGCCCGGGCTTTGTCACACGGCCTGACACACAGCCATGTGACCCATGTCTTAAAATTTTTCATGTTTTCCCTAAATCTTCTGATTTGTTTCTAGTTGGTCCTCGATTGTTTCTAAACTATTTTTAAGGCCTCATAGACCCGATTTTAGGCCCACGAGTGTATATTTCACTTTAAATTACATGATAATATAAATTTTGATAATTAATTAGAAAATTTGATGCTATTTGATACTAAATGTTCTAAATTGTACTGTACTACTCTGTAACCCTACTCCGGCGATAGAGACGGGTTAGGGGTGTTACATCTTGAAAACAAAGAACAACTGAAAAATAAATTTTAAAAACCTAAGAAAGAAAGAAAACTAAACTAAATTTGAAAAGGAAAATCTAGGCTAATTGAATGATGTATATAACATGTGTCAAGGGAGCCTATTTATAGATTTTAAGTGGTTATCGTCCTTAACCCTAGGTTAGCTGAATTCTCGAGCTTTAAGTTTGATTGTACAAACCAAAATGCACCTATTTCATGTTTCTCTCTCATCTAGAGTCAATGTCGTGACACAGCAGGACCTGTGTCGTGATTTAGCAGTCAGTGTACTCCTCTTGGGATATCTTTAGGGGTATGTCGCGACACCCTTGGTCTGTGTCGTGACATTGAAGGCTGTCTTGAGCTTTTTTCACAATACTCCCTATGTTACAACATCAGACATCCTGTGTTGCGATGTAGCAACCAGTATCAGTTTAGTATGCCTTCTAAAGGTCTCCTGCACATTCACAAAGTGTGTTAGCTCACCCTTAGGCCTTATTCGACCCTTAAGGTCAATAAAAGACTCAATTTGCACATTTTATTCACTTATTAAAAACTTAAGAAAACATAATTCAAACCTATTGAAAATACTTGTCTTCAAGCTCCTAAAGTGCGATAATTAATTTAATTTGCTACACCGAATTACGACAAATCAAACTCCCCCACACTTAAGTCGCTATTTTTCCTCAAGCAATAAGAAATAAAAGTGAAGATCCTTGAGCAAATATAGTACAAGTATTGACTTCGAAGCACATGACTTAGGCTTTTCACATTCACTAACTACTTTAACATGATGAATAATTGACTTGTCACTTTTGATTACAAACATCTAAGTTCAGTATATTGAAAAATATAGAAATATTAAGGGTCTCACCCGTAAAGATCCATAAAAAAATTATACAAGTACTTTAATTATCCGATCAGAATACAAATAGTCATTTATGCAATTGTTTAGTATAAATCTATTCATGCATAAGGATATTTCGGTCACATAGGACTTTCGGCTTGTAACGTTCTGAGGCTTAGGACAGGTATGTAATTCAAGAACAGTAGGCATTAAGAAGGTTACAAACAAGAAAATAGTTTTGCATATCGTATTGATCCCTATTCTTCCCCCCTTAGTGACCCTTACCCACTCATCGTCTTATTTCTCATTCTCTCACCCTCCTTGTTTCTCCACATAGGAAATCATAGCATAACATAGTAACTATGGCTAGCCTACGAGTTTCTATGCATTAATGAACGAGTTTTTCTTATGCCTGTGACTTTGTCACTTTTCTCTTTTTTTGATGCATCTAACTCAGGAATGTTTGTTCACTATTTCAAGACTTTTTATACTCGTACTTTTTTTGCTTTTTGAATTTTTCTATTGTTTTGCACTTTCAAGCTAACCTATAGTTCCCATATCACACCAATCTTTCCTATTTAACTCTATTTCTACAAACCTCACTGTGATGTATCTACGTAACCCTTAATACATATGGCCAAACATCTATAGTCGTGTAGTGTAAGACCAAAGAAAAAAGGTAAATACAAATTAACGTTTTTAGGCTTGGAATTTGTAATGAGGTTCATCAAGAAGTGTCAAAAGACTCAAAAATTGGAACTAAAGTTGAATATGACTAGGTCAACTTTTTGGCTCTGGATGTGTTCCAAACAATACCCTAGGTCATCCCTTAATATATCACTATGCACAAATTTAATCCACTAAACAAACTCACATTCAACCATTTATCATTCATACTAGCATGCTCGTTTCCTTGTGTTTTCTATATCATTTGGTACAATTGATTACTTAATACCTATTTACAATGTAACATATAGAACTTAGTAGTCTAATAATCAAAATTTTAAAATCACCTGTCATCATGCCAAATTTATTTGTAAACACAAGCAACTTGTGTACATGCTCCTAACCAATAACTTGTATTTCTACAAGTTCAAGCTTACAAAAGTCAAAAAAGTCAAAAAAAATGTAGAAATTCAAAACAAATACACAAATTTTCTATGTTACCCTCCACACTTTAGTTGATATATTGTCCTCAATGTGTAGCCTCTAAAGAGATAAGGAAATAATTTACCCGATTGATCGTGGTTGCTCCAACTACTAATGGTGGGTGCTTCCTCCTTTGTTCATGTAACACTCGAATTGTTTGTGTCTCCTTCGTGTTAGGTTCCTACATAGAAAACTTAAAAAAAATATATAACTAAAAATCTACTATTAATCCTACTCCTACAGTGTTTGAAACAAAATCATCTAAAAACTAATACAAGTTTTTAAGAACAAAATTTAAAAAAACTTGTTCAATCTTCTTCTTCAAAATCCATCTCCTCGCTTCTGTCATCCTCTTTATCCTCTCATTCCTCTTCGCTTTCACGCCTCTCTTATTCTTATTCCAGATTTGTTGTCCCAAACATGTCAAAGGTATAATTGGGGACTCAGATGTTTTTTTTGCCTAGAAAATTCCTGAAAAAGTGGTCTCGACTCTTGCATCCATTGAATCATCCAATCTAACTTTGGATGACTACTCTCATCAACTTCCTGTTAAGCTCATGCCAACCTTTGTGACGAAGTTGGTGTAGCTGTCGGTTGTTCCAATCTTTTATTTGTTTGGCTCGTAGTTCTATAAGTTGTTGGAACATTGTGTCCTTGATAATACTTCAGGAAGGTTTCAGCGACTACTCAGTAGATGTCATAGATACACCCGTGTTTTTGCATAAGGTTGACACTAGATGGGGAAAGAAAACTCCCACCTTCTGGCCATAAATGCATCCCTTCATGTTCTGGTGGATCTATTTGCTGATACATACCTGCTTTTTTTGCAAGATTGCATATAGTAAAACTGTTCAAAAGGTATTAACATTAGAAACATTTAAAGCAGGTATTATTTGCATGCACACAAATTGAATCCACATTTTAGCCTCTGGAAACATAATAGCTTGATAAAAGGACACAGGAACATTGGTACCTGAGCAATATTTCCATTCGCCCCTTCCTTTAGTTAGAAAATTTATAATGTTATCCATGTTTATGCCTCGAACATACTCTAGATTAGTTTCCTCAATAAAATCTTTTTCATAGTATGCAACATTATAAAAGTTACAAATAATTCGAGGGGTTACTTACACATCTTTCCCTCGCACAAGTACCGATTACCACATACATAATGATGCATAAAATTCTTGAACAACAGGGACCACAACACTATCTTTAAGGATCATCCAAAGAAGTTCCCACCTATAATATCTGACAAAAGGCCATATTTCTTTACACACAATCATAGATGGATCAATTCCTCTCTCTTGAATGAATGTTTTTCCTTGAAGTTCATTAAAATATTTTTCGACATTTGGATTTGGGAAAATAGAGAGATTTTGAACCATTGATGGCTTTGTTTCCATAGCTCGCCTAACTTTTTTAGGAGGCATGATGTTTTAATTCAACAAACTAATGAAGTACTAAGCAAACAAACTCAAAAGAATAGTAAAATTTGAATTTAGGAACCCTTAACCTTAGATATATTGTTGGATTCCTTGTCACACTTTGTTTTCTCATCGTTCCTTGGATATTCTTTCATCTTTTCCGACACCACGTGAGTTTGACAGAAGAAATACCTCTACATAAATCAAGAAGCAAAAGAAAAGGGTGAGTTTTTAGGGTTTTAGGGGTTTTAGGAGATTTAAAAGATTGAATGGTGTAAATTTTGTTTAAATATGAGTTAAGTATGTTTTTAGGTTAAGGAATAGGTTTTTTGGGTGTTTAAAATCGGGTAAATGAAAGGTTAGTTCATTGGGTTACGCAAACGGGTCAAGTCAACCTTGCAAGAAATTACAGTGATGTTGCGACACAGGGGTTCTGTGTCGCGACAGTTCTTCTAGTTTGGAAATTTGGGGAGACTGTCCTCTATGTCCCAACTCGCTTCCTCCATGTTGCGATGTCGGGGTGGTTTCTTCAGTTCCTGTATTCTGCACGAAATGTCGTGACATAAGGTTGCTGTGTTGCAACACAGACTCTATGTCAACCCAAGTTTCCATCTCTAAAGATTTTCCAATCTTGAATGAACATATATCAAATAAAAGTTAACATATAAAATTTTTGTTTAGTTAAATATACAATAATTTACAAAATTTAAGCAATTCAAATATTTTTAAGTTTTACTGCTAGATATATTTGACAATATCATTAGTTCACCGATAGATGATTCTTTCGTTTTATTAATATTAGTCCATTTTCCATCGTGTTATTCCACTTGTGCCCACCTTTCCCTTTCCTTAAACTTGTTTATTCTTTCTGCATGCATAAAAGGAAGTGTGTCCCTTGACTTAGGGATGTTAGAAATAAAAAAAAGCATGTCCCTTGACTTGGGGATAATAGCACTCCAGGAAGTGTTTATACTAACATGTTCACCAACCTTAATTTTCCTATGCCTAGACATAATTTCCTTTAAAAACTTGGCTTACTTAGGAACTTTCTCTATTAATTAAATTAAGGGTAGGTTAACATTTAATGTTTTGAAAAAGTTCAAGAAACTTACAAATTTTTCATCATCCTGCTTTTGTTTTTCCTCTAGTCTTGAAGGGAATAGGATTTTTGCACTGGTAGAATCTTTAGTTATTTCCATCTCTGTCTCTATAACCCGTGTGGTTACCTCTTTTGGCTTTGGTTCATCTTCAGCCTCTAGGGATTCCTCTTAAGGGTCATCATTATTCTCCACAATTGTCTCCGGAGTAGTGGTTTCTATGCTACTCAATGCTTTGCCCGATCAGAGTGTTATCACTTTCACATGCTCTTTAACTTTCCTCTGTGGATTGTTTTCCGTGTTGCTAGGAATATATGTGCCAATTTGTCTTTTGATGTCACCCATCATGCTCATCAATTAGCTATTTGATTCTAGAGTTTAGTCAACATTCTTGTTAAGTTGGTACAATCAGATTGCACTTGCTTGACATCTGTTCTCATTGATTGCATTTCTCCTTCAATTCTATCCAGACGTTGACCACATACAGTATGGTCGCTTAGGTTGACCCTATCTTGTTGTTTCTACAAATAAGGGAGTTGATAATTAGTATTTTTAGCTTGATTTGAATTGTTACCTCTTCCTTGGTTTCCTCCCCATCTCAAGTTTGGGTGATCCCTCCAACCGAGATTATATGTATTTGAATAAGGGTTTCCCCCTATTTCTAATGTAGTTTACATCCTCAATGGGATTATTGCTACAGTGGAAGAGTGGTTTGTCTCCTCCATGTATAGATGGTGTAGAAGTAAATTTTACTGTTGATTCTATCTACTATCTACTGATACTTGTCATCCTCTTAGATAGTTTTGACCATAGTGGGTTTCTAGCCATGTCTGAATTGTTCAATCGGCCACTAACAAGAGTTTAATTCCATGTTTTCAATAATTTTGTATACATCCTCGTACATCGTATTCATAAGGGCTCTTCCTACTGCTCCATCTAACCCAGATCGTGCACTCGCATCCAACCCGTTATAAAAGACCTGCAATCGCATCCGATTAGGAGACCCGTGGTATGGGTATTTTTGAATCAACATTTTAAAACATTTCCACACTTTATAGAAACTTTCTCCCTCCATCTGTCTAAAAACAACAATCTCTCTTCTTAGTTGAACTACTTTGCTAAACGGGAAGAACTTCTGTAAGAACTTTCCAGCAAGTTCATCCCATGTTGTGATAGACCCTAGTGCCTACGAGTCTAACCAAGAAAAGGCATTATCAATCAAAGAGAAGGGGAACAACCTAAGATGAATAGCATCATCAGTGACCTTGTTATACTTAAAAGAATCACAGAGTTGGAGAAACCATTTTAAAAGTTGATTAGGGTCTTCTGTTATAGTGCCCCTAAATTGCAGATTATTCTTGATCAAATGAATCATCACTGGTTTGATCTTGAAATTATTAGCTATAATCGCCGGTCTTGTTATACATTCTTGAACCATGTTTAGACTTGGTAAGGCGTAATCCCTTAGGGTTCTCTCATTTGGAGCCATATGTACGTTTGCAGGTAGCTGTTGTGCTGGTGGGTTTCCTAAGGTGTTATCATCAACGTCACCGAATAATGGGTTTTCACATGCTACATTACCTGTAGCAGGTGGTGGTGGATCTTGCATTTATTGTTACTGCTGCTATTACTATTGGCGGTTTCTTCATATTATTCTCTCTAGATCTGTGATTGCTACAATAGGTGTGGCCCTACTACAAGTCATACACTAAACCCAGAAAGAGAAGATTAGTAAGAATAAATAAAATAAAATAGAATCGTATCTATAGCTTAAAAATTTTCTAATTATTCTTTCTACGTGAAAATTAAAATCAAACTAGTGGCATTGCCTCCCTGACAACGGCACCAAGAACTTGACCGCCTCTAGACATACTAACGTCCAGAGTGTGAATACTGTAATAAAGTATAGAAATACAAGGTGGTATCCACAAGCATACGGGTCGAGTTGTAATATAGTTTTACAACAAAGTAGGTGAGTACTCTGAGAATTGTACCTAAGGGAGGCGAGTGATAGATCAATTCTAACCTGAACACTAAAAGATATAATTAGTACTCAAAATTAGTTATAGTACAAGAACATAATAAATTGGTTTTTAAGGTTTTTGTAATGATAAAATAAAATAACATAAAAGAAATAAAATTCAAGAGATAGAAGAGTAGAATGAATCAAATCTTGATTATGGGTGATTAGCTCTCTTTGGTAATCCCCATCAACTGTCATTTGCACTACAATCAAGCCTTAAAACATACCTAAATCATGCATATTAAGACCAATTCAATAGGTCATTTATCCATACAACCAATATGCCATAAGGCACCTCAATCACATACATCAAACATACCTAACACGTGCATATTTAACCATTTATCAACTAACTTGTTTCCATACCAAAACATATCAAAATTGACACATATCAACCATACCATATTAGATTCATGCCATATCAAAATAACCTTACCATTTGGACCACTTCACACATGCATCAAAACCATCAAAGTGACACCAAACTAGCCATTTCCAAATGGTTCCAACAACTAACATATATACATACCAAATTTGACTCATGCACATCTATTCAAAACCTTTCCAAAGCATACCATAACTTGACTATGTTGTGCTCAATCCATCATCTACCATTTTAGTTATTCAAACATACATTAATACATTGTTAAAATGACACACATCAATAAGGCATCAACTAACATGAACCACAAGTTCAATTATATATGCCATTATAACCTTGATCAAGACATAAAAATCTACTAATATAATCATTGGATAGTGTGATACATCTCCGACGAGTTTCCAAACTGATCGAGCTTCCGATAATCTGTAAAGTAAAGGAAAAATAACTACGTAAGCAATGAATGCTTAGTAAGCTCGTATAAACTTTAAACATAACATTTGATTTTAAATATGAACTTTATAGGGTAATTATAAACCTATACCAACACCAAAAATTTTATCAAACTTATAACCATCAACTCATAAATGAGTAAATTCATCAATATCACTTATATTTTTCATTCCTAACATAATAGGAATTTATAAGACTTTGAGCCCTTCCATTTACTTACTTTCCATTGCATTTACTTACTTTTCATTACATTTACTTACTTTAGCTTAAATAACAACATCAATTCACTAATTAGAATATTTGTTCATGAACTAGGTATATTCATCCATAGCATACGTAAATTTCTCACATATAAGTACATCATTCAACTTATCATTCCCTTTTTATCATATTATTCAACTATGAACTTACCATTTCCTTTCCTTGCCTCACCCGTTTCATATGAATAACACACAAGACATAAGCATAACATCAACCATGGCCATAAGCTAGTGCATTTAAACATAACTCTTTTGGAATCAACTACATAATAAATCATTTCATAAGAAATTACATGCTTTAATCCTTACCACCCTTTCATGAAAATAAGCACATTTCTATTTGAACACCTACCATTTCAATGCATAACTTTAAAACTAACAAATTATAATCCAACCAATAGCTTGGCACAAGCCTAAGCATCATCAACAACACATGTTAGTGCATCAATTCATAATTCACTTGATTTAGCATAAGATAAGTCATTAAACATGAACAACCTCACTTGAAATCATCAATTTCATGAACATAAACATACTTTCATTTAACACACCCTTTTCATAGTTTTCATGATATAAGTTATTTGAATACTTATCGTTCCTTTCCTTTTCATGCCCGTTGAATCAAATGAAATAACATCAAATATTAGGCAAATACTCAAGTAACCATTTAATTCTCTAAACATACTACAACATCATGATTTAATGTATTTATAGACATAGTAAAAATATATAATTACACCAAGACATTAACATACATTATCAGACCATACTAGTCAAACATTCAACTCATATCCATACTTACGATACATACCTCACTTGAAACGTGTTACCTGAATATCAAATGATCGGAGTGTTTCATGGTGTCTTTCAACCATGGTCTTATTTATTCTCATCTTGATGCCATAGTGTCTTTCAATCATGGTCTTATTCATTTTCCGTCGTGTTGCCATAGTGTCTTTCAACCATGGTCTTATTCGTTTGATTCATGATGCCATAACGTATTTCAGCTATGGTCTTACTCGATAGAGTCGTGATGCCATAATGTCTTTCAGTCATGGTCTTACTTGATAGAATCATGATGCCATAACGTCTTTCAGTCATGTTCTTACTCGTTTCTAGTATAGTGCCAAGTGTCTTTCAACTATGGTCTTATTTATTCTTCGGTATAGTGCCATAATGTCTTTCAACTATGGTATTGATCATTTTCCTTCAAGCCAATAAAATCAATTCATATATAAACAATTAGATATTAAACAATCAAAACCACAATTAATTGATTTAATCAAGTTACGAGCTTGCCTAGCTAAATTGTAGAAATGACGAAGTGCAGCGGCTATTTGATAATTTTCCCTTCTTCTCGATTTTCTACTCGATCTTAATCTAAATTAATAATTTCATACAATTTATTAATTTAGATAGTAAAATAATTTATTTTATGCAATTTAGTTATTTTACATTTTTACAAAATTACCCCTAACATTTTACTTTTTTTCAATTTAGTCCTTGAGCCTAAAACATGAAAATTAACCATTTTAATGCAAACCCATGCCAATTGAATATTCATGGCATCCAATACAGCCCATATTTGTAATAATTTTACATCAAATCCTTGTATTTTTACTATTTCCATAATTTAGTCCCTAATCGGTAAATTCATCAAAATTACTTAATAAAATACTTATAAATAACAACTAATACCTCAAACTCATCATTTAATATCTAAAATCACATAGATTCATCAATAGAAACATTCAATATCTTTAAAAGTTTCAAAATCGAAGGTATGGGCTAGCTAGATCTAGTTGTAACGATCTCAAAAACATAAAAATTAAAAGAAACAAGCCAAAAACGGACACACATGTATCCATTGAAGCTTGGCCGAAGCTTGAAGCTTCTCCCCCTTTTTGTTTCAACTAAAATGGTGAAGAAGATGAACGAATCATCTTTTATTTTCTTTTTCTTATACTATAAACATTATAACGTAATATAATGTTTTTATAAATTAATAAACATAATTTTTAACTAATTAACCCCACTAACCGTCCACCAACTTAAGAATGGGTTATTTACCCTTTAATTTCATCCAATTATAATTCTTTAATCAATTTAACACCTTTAAACTAATAGTGATTGACTTTTTCAAGTTTTACGATTTAGTCATTTTGCTTAATTAACTATCGAAACATTAAAATTTCTTAACGAAACTTTAATACAACCTTAATAACACTCCGCAAATATTTATAAAAATATTTATGACTCGTTTTATAAAAATGAGGTCCTGATACCTCATTTTCTAAAACCACTTAACTTTAGGATCTTACCACCTGAACTTAATTCATCATCATATGGCATAAATTATCATATCAAAACCTTTTTAAAACCATATTTGACTTGTAAATATTAAATAATAATATTTAGAAACTTACTCGTTGGATTTGTGGCCCCAAAATCACTATTTTCGACACCACTGAAAAACAGGTTGTTACAAATTTACCATTCAATGCTCAATATGGAGATCGGTTTACCAAATAACTTGCCAAATTTACGGCTTCAGCCCAAAACTCCTTCCCTAGTCCTGCATTCGAAAGCATGCATTGGGTTTTTTCCAATAAGGTTCTGTTCATTCTTTATGCAACTCAATTCTATTACAGAGCACCTACAATGGTGCGATGTCTCTCTATCCCTTCTTGTTTTCAGTAGTCATTAAACTCAGATGAACAGAACTCAAATCCATTTTCTATTCTCAACCGCTTCACAAACTTCTCGGTCTATTTTTCTAATAGTATTTTCCACTACTTGAAGATTCCGAAGACTTTATTTTTCTGTTTTAGAAAATAAACTCAAACTTTCATGGAATGGTCATCAATAAAAGTTAAGAAATATTTATTTCATTCTTTTGAGATGTCAGGATTTGGACCCCATAAATCAGAATGGATGTAGTCAAAAGCCTTTTTTGTTTTGTGCATTGCTAAATCGAAACTTACTTACCAATTCTAGTGTCTTCTAAAAGACCTTGTTTGCACAATGTTGTCATACCTTTCTCGTTTATATGACTGATTCACATGTGCTAGAGTCTGGTTGAAGTAGAATCTATAGAGAAAGAATCACATTGCATTGTCGCGACGTCAGGTTAGTTCTCGTCACGACGTGACGATGATTTCTGCTCCTCTTCAGTAATTGTAGTCGCACCAGTAACTGTTGACCTTTACGAAACGTATAGACTGCCCTTTTTCTGTTCTTTCATTACAACGAGAGCTCCATGAGAAACTTTTAATCAATTTGACTCAATGACTATCCTACAATCGTTGGAATAAAAAATTCCCAATGAGATGAGATTTTTTTTAAGTCGGGTACATACTTGACATCAAACAGTGTTCGAATAATTTCGTCGTGCATCCTTATTTGTATGGTTCCTATTTCGATTATCTTACATGGAGAATTATTCTCCATCAGCACAATTCCACCTTCAACTAAGTTGTACATAAAGAACCAATCCCTATTGGGACACATGTGATAAGTGCACCCTGAATCTAGGATCCATTTGGAAATAAGTTTCTAGCTTTCACTCGTCGACACTAATAAAAATTCATCACCTCTATCTTTGACTACACTAGCATCAACAATTTAAAATTTTTACTTATCTTTCTTGTCGTTTTCGGTAGCCCTTTTAATCTTATTCTGAAGTTTGTAGCTTTCCAACTTGATGTGACCCTTCTTGCAGTAGCCACATTCTTTGTCTCAATTTCTGGATTTAGATCTCGCCCTAGACCTATTTCAATTTGGTTTTTTACATTATTGTTTGCGTCTTGCAATTAGAACTGAAGCTTGCCTGTCTGATCTTTTCTTTTTGGGCCTAACCCATTGTCGAGTTTGTCCTTACTCAATAGATTCCTCTTCTCATCCTCAAATGAAAGATGATCTCTCCCATAAATCAAAGTTTCCCTGAAAGTTTATAAGAAGACGGCAAAGAAAATAATAATAATAACATAGTCTGATACTCGTTGCTAATCTCTACTTTGAAATTCTTTAGGTCATTTAGAAGGGTAACAAACTCACTAATATGAGCTCTAATAGACTCGCATTCAGCCATTCTAAACATGTAGAGACATTATTTTAACACTAACCTATTGGCCAAGGATTTCATCATGTACAAGGTTTCCAATTTCTTCCCTAATGTAAACATTGTTTTCTCCTTCAAACCCTCATGTAACACATTATTTATTAGATATAATTGAATTATGGATAGAAATTTTTATCTAACCTATCTCATTCTAATTGTTTCATGTTTTTAGGCTTTTTCTCTGTAAGGTTCCTCTCAAGATCACTCTAAATCAGTATGGCTGACATACGAACTTGCCACAGACTGAAATTTGTGAGGTCGTCGAACTTAACAATACCAAACGTTGATGCTGTCATCTCAAAATGGGTTGAATAAGGAAATCAAACTAGATCTGATACTAGATTGCTGGGAAATAACTCTTGTATACAACGAACAAGTAAATAAAGTAAAATAAAAAAAATCAAACACGCACATTTTACGTGGAAAAACTCCTTAAAATAAGGTAAAAAATTACTGGCAAAAGGATATTTCACTATAATAAGAAGAGAATACAAAAGATGGAGAGAATCAAAAGAAAACCTAGAGCCCCAAAATAAAAACCCTTCAAAGTAAAGAACAAAATCCTTTCAATCTAAATATTTTTGTTATGTAAAACCTAGAGTGACTAAGGTCTATTTATATGCTAAAATTTGTAGCATATAAGACCAAAATAACCCTTGGTTAATCAGAGCTTAACACGTCGCCACATCATGACATGGCATTCATGTTGTCGAGACGGAGGGGACGTCACGCCATTGGGGCAAAAACTCTCCTCTTGTCGTGATGTCAGCTGTTCATCGAAACGAAAAACACCTCCTCATTACAACATCACACACTATTTAGTCGGAAAATGTGAGGCATAACTCTACAATATATATAATTTCATTCAGCCTCAAAGCAGGCATGGTTGTAGCCTTATGGATGGAGCTTTCATCCACCAAGAGCAAACAGGCTCAACCCAAAAACTAGATTACCAATTCAAGCTTTGGTTGTCTGTACCAAAGCTAAAAGCTAGAAGCTTTTGGGTTCCAAAATTTGTTCAAAGCTTGTGCTACAGAGTTATAGAGCCAAATGTGTGTTGCTTAGAGAGATTAGATTATATTGGCATGATAGATAACAACTCTTTTTTTTGTGATTCACTTGGTGTTATTGAAGAAAAGAGAGCTAAAATGGAGGGTTTGGTTGAGAAAAAAAAAAGGTTTGAAGAGAAAAGTCAAAGCTTTGGTGAAAATGGGGTTCAAATGGGGACCTTTCCTGTGTTGCTTGAAGACAAGGGTTTTACAAGTAGTTCAAGTTCTTATCTTATAAAAAAAAATAGTTTTGAACTAATTATAGAGAGGTATCTAGTTTTAGTCAAAAGTTAAAAAAAAAATTATCACATGTTAGTTACTAGACCTGATCATGGGTTGGGTCACCCAGCTCGGTCGAAAGGTGGGAGGGTTTGATAAAAATATAGGCCAAAAAGATGGGCTTGGAAATAAAATAAGACCTATTTAAATAAGTCGGGCCTTGCGTAAGCTTTTTTGGCCCAGGCCCGTCCCGACTTGAATTTGCAAAAAAAAAAACTACTTTTATTTTGCTACTATTTTTCCACTATTTTGCTATCATTTCACTATTATATTGCTACTATTTTGTTATTGTTTGGATATTGTATAACTCTTATTTTATTGTTAATTTTGCTACAATTTTAGAGTTATTTACTTGTTAAGTTGCACCTATTTTAGTGTTATGTAAGTATAAAGACTTTTTTAATTTATTTTCAATTTTTTGGAAAACATTTATTTTAATATTTTTAATGTATTTGATGTATTATATTTTTTAAATTTATTTTTATATAAAAAGATAATATAAAAAAATTTAATACAGGCGGGCCAGGCTAGCCTTGGTTTTAGCTTTTTTATTCAGGTCGGGCTTGGGAAAAAAATTAGCCCTTTTTTCGAGTCGAGCCCGAGCCTATAAAATGGGTCTAAAATTTTGGTATGACCCGGCCTAGCTCATGTTCACCTTTATTAGTCACTCAATGCGCTCATGTGCCACGCCAATAATTCATTAGTGGATTAGCTGAATTTTTAAAGCCAGTGACTAATTCGGACAATTATCTTAAATAGAATGACAAAATTGAAAAAAAAAACTAAAATAACCAAAATATGACAAATCCTATTTTGGAGTGACCATGGGTGTAACTTACCTTTTTTTTTATTTAATATATAACTAGTTTATTATCGGTTTTGATTTGAGTAAATATATAATTATTTATATCAATTAAACTAAATTAGAAATAACTTTTAAAAAAATTGTTAATCTAATGATAAATGGTTTTATTAGGCATAAATTGATTTATACTAAATTATGGTTATGGTGATTTTACTATGTTTAAATTTAGGATTTTGTATCTATATTTTAATTTGATGTAGTTTACTTCATTTACATAATATTATTAATTAGTTAAATAATTGATATCCTTAATTATTTTAATTAAAATGTTGAGGTCAAATTTTTCTTAAAAATATCCATTCTAATTTCATGCAAATATATATGTTTTGTGTTCGAAAAATATTTTAAGAGAAATTCGCATAATCATATTAATTGGAATAGTAAAGGATATTGATTATTCGAGCAACTAATGCCATTGTAAAAGTAGAATGCCAAATTATAATATAAAGACCTGAATCTCAAATATCAACATCATAGAGAGATCGAAACTACAATTTAATCATTATCTTATAATGACGAAAAAAAGTAAAAAAAAAAGAAATAGTGTGAATAGTTAGTTTAAATATTTAGTGCCCTTAATAATTTCAATAGTTAACATGATTTTCTAAAACATTTATTCCAACTTGTTATGTCATTTTTTTTGTCGAACAATATTTAAAAAAACTCATCAAAAATTTAATCAAAGTAGTCAACAATATTAATCATTTGGACTAAATAATAACATTATAAATATAGGGACCAAATTATATTTAAAATTAAAATTTAAAGATTAGATCTTAATTTTTGATACAGAGAGAGGCCAAAAATGAGATTTGATCCTTGTAATATAAAAAAATATGGAACATGTGTGAGGCAAAATTTTATATATAGGTATATTTATATCAAATACTAATATTTTAGCACTTAAATTACAAAAAAACCTATTCGTTTAAATTATAATTAATATTATTCGATGACATATTTTTTTATACTTTTATATCATTTTAAATAAAAGAATTATAAATTATAAATCCAAGATTGAACACATGTTCAATAGTATCAAGTATGAGTTTATTACCATTCCACCTATATTCGTTATTAAATAAATTTCAAAAGGAAATATTTTTAACATAAAATATTTTCTTTCACTCTCATAGTGAGTGTCAAAATCTAGTTGTTATTTAAAATTTTTGATTGAATTGATGGCATCATCAACTAGGTCCCAACTACATTATGAAATTACAAAAAATCCAACATTTTTAGAAAGCAATAAATATAATTTTGAGTGTATTTTTTCTTTTTGCATATAATTTACAGCAATACATGAAGACCTTCAATCCCCCTACGATGCACAAAGGTTACTTTGTATGTCAGTTAGTACGTTTCCAATGAAGGATCGACAAATTTAGAATTTTATGCCCAATGATTTGTATTCCGTCAATTTGGCTTATAAGATTGTTTTGTCGAGTTTCACTAGTATTGCTAAGTTTAATATGGAGGGTCTTTGGCATATTTTTTGGGGTTAGAATCTGCCTCCTAAAATTAAAGAATTTATTTGGTGATGCTTGAGGGGATTTATTCCTTGTTGGGGCTAACTCATATGAAGAGGAATAACGATCAATCCTTTGTGTTTTTGTCGTAATCAGGATGAGGAAAGCATTGATCATGTGTTATTACATTGTCCATTCGCCGAGGCTATTTTGTAGCTAGCTAACATTGACAGCCAAGCTAGTTTGAATAAGGAATTTATTGAATCTGTTTTGGTGTCAAACCAAATCGAGCAGGGAGGCCAAATGTTGTGTATTATGTGGAGGATCTCGTATTTTTGTAATCTGGTTTTTGGAAATAGATTTCCCCGACCGCGGGTCAAATTCTGCATCATGCTCTTTCTTATTTACAAGGCTGGACAGCTGCTCTATCGGTCTTGTTGATGTTCCCCAACAATTGCCTTGGACCGGTGCATATTACTAGTGCAAGCCTCTGTTGCAAATTATAGATTGCAAATTAATTATTCATGAGCACTATTCAAATTAAAAGCGATAATTTATCATCTTACAAATTTAATTATCCATAAGCACTATTCAAATTAAAAGTGATGATTTATCATCCAATGGATACATTTCCATGGAACATGTTTCTCCCAAGAAGTATGTCCAATATGAAGGGTTGTGGCTCTTCAAAATAGTGTTCATTGAGTGCATATAAATAGAGGCATTATGGTGCTCACAAATCACTTTTTTTTTTACAACCAATCCTATTTTCAAAAACTAGAGTAAGAGTTAGGGAATTCCTTGATTTTGCTAATCAAAGGAAAACCTCGTTGTATCCCGGGAGGACCTTTATCTTAACCCACTAGCAACTTTGTGTGGGGGTAAATAGTTCTCTTTGGAAAGTGTCACCCGCGCCTTGAAGTCTACTGTTTATTTCCATATAGTCTCCAGTTCTATCGTCTCCACTCAATATATCCAACAATCAAATAGAACTATTTTGGAGATGGCGACGAAGACTACCACTGCATTCACAGTGATGAACCAAGAGTTTGTGAAACTTGACCAATTCGATGGTCAAACTTCAATCATTGGAAGGATAAGATGTTGTTCCTTCTTACTGTCTTAAATATGGCATACGTTTTGGATCCAAACCCACAACCCGTAGAGAATCACACCCCCAACGCAAACTTCGAGGAAATTGTGAAAGTGGATGAACTCAAGAAGAAGCACGAAGAAGACAATTTCACATGTCGAGGACACATCCTCAACACCTTGTCTGATCGACTGTATGATCTCTACATGTCGATGCAATCCCCGGTGGAAATATAGAAAGCTCTTGAAGAGAAATACAACACTTAGCGACAAGTTACTAATAAATTTTTAATGATGAAGTATTTCGAATTAAAAATGCTCGATAGTATCCCAATCATGGATCAAGTCCATGAATTACAAGTCCTTGTAAGCAGGCTTCATGACTTGAAAGTTGTTATTTTGAAATTGTTATAATTCAGGGCTATCATCTCAAAGTTGCCCTTGTCTTAGAACAATTATCGGAAAAAAATTCTGCATATGGCAGAGGACTTCACTATGGAGAAAAATACTTAGGCATTTGCATATTGAAAAGGAAAAAGCGTGATGATGTGTATCTTCCCCAAAGTTCTAAAGTGAACCATGTGAGCGAGTCTAAGAACTCTCGAAATGGTAAGCGAAAGGCCACATCTGATACCAAGGACATGCAAGACAAGAAGAAAAAATCTCGCAATTAATATAATTGCAATAAGAAAAGGCACTATCTTAAGGATTGCAAACTTCTCAAAAAAAAAAAAGTAAGATACCACAACTTCCAAAGCCAATATGGTGGAGGACATAGACTTAGTGGCCATGGTTACGGAAGGGATCGAGAGTTTGGAGCTTGGTATGATATCGAACTTAATATAGACATGAATGATAAGTCCTGTAATTGGTGGCTCGACACCAAAGCTATTGTTCATGCGTGTAATGACGGCAACAATTCAAGAGTTATGAACTAGTGGAAAACCGTGAAGTGCTTATGGGAAACTATCAATCGATTAAGGTGCTCAGTCAAAGGACGGTGGAACTCAACTTCACATCTAGAAAGAAAATGACTTTGACCAATGTGTTGCATGTTCCTAATGTGAGAAAGAATTTAGTGTCCGCAAGTATTCTATGTAACAATGGGTTCAATATTATCTTGGAATCCGATAAGTTTGTCTTGCTTAAGGGTGATATATGTGTAGGAAAATGATATTTTAACGAGGGTATGTTCAAGTTGAGCATTGATATGAATAAATTTAATTCTTCTGCTTATATTGTTGAGTCTTATACTATGTGGCATGCACGTTTAGCACATTTTAATTTTAAAACTTTATAATATATGCAAAAGAATGGTTATATCAATCTAAGTAATGATGAGTTTGTGGATAAATGTGAAAGTTGTATTCAATCAAAAATTACCAAGAAGCCATTTCCTAAGAAGTGTGAAAGGAATTCGCAAGTGTTAGATTTAATTCATTCAGATGTTTGTGAATTAAATAGAATTCTAACAAGAGGTTGAAAATGATATTTTATCACTTTTATAGACAGCTTCTCTATATTTACTTATGTGTATCTCATGAGAAGTAAAAACGAGGCTTTTGATATGTTTAAATGTTTTAAAAATGAGGTTGAGAATTTTTTTAGTAAGAAAAACAAAGTGCTTCATAGTGATAGAGGTGGTGAATATTTTTCAAATGAATTTAATGTATTTTGTAAGGAATAAGGTATGGTACATGAGTGTTCCGCGCCTTATACTCCGCAAAAAAAATGGTTTGGCAGAAAGAATGAATCGTACCTTAGTGGATATGCTAACTCGATGTTATTAAATGCTAAACTTCCATATAATCTATTGGGTGAAGCATTATTGACTGCATATTATATCCTTAATAGAATACCATCGAGAAAATTCAAAGTATCTCCATATGAGTTATGGAAAGGTCGGATGCCAAACTTATACTATTTCAAAGTGTGGGGGTGTTTGGCTTACTATAGAGTTCTCGACCAATGGAGAATAAAGTTAAGATAAAGAGCCATCAAGGGTGCATACGTTGGATATGCCCAACACTCTAAGGCTTATTGTGTTCTTGACTTAATGTCAAATACGATAATTGAAACAAGAGATGTTGTATTCATTGAAAATAAGGTTTTCGATGACTCAATGAATTCGAAAAAGGAATATCAACCAATGATCTCAAGTGATCAAACCAAAAGAAGTCTTTGTGATAATAAGGGTACGGAGTCGAGGAAAAGTCAATGAATGAGAAAAGTAAAAGACTTTGGTCCTGATTTCATTTCCTTGCATTCCTCGTTGAGGGAAATAGAGAATCTGTAATTAGGAAGATCCTCATAATGTTTAATGTGAATTGTGATCCACAATCCTATGGTGAAGCCATGACTTCTAGGGATGCAACATTTTGGAAAGAGGCGATCAATGATGAAATGGATTCAATATTGTCCAACAAAACTTGGATTCCAGTTGATCTTCCTCAAGGATCGAAGCCTATTGAGTGTAAATGGTTGTTTAAATGGAAGAATACTCTAATAGGGGGTTCTCCAACCTTTAAGGCTAGGTTGGAGGCTAAAGGATTTAGGCAAAAGGAAGGCCTAGATTATTTTGACACCTATGCACTAGTGGCTAGGATGACTTCCATTGAAATTCTCATATAACTTGCATCTATCCATAATTTACATGTACATCAAATGGATGTTAAGACCGCTTTTTTGAATGGTGATCTCAAAGAGGAAGTCTACATGGAACAACCAGAAGGCTTTGTGCTTCTTGGGAATGAACATAAGGTGTGTAAGTTGATCAAATCATTATATGGTTTAAAATAAATTCTAAACAGTGGCATGAGAAATTTGACTCGGTTATATTGTCATATTTTTTTTTACATAATGGTGCAGAGTATTTACCCTAAATTCAACGACAGGTATGGTGTAATTATTTGTCTCTATGTAGATGATTTGTTGATTTTTGGGACTAATATGGAAGGTGTTCGTGAGACCAAAGAGTATCTAGTCTCAAATTTTAAGATGAAGGATCTCATTGAAGTAGATACAATTCTAGGTATAAATGTGAAAAAGCATGAAAGGGCCTTTACACTAAGCCAATCTCACTACATCGAGAAATCATTAAAAAAGTTCAAACACTTGAATATCAAGGATTCGAACACTCCATACTATTCAAACTTTAAGTTAAGTGAGAATAATGGAAAGGCTATGGTGCAACTTGAGTACACCAATGCAATTGGAAGTCTAATGTATGCAATACATTGCACTAGACCCAATATCGCATTTTTTATATGCAAATTGGCAAGATTTACAAATTGTCCTTGTAACACCCCTAACCCGTATCTGTCGTCGGAATAGGTTTAAGGAGCATTACAGTAAAAGCATAAATTAAAAACATTCATTTCCAAACATTTCATAAATTATATCTTAGTCCATTCAAACACATGCATATAGTCCTAGATTTGAGCCCTCGAGGCCTTAAAAAAACTTTAAAAATGATTCAGGACTAAATTAGAAACATTTAGAACTTTATGCAAATAGATAGAAAATTTCATACTGCAGGGGTCAAACAGCCGTGTGGCCAGGCCATGTGACTCACACAGCTGAGACACACACCCGTGTCTCAAGCTATGTGGGTATTCGAAGTAGGGACACACGGCCATGTTTGCGCCCGTGTGACTCACTGACTTGGGTCACATGGCCAAGCCACACGCCCGTGTATCAAGCCGTGTAACATTCGAAATGCAACCTTTAAAACCTAAAAGGGATACACGGTTGTGTCACATGGCCATGTGTCACACATGCCTGTGTCTTAGGCCATGTGGACAAGAAATAGGCCAATTTCAAGCCACTCCTTTCACCCATTTCAAGCTCACACCTACAAGACATTTGCACATACAATCAGGCTTTAAAACATACCTAAAATATGCATAATAGGGCTAATTCAATATGGCATCTATCCATACAACCAAAATGCCAAAAAGCGCCTAAATCACAATAATCAAACATACCTAAATTTGTGTCCAAATGGTCATAATTCAACCAAACATACTTAACTAAATTCCATATAAAAACATGCTCTAAATGATCACTTTGTAAACATGCCAACACTTACCACTTTGAACATAAAACCATGCATCAATATGATCATATAAACACCAACCATTAACCATCAAAGTGTCAAAAGCACACCAACCATCAATGTATCAAAATAACATAAGTTTTACAAATTCAAAGCAACATTACATGCCAATATCGTTAACAAAATATTAGACATAAGTTCACCTATACATGCCATTATAACCATGACCAAAGCATCAAAATCTACCGATAAAATCAATGGACAGTGTGATGGATTTCTAACTAGCTTCCAACTCGATCGAGCTTCCGATAATCAGTAAAGTAAAGGAAAACAACTACGTAAGCAATATATGCTTAGTAAGCTCGTATAAACTTTAAGCATAATATTTCATTTCAATAATAAACTTAATATAATGAACATAAACCTATGTCAAAGCCATAAGATTCATAAATATATATGATCATTACGATCATCGACTCACAAATGGGTAAGTTCATTAATGTTGCATATATTTATCATTCATAACATGATAGGGTTTTATGGGACGTAATATATAATCATAAACCTTTCTATAAGATTATACATCTTTCAATTTACTTACTTTCCATTCCGCTCCCAATGCTTATCATAAGCTTAAACGACGTTATCAATTCGACTTAGTGTATTTATCCATGACATAAGTATATATTCATCCATAGCATACATAAATTTCTCATATATAAATACATCTTTCAAACTCATTATTCCCTTTTCATCAAATTTCATTTCAACTATGAATTTACCATTTCATTACCTTTCCTCACCCATTTCATATGCATAACACACAATATATAAGCATAACACCAACCATGACTATAAGCTAGTGCATTTAAACATAGCTCTTTTGGAATCAATTACATGATAAACCATTTCATAAGAAATTTCATACTTTCATTTATACCACCTTTTCATGAACATAAGCACGTTACCAATTAAACACTTACCGTTTCAATGTATTTCATTAAGATTAAGCATGATATAATCCAATCATAAACTTAGCACAAGCTTAAGCACCAACAACAACACATGTTAGCATACTTAAACAAAATTCATGTGAACTTAACATAGATAACCATTATACTTAAGCATGATCCAATTGGATTTATCATCCTTCATAACATATCATGTTTTCCATGTATCACTATTTCAAATAGTTTCATACATACATGTCCTGGTTCATATTGACCACTTACCATTTCATTTGCATAACACATAAGACATAAACATAACATTAACCATAGCCACAAGCTAGTGATTAAACACATAACTTAGTAAGAACATCACATGTTAAGATATGGTACATAAACATAGCATCACTTAAATCATAATTTTCATAATCATGAATGTTCATACTTTGATCATCAGTACATCATACATTTCCATAATTGTCGTAGTGAAATCAATCGGAACCCTTACCAGTTCATCTCTTTTCATGCCCGTTGAACCACTTAGAATAATATCAGATACACGAGAAGCTCACACATAGTGCTAACACATGTTCGAAACCATTCCTTTCCATTTCCTTTACGTAAACACTCTTACGAGTCATAAATGGGCTTGCTCACACAAGCTGACAGTCAGAACGTAGCTACACGATGCCGCTCACACAAGTTGACAAGTATCCGTAACAAATGTCAGAACTCAGCCATCGGTAGGGCGTTCAGGACCAACACCTGAAACATGGTAACCCTAATGACATGTCATTTGTATCCTATATATTCTTAAAGTTCAAACGGGGCTCGATAGTTGTCATACGTCGTTGAATTTCCATCATTTCTTTACATAATAAATTTCATAATAACATATATATTAATTAATTTTCAATAGAACCATAAATTAAACATTCAATTTAATCAACCATTAAATGATAATAGTTCATACGAACTTACCTGGCTAAAATGCAGAAATATCAAAGTATAGGGGCTTTTTGGTAATTTTCCATTCTCCTCAATTTTCCACTCGATCTTGATCTAAATTAATAATTTCATTCAATTTATTAATTTATTCATTTTATTTCATTCAATTTAGTCTTTTTTACATTTTTAAAAATTTTCCCCTAACATTTTACTTTTATTCAATTTAGTCCCTGAGCCTAAAACATGCAAATTAACCATTTTTAATGCAAACCCATGCCAACCGAATATTCATGGAATCCAATACAGCCTATTTTTGCAACAATTTCACATCAAATCCTTTTATTTTACTATTTCAACAATTTAGTCCCTAATCGAAAAATTCATCAAAATTACTTAACAAAATACTTTTAAATATCAACCAACATTTCAAATTAATCATTTAATAAATAAAATGAAATATATTCATCAATGGAAACATTCAATATCTTTAACAGTTTCAAAATCGAAGGTACGGGCTAGACGGACCTAGCTATAACGATATCAAAAACATAAAAATTATTAAAAACGGGGCTAAAACGGACTTACACGCACTAGGTGGACTTGGATGAATATTGAGCCCTAGCTATGGCTTCCTTCTTCAACAAATTTCGATGAAACAAAAGTTAAAGAAGATGATGCCATCTTTTATTTGTTTTATTTTTCTTTTAATTACTAAATTACTAATTTAACTTTTGTTATAAAAATCCAAATTCACCTATTTAATGTTTATCTTTGTCCACTATTTATAATAATGGTCTAATTACCATTTAAGTCTCTTTTCCTTTATTCAATAAACCATTTAATCACTCAAATCAAATAGTGATAAAATTTTATATCCTTTACAAATTAGTCCTTTTAATTAATTAACTATCGAAACATTAAAATTTCTTAATGAAAATTTAATACAACCTTAATGACACTCTGTAAATATTTATAAAATTATTTACGGCTTGGTTTATGGAAACGAGGTCCTGATGCCCTAAACTTAATTAATCATTCATAAAACAAAAGTTACCCTATCAAAAACCTTTTTAAAACCAAAGTGACCTATAAATATTAAATAATAGTATTTATGAATTTACTCGTCAAATTTTATGTCCCCGAAACCACTATTTTCAACACCACTAAAAAACAAGCTGTTACAGTCCTAGTATCAATCATTGGAAAAGATTTTGTAGGATTTTTTACTCTCTTAAGAAAACAAAAAATTTGGGATTATTCTATAGTGAATATCTCACGATACTAGAAGGTTACTCAGATGCAAGTTGGATTACAAGTCTAACTGACAATAAGTCCACATCAGGATGGATTTTTACGATCAGAGGTGGAGCCATTAGTTGGGCTTCCAAGAAACAAACTTGCATCTCAAATTCAACTATGGAGACTAAATTTACTTGGCAACTACTGGCTAGGAAGCGGAATGGCTAAGAGATCTCTTGCTAGATATAAAGTTGTGGCCACAAGGTAGATTCGCCATTTCTGTATATTATGATAGTGAATCCACCATGTCTCGAGCGTACAATAAGGTGCACAATGGAAAGTCTAGACATATAAGTTTAAGACGTGAGCATGTGAGACAATTGATTAGGGACGGTGTGATAACTGTTACATATGTTAAGTTAATTGAAAATTTACCGGATCCATTTACAAAAGGTTTGTCAAGGGATTTGGTTAAGAGTACCACCACTAAGATGGGATTAAAATCATTCTAATTACATCATTGATAATAGAAACCCTACCTTTTTCTAGGCAAAAGTTATTTTTGAGGTTCAAAGGGTAATAACAAGTTATCAAATGACAATGTGCACTGAGATTCAGGATTTAGTGTTTATGTTTTAGGAGGATGAGTTTTACTCTTAATGGATAGACATTAATTGTCATCAAATCCACCTATATGGACATGAAGTGGTGTCGTTTCAACGAGATTTTCTTTATGGTTTTCTCTCGTACATGTTTATGAAAAGGAATGAGCACATGGTCATAACGGTGCTAAAGGAAATAAACTCTTACTCTAGTACTTTATGATTATGTGTGAAACTTTTTCGGTGTTGAATTTAAGAGTGATGGTTCAAGCGACTAGCTACCATTCACTTTGTTGATACTCTGAGAGTTTGCACTAAAGGAAGGTTCAATCTGCGGACCCCTTTCTTTATGCATAATCGTTGTGCACTTATTTTCTAGAATTAGTAATCTAGTTGGGGATTATTGGAAATTATAGATTGCAAATTAATTATTCATGAGAACTATTTAAATTAAAAGTAATGATTTATCATCTTACAAATTTAGTTATTCATAAGCACTATTCAAATTAAAAGTGATGATTTATCTTCCAATGGATACATTTCCATAGAACATGTTTCTCCCAAGAAGTATGTCCAATATAAAGGGTTGTGGCTCTTCAAAATAGTATTCATTGAGTGCATATAAATAGAGGCATTATGGTGCTCACAGATCACTTTTTTTTACAATCGTAAGAGTTAGGGAATTCTTCGACTTTGCTAATCAAAGGAAATTCAAAACTTCGTTGTATCCTGGGAGGACCTTTTTCTTAACCCTCTAGCAACTTTGTGTGAGGGCAAATAGTTCTCTTTGGAAGCATCACCCGTACCTCAAAGTCTACTGTTTATTTCCATATAGTCTCTAGCTCTAACATCTCCACTCAATATATCCAACAGCCTCCTGCTGGTAAGTTGAAGTGCAACATAGATGCTATCGTTTTCCATACTCTTGAAACTAGTTGGACAGCTCTAGTTCAAAATGAATCAGGGGAATTCATTCGATGTTTTACAGGTTATTGGAAGCATTCACTTGAGCTCGATGTTTTGTTCTTTGTCATTTTGTTAGACACGATCGTCTGCTAATAAAGTTTCTCACACTTAGGGAAGGTGACTTTGATTGAAGAAAACTATTTGGATTATGTTACTTATCCTTCTATTATTTTCTATCTTTTGTTTTTGGATTCTATTGATGTTTAGAGAAATTAGGAAGGGTGTATTAGGTAAACCTGATGGCTAGGGTATAGATTTTCCACTATGTTCTGGTCTATTTTATTGATTAATGAAGTTTATGTGTTTTACCAAAAAAAAATTTACCAAAGCCAAGTTCGGTTTTTATGTTTTTTTATAGGTTTGTTACATAAATTTAGTATAAATATTACTTTAAAAAGATGTTAAGGGAGCCTTTCAGAGATTTATGGAGATTTGTCTAAGGAACGTTTGTGATTGCTCATTAGCTTCAGTTTATATTTCAGTTTTTTTCTTTTCTTCAAACAATTACTGCTTTTCTTTTAGGTAATCAATTTCAATTATTTTAATTACTTCCGTTCGTTATCAAAAGCACTCGATTGAATCAATTCCAAGGAGATTCAGACCCCATTCCATCATCATTTACACTGCCAGAGCTTCAACTTCATCATTGAGCATCTCTAAACCCTCACTTTTCTTATTGTTAATTTATTTAATGGCATCTGAATTAATAGGGTTTTGTAGTATGAAGATGGGTAGGAAATAAATTCACTTGGAATTGTGTAAACGAAGTGGAATCAATTAATCTAGGGCTAGGGTTTAATTAAAGATAATGGGGTTAAATTGAATGAACTTTAAAACCTAGAATTGATGACATTAGGTGAAAACTTAGATAAGTGAGACCAAAAGGGTATCTTATTGGACAACAAATTCAATTGTCCCATTTAGTTCGATTGAGGTCAAAAGATAAGATTGGTCTAAATTGCTAGTTGTAAGTTACATGCCAAAAGGATCTTTAACAATTGATGTGTTATCCGCTAAAATCTCTAACCCAAAGATTAATTGTGACCATAGAGATTAACCAATTCCTATTTATCACTCACATTAATTCCATTGATAATTTTGGTAATTTTGCTAGTAAGTCCTCTAATTTAGTTAATAGTCTAATTTTCACTTTATGATCCGTTGTATTATAGTTAATAGATGTTCATGTTAGTTATTTAGCCTTTTTATTGCATGTTTTTACTCGACTTGATTCAGGTTTAGCTCATACCTCCATTGGGTACGACGTTCAGAATACTCTAGTATTTTGAATTTTAAATTATATTACAATTTGACTTGTAACTTGCAAACACCAAACTTCATCTTTATACTTAATTGCATTGTTTTTAGCCTTGGTGCACGTACACTGGAGAGCAGTCAAGTTGCTTGCTTCTTGTCGGAGAGGTTTTCGGTGTATAAATTTGAATTTTTAGTAGTAATTGCATGCTTAGGAATATAGTAGTGAATTTTAGTATTATAGATACAAAAATTTATTCCTTTGCAAATTTTATTTTTCTTATTATTTTATACTATCAATTTAGTTATCTTGCTTTTTAGAGTATGACTCAAAGCAGGAACAGCCCGATGGTATCGGATCTTGAACCAGAGAGGACACTACACAGAGTAAGAAGAGCAAATTCAACAACCAAATGAGTCAATTCTACAATTAGGAGAGCGAATGGCCGAACACAATTGTACATTAAAGGGACTATTCGATGCCCAATCTGGAGGCTGTGCAAGGCAGCATCAACGGGCTGATAATTAATACCGATAATTTGAGATTAAATTGGCCATGATCCAAATGATTCAGAATAATCTATAGTTCTGGGGTTCAATGAATGAAGACCTAAATCAACACCTTAAGCGATTTCTGACCTTATGTGATCCTTTCAAATATAATGGGGTGATTGATGATGCTATTCATTATCGACTCTTCCCTTTTTCATTATGTCATTACGCTTTTATGTGGTTGGATTCATATGCTATAGGTTCCATATCCACTTAGGAGGAGCTCGCTAATCGGTTTCTTTCCAAATACTTTCCACCTAGCAAGATGATGCAGCTGAGGATGGGCATAACTAATTTTCAGTAGCTCGAAAGGGCACTTTCGAGCTAATGTTACGTAAATGCCTATATCATGGTCTTCAAGACTAGCTGCAACTTCTGACATTCTAATATGCATTGGATGGAAACCTATGGCCTAGTTTAGACAGAGCATTTTTTAGGGAGTTTATGTCTAAAACATATGTGGAGGGGGGCCAACTTATAAAGGAGATGACCATGAACTCGTACATGTGGCCAATTGATCGATCCACGTACAGAGCCAAACCATCGTTCGTGAATGTAGTTAATAGGGAAAACAAGTAGCAATAGATTTTAGAGAGGCCGAATCACCTTGAAACCAACTTGAATAGACCACCTACTTCTGACCAATTTCATCCTAGGGTATACATATGAGTAACAATAGTAAGAACAATACACGGGGTAATAATTTAGATAGCCAATATAATGAGGTTAGCTATATAAGAATAGGGGTAATAATCCTTATTCTAGTATTTATAATCCAAGGTGGAGAGACCATCTTAATTTGAAATGGGGAGGAAACCAAGGCGGAACTTCCAACCAAGGAGCAAGAAACTTTAACCTACCTAGGCTAGTACGTCCCTATCAGCCACCTCATTTTTACAAAAACCCATTAACCCCAAAAGACATCCAATATGCATGATAGCCCATCTGACGAGATTAAACTTAGTAATCTCGAAGAAGATATGCAGTCGATGCATGTTGATATGCGCCAGATAAAAAACTAGATGGATCAGATACTACAAGCTTTACAAAAACAAGCCAAAATTGGTATACATGGTAACACTGAGAACAACCCAAGAAGGGAAGGTAAAGAACGTACGAAAGGTATCACTCTTTACTTGGGTACAATAGTGAAAAACCCAGTTGACCAACCTTCTGTAATAATAGAGGACGAGGGTGAAGAAATTTCGAGTGTTGAGATGGAAAGTATGAATAATGTTGAAAGAGAAGAAGATAGGTTTGTAACCTCCCAAACCCGATCTAGACATTATGGTTGAATATTGAAGGTTAAACTAGCCACCGAGATGGCCAAGTAAAAAAATTCGATTTAAAAAATCGCTATTTTAATCAATTTTCGAAAAAACTTAGCGTGGTTGCACTAGCCTTGTAAAAAAAATCAGATTTTTAGGTTATCTATAGTATAAGTTCAAATTTATTAAAAGGTTGTGACGTTTGAAATAAAACTTAATTGGTTCTATTAGTAAACCTATTAAAAAAATTTTGTTTTACTATTACGCAGAGGAAAAGTGTTGCATTTGCTTTTCGTAAGAAAATTCGTATTTTAAGTCATATTAAATCAATTATTAAATTTGTTTGGTTTTCGTCCAAATATTTCATGCATGCAAAATCCCAAATAAAAATCACTCATACCATAGTCTATACTTAATAAAAATTACAATCCCAAAATAAAACCAAAATAAATAAAGTAAAATTTAAAAATACTTTATTATGTGAAAATTCGAGATGAAACCTCCGTATGCCAAATCCGACTTTAGTCCTGAGGGTTATCTGTAAATAGTAAACTATGGGGTGAGCTTAAAAAGCTCAATGTGAGTCTAAGGAAAAATAAGCATTTCATAGGCATACAATCAACCAATAAAGCATACAATTATTATAACAGATCATACAATTTATCATGGCATAACAAAACTTTTGTATATGGCATGCTCGAATGAAACAATGTAAGTCATACCCATCCATCTGCGACACACCACGAGTTCCCCACAACCCGTCATTCGGATACCAACAATAAGAGCTGAAACTCGATGTGTTTAAACCACCAGTAACTGTATGCAATTAAAACTATCAATAATTTGTAGGCAAGCTGCTAGTAAGATGCGATAAGTCGTCAATACTTTACAATACTCCGAGGTGCAAATATACTGCTAAACAATAACATTGCAGATAAACCGCTAATACTCCATGAAACTCCTTCATCAAACATCAATACTCAAACTCATGCAATGCAATATTATAAGCATGTAGCATATCATGCTAATCAGTAACGGTAACAATATCAATGGCATGCTTTACATGCATCCAATAAACACGATGATATTCAATGGCATGCTTAATCATCCATTCAATAACAATATCATATCATACAATTCAGTAAACATATTATCAGTAATTATAATCGGCACCCACACAATCATTTAATCACAATTAAGGCCATTTAGCATTCGACCACTACCCTTTTTGTACTTACCTTAATCGACAACCCCTAATCCGACTCAAAGTCATTCAACCAAGCACAAATCAACATGTAAAACTAACATCATGTGTATTATACAATTTACAGTAATCACACAACACTCAAAGGTAATACCCACACTTGATTATGCAAATCCAAAACACTATCGCTTTTTCACATCTCCAATGCTTTAGATCTAACTAGCTCCAACTCAGATTTGTACCCAACAAAAATCGAATGTTAAAAAAAACACCTATTAACACCCATATAGGGTTCAGCCAAAACAGTGATGATAACCGAAAATTTTAGATATGAAGTTGAAAGTTAACACTTACTCTGTTCGACTTACGATGGATTTGCAAATAAATTTCTCAATACTATGGTTGATCCGTATGGGTTGGATTTGGATCTTGAATCAATCAAACACAAAAAGGATGAAACTTTGTGAGACTCAGACATATCATGAATCTTTCGGCCATTAAAGAATATGAAAAAAAATAACTTAGATCTGATTACATGAAAACTTCACTTACACTATCCGTTATGGATATGTGGTAACGGTTTAACATAGAAAAGATGTGTTCACTAGCAAGGGACAAAAAGAATTTGGCCAAGGGCCGGTATGGTGGTTTTGGCAGCAACAATATGAGACAAGGGGGAAAGAAAGGAAGAAAAACAATGGGCAGCGACTAGGGTGGTAGTTGATCGCCACGGCGGTGGTAAAGGAGAAAAAGGATAGAGCAGAGGCGGCAACAATGAAGAACAAAAGGTGGATAGCAATAATTCCACTTGAGCGATGGATTAACTGATCAAAAATGAAAAAAGAAGAGTGTGGAATAGAACTACTAGGGGCGGCAGCAATGGTGGAAGAAAGGGAGAGTTAAAATTATAAAAATATATATAAATAGTATAAAAAATATTTAAAAAATCTAATAAATTATAAAAATTAAAAAAGTTTTTATAAATTTGAAAAACTTATTTAAAATTAAAAATGTATTAGAATTCTTAAAAAATAATAAAATTTGTAAAAATGATAAAATATTAAAATATTAAAATTAATATAAACTTATAAAAATTAGTAAAAACTTGAACTGGACTGGTTAGCATTAAATTGGCAAGGCTATCGATATAAGGAAAGCCATTAGATTGATTGACTTGGGAACCGAGCAATTGAATTGAATTTTTATTCTTCAATATTTTTATCAAACCAAATTTTCATTATTCAACTATTGTATATGTTAGAATGAAATATTCTAACCAAGATTTTCATAATCGAATCGGTGGTCGAACCAATCAATCCACCAGTTTGTCTGTTAGTATGATCCATCCAGTTCAATTAAATAAAACATTAAGAAAATAAAAAGTATATATATTAAAAAATCGGCTCAATAGTCTTGTTCCCAGATCAACTGGTCTAATGCATTTCTCTGGACTAATACTCTTGTCGATTTCGATCTAATCAGTTCAACCAACTGATTCGATCTAGTTCAAGTTTTTATGAATTTTTTTTTATAATTTTATAAGTTTATAATAATTTTAATATATTTTTTTATTTTTATGGTTTTTATAGAATTTTAATATGTCGTTATAAAATGTTAAATATGTTTTATTAATCTTATAATTTTATAATTTATTATAATTTATATTTTTATAATATTTATAATATTTTATAATATTTATAAGTTCATATAAATTTTCATTTTTTAATATGTAATAATTTTTATATTTTTACAATTTTTATGAATTTTTAATCATTTTATGGGAAAAATATTAGATTAAACTAGAAGTCATCACAGATCACCATTTGATTAGCCCGTCAATTTATTTTAATAGTCAACGTGGTTAATGAAGAAAATCGTCAATGGATGGACTTAATTGATTATTTTAATTAATAAAAAGAGCTTAATTGAGTGCAAATTTAATACAAACATTTTTAATGGCTTTTTTAACATATAAGCCAATAAAATATTTTCAAAACGTGCATTTTAATTTGCAATATATTTTAATATAATTGATTTATATAAGTACCCAAATAAATCTCACTAAATCAAACCTTTTTAAATAATAAATGTTTTTAATCATTTTGAGAGACACTACACCAAAACTGGCTTTTAGCGGCATTTTTAGTGGCGTTTGGATAAAAAACGCCGCTAAAAATTAAGCATTACTTTTAAGAAAACGCCACTAAAGATCGAGTATTAGCGGCGCTTTCAGGAGAACGCCGCTAAAAATGAGCATTAGCGGCGTTTTCCAAAAAGCGCCGCAAAAAAACCTAAACCCAACCACGTCCTTTTTTGAGTTTTTGGGGCTTCAGCGGCGTTTTTTAAGAAGCGCCGCTAATGCTCGGGCCTTTAGCGGCGTTTTTAAAGAAGCGCCGCTAATGCTCGGGACTTTAGCGGCGTTTTTAAAGAAGCACCGCTAATGCTCGGGCCTTTAGCGGCGTTTTTGAAGAAGCGCCGCTAATGCTCGAGTCTTTAGCGGCGTTTTTAAAGAAGCACCGCTAATTATCGGGTCTTTAGCGGCGTTTTTAAAGAAGCGCCACAAAAAATATTTTATTATTTATTATTTTTTCCCCCTTCTTTTCCCAAAATCGATTCCCCCCACTCTTTTCCCCCAATTCCTTTCTCCTTACCCGATTCCCTTTATTTTCCCCAATTTCCCCAAATCAACAGCCCTTTTATTTTTCCCAAACCATTTCTCCCCTACCCCGATTCCCTTTATTTTTCCCCCCAATTTCCCCAAATCGGCAGTCCTCTGCATCTCCTTATCTTCTTCCTCACATTTCATTTGTCCCAAAAAAACATTTTTATTCCTCTTTTATACAAACAAAAAACAATGGCTACACCGTTGCTTCATCTTCTTCCTTTACCATGCTTCATTTAGCTTCATTGTTCTCCATTTTCGTATTAGCTTCATCTTCTTTCGTTGCTTCATTGTTCTCCATTTTGACACTTTTAGCTTAGTCGAAATGTTTCTAATATGTGCTTGAAGTTGCTGTGTATTCCAGGGGCTTTGGGATGTAGAAAGCGACAATGATGGCCAACAAGAAGGCTGCGTTTTGCGGGTTATATTCCAGTTTTAGTCATTCTATCTAAAATGCGATAAGAAATTTTTATTTAAGAAATCAAGTGGAATTAAGATTTTGTTTTAGTATATTTATGGTCTTAACGTTGTTGTCGTTAATTGATATTTTTAGGTTCAATTGATTCGAATACAAATGAGAGTTCCCGAGTATAGTTGGACCACGCAGAAGGTCTTCCATTTTCTAAATTTTCGGTGAATGGGGTTTGTATTTATAAAATTTTAATGGAAGCTTTTTATTTTTAGTATTTTGGTTTACGTATTTAACGCGATTTCTTTTTTAACACGATTCGCTTTTAGTTTTTGTTTTCGACGAGTGTGCGAATTTACATCCGAGTTTTGGGACACCATTGCTCATTGTGTTTATATTTTGAAAATATATACTGCACTTAAGTTGTTCATAATTTGTTGGTTGATTTTCGCATCTTTTTAGATTGTTCAACATATCTTGCTTGACATGCCGAGTCTAGCTTTCTTCACGACATATGCACTTTTGATTTTGTTTTGGTGAGATTTACTACCGTGTTAGGTTATTTAAGCTTCATGAGTTGCCTCCTACCTCCTCGCTTTCTAATTTTATGAGACTTTATCTTAAACATTGTCTATCGTAAATGTGCACGTCTTGTATCAACCGATAGATTAAGGCCTAGTTTCTTTACAATTAATCTTGTAGTTTATACTATTCAGTGATATTTATGTTCTATTATTTTGGTAATGTGCCCATAGAAAGGAGAATTTGAAATTGTTTTTCTCTTTGTTTGAGAGCTAGTAATGTTTGGTCCAGAACAATAATGTTATATAGTTTCACATAACTTAGTTTGTTGATTTGTCACATATATTATACATGTTAAGTGGGGAATGGTGTATATAGCATTTGCAGATTTTTGAAGGTTAGAAGAATATGATATTTATTTTGCCATTAGTTGGATGAGGGATAAACCATAAAATAGGTTAGTAAGTTAGAATACGCTATTTCTTTTGCTAGAACAATGCAAGGATATTTCTAGCACTTGCAAATTTTAGTAGTAAATATGAACCCACAAAATATATCTAAGTTGTTCGGACTCTTCATTTTTCATGAAGTACCCATGACCGACATTTATGTCCGAAACATGGATATGAAGATATGACCTCCGAGGATCCTTCAAATACATAGGAAAACTAACCACACCTATGTCAGATGCATACTCATATCTGACACTCATACCTGAGTCCAAGTAACATAGGTATATATTTTTTCTTATCTAGCAATTTTAATGATTCTGTCACCTTTGTAAGTGTTGTTGCATAATTGATTTCCTTTGAAACATTGCTTGCACAAGATGTTAATAAAGTTTCTCTAACATGAGGTCAGGGGTACTTGATTTCAGATAGCAATGTGGTGATATTGTGGTGGAAATATATTCCACTTTTAGTCATTCTATCTAAAATGTTCTTTGCGTAAGTCTTTTGGTGTTCTTAATAGATTTTTAGTAGTTAACTGTTGAGTAACTTTGGTGCTCTGTTGATGTACCATGATTCAGGATAATCACTTAGTTTAGATGCTTTATAAATGTTAATCATGTTGTAATTTGTTTCAATAATGAGTGGATATTTGATCCTCACTATATATGCGCAGTTTGTCACTTGCTTACTGACTTGGCTTTTTACTTGTATGGTGGAAGGTAATTGCATTGACATTTATTGTATTATTTCTAATTGTTTTAATAGAGCTAGCTTAGTGTGATAATTTGTTTTATGTTTAGGAGCACACATTTTAAAACACAGATATCATTTTTCTTTTTATATGTTGACATAAGCTTTGATATATGGTTTGTGAATTAAAGGAGTGGATTTTTCCATGTTATAACAAAACCGGGAAGGATAACGGTGCGTTAAGCATTTAAATATAATAAAAAATATATCATGTTGATATGAAAAAAGCAATATATCACTATATTGTACTAAAAAACACTCACATCTGCATACAATGAATGTAAAATATACTAATGATGCAGCTCAATTAAAACTTCTTAATATGGATATACTTTGATCACATGTGTGCACCTAGTTACTGACACTTAGGCTTTGCTAAACATTTGTACTCATTGTTGATAATCCTGTATGTATCAACATTAGAACAAATATTTAATCGGTGTGGAAAGGTTTGCCTTTGCTGAATGATGATGAATCTCTTGTTTATATAGTGTGTTCTTTTATCATTTATGTTAATGTGGCTTCGTGTGCTTTCCTCTGTATATCCCCAAAGTTTTCTCAATCTCAGTGATTTATTAGAGTTAGGTGGTGAGGCTTTATTTATGATATGAGATTCTTAAGAGAACCAAGAAAATAAAATAAATGAAAACACTGATAAAGATTCCATGGGTTCCTTGCACCTATGGTTGATTGCATCACACAATTATGATGGAATACTGTAGAAGTTCTCATATAATAATTTCATATCTCAATTGAAAGAGTAAATTGATTAATATAGACTCCAAACATCCTTACTCCTAGAAGAAACAGAAGTTTTACTTTAATTTGGACTTTAACGACTGCGTAGACTCCAGGTAGGAAACTAACTAAACTAACTAAACTTTAACAGAAGTTTACCTTCTCATCTTTTGTTGTATTCACTAATAATCATAAATTGATTAAACATATTTTAGAAGAGAATCATTTATATTGCTAGATCTTTAACTTGGATGTTATTTATGCTTGTTATTGAATATTACAAAAAGGGGAAATCATTAGTACCTGTTGATTGTTGGATGGTGTAAATTATTCCTTAGACTCTAGATACTAAAAGGAATGCACAGCTTCACACTTAGATCTCATCTTTGCCTTAAATTTGTAAAGAAGATAAAATAATTCCATCGTTGCATAAGGATCACGCCCTTCTTTTTTTTCCATTAGCTGCATTTAGTTTGGATTTGAAATGAATCAAATCTCAAGTCGAAAGTTGAAACAATGGATGGAGAGACCAAAACTTACAACTTTTCGGCATTTTGTTTGAATGATTGTGCTTGATTTTTTCATTAATTGCTCGTATGCTTGACCAACTTTTTGAGTAATTTAATGTAAGAAATGTCACTGGCTTGTGTCGTAAAAATAGAGAAATTAATAAAAATCATCCGTAGTACATCCAGCACTTTTTGTCAGATAACTTTTGTTCTTCAACTCTTATAGTGTTGGATCTCTATGTTTAATTTTGATGATTCTCTTTATTATTTAAAAAGAAAACATACTCTGATCTGGTAGGCTAATAAGTTTATTCCTCCATAGCATAGTTCCATCTCCTTTTTGTAGTCATAATAGTGGGTCTTTACCTATCGTAAGTTGCATTTGTCACCACCAATATTTTTGTATGGATTTTAGCTCAAATTTATTTTTCCAGATCACTGTGAAAGAGAAGCATGATCTTCATGTTTTGAGTTATTTTTAGCTGTTATATTCTTGTTGATATTTCTATAATGAGGGTGTTAAGTGCCAACAAGTAACAATTTGGTTATTTAAGATTACTTTTTATGCTTTACGACTTGTGAAACAAGCTAATCTACCTCATAATGGATTTTGTTCAAGCATCTTTGAGCTATTCCGAGTGCATTGCAAGATTTTCATTATTTTGTAAATATATTAAAAATAGGAATTTGTCGGTTGTGAAATATGGATTAGACAATATGGTGTCAAACACCTTGTAAGTTTCATCTATATTTTTGATGTTCTTTTTCGTTATTGTATTCATGATGATAGCTTATTGTTGAAGTACTAGCTTTATGTTTCAAATTATTCTTCATGTTCACTTGTGAAAGAAGCCATTCTCCTCGTATTCATGGCTTAGCTCGAAAACAACAGTTGTTGCGGTATGTATGCATATTTTTGCTAATTAACTTTAATTATATTATGTTTTCATAACTTTATACTGACACCTAACACTCATACCTAAGTCCGAGTAACATGGTTATTTTCTTTTTCAAGTTCTAAATTGTTTAACAATAGGTTCTTTGTTTTCTTAAGCGGGGATGATGAAGATGATTACATTGCCAAGATGAAGGCAAATGAGGAAGCCTTGGAAGCAAAACAAAAAGTAACAAATAGCTTGTCTGCTACCTGTTCTTTTTTTTTATCATGTTTTATAATTTTGTGACAAATTGTTCTTGGTACTTTGAAGATATTTATGCAAAATTACCCTATGATTCTATTTTATTTATACTTGTATGGTTGCACCATGTATTTCTTAACTAGTTTGATAAATTTTATGTGTGGTGTTTAATTTTTCGTTATTGTGCATGTAACTTGCAGCAAAAACCTACATTTGAGCTATCTTTCCATTGTTTATTTTAGTTTTGATTCTAAATTCTTATTTTTACTTTAATATTTACGACAACTTGAGTTCTAACTTTTGAATTTTAATTGTGTTATTAATTTATTATTTTAAATTCTAAAATTAAATTCATTAATTTTTATATTTAGTTTTAAAGTTAAAATTTTCATAGAAAATTTAATTTAAATAATATTTTTATTTATCCTTAAAAAGTATATTTAAAGTTCAAATTTAAAAATGAAACATAATATAATATTTATCATAAAAATAAATATTATTTGATTAAAATAATTTTTTTAAAAGATTATGTTTTTAGTGGCGTTTTTGTTAGAAGCGCCGCTAAATGTTTGTTCTTTCGCGGCGTTTTTCATAAAAGCTCCGCTAAAGGTTATGGTCTATAGCGGCGATTGTTATAAAAGCGTCGCTAAAGGTCTTGGTCTTTAGCGGCGTTTGTGGGAAAAGCGACGCTAAAGTTAGCGACGCATTCTTTAGCGGCGTTTTTTCTGGCGCTTCTCAAAGCGCCGCAAATACTTTTAGCAGCGCTAAAAAACGCCGCTAAAGGCCTAAAAAAGCGCCGCTAAAAGCCTGTTTTGGTGTAGTGAGAGTAGAGCACAAATAACTAGATTTATTTTATAAATATTATTTCTAAAATAAAACGCACAAAGATCAAATTATTTTATAATTTAATATCTTTTATTTGATATCATGCATCACACAAATATACAAACTAATATTAAATCACTTTAAATTTTTGCACAAATGTCATTATTTTCGAGAATAATCCAATAGAGGAGAAATACCAACTGACAGTAACAGCTATACTGGAAGTTACAAAAATTATCTAAAAATGCACCACCATGATGAATTGTTAATAATTGTTTCGTAGTCTCGTGCGCATCCTAACCTCATGACTGTCAGATCGCATCCACAACAAACCTTAGTCAATCAATTGGATAATGTCAAACATCCACATTAATGAAGTTTGAAAACCAAGTCTTAAATATCCTTCAATAGTGGTTCTTAAAACATCTCATCGTGCTCTTGCCTTGAGAAGTTCCATATGTGTTATAACAACTAAAAACTGACGAAAATAAAAGAAAATGAAAAAAAAAACACTAAACTAATCCTCCCAAAAACTAGTAAAGGTACCAATAACACCATGGCTTTCAAAGAAAGCAGAGCGAGTTTTTATTTATGTGCTGACTTTAGTCGGTGGTGTCTAGCGGACTTTTGCTTCCTTGAAAATCACTCAAAAGTAGTTGCAAACAAGGTGAAAATAAAAAAGAAAAATCAAGGTGGAGAGAATTTTGGCAGAGGTAGAGACATGAAAGGCTAAATTTTTTATTTTAAAAATATTGTTATATAATAATCTTTCAAATATATTGTTTAACAGATCAAGTATATTGATGTTGGACATAAATAATATATTAGAATCTAAACTACAACCACAAACATTCCATTCCAAGTTCAACCCAAAATCAAGTAAGGGTCTCTACTAAATAAAGAACTGATGGTCTTCAAGAAAATTCTAAAAATAGCTTCCTCAGCACTTGGAGCAACAAGAACCATTAGATTAGAACAATAAAAATTTGTAACAGTAAAAGAAAGAAAAAAAAACTGTTTGGCAGCCTAAAAGAGAGAATTCAATAGGGATTGTTAGAATTAAGTGACCCGAATCTTTATTTAAATAAAATATAGTGGTAAAAGAAAATAAAAGTAAAATCCATATAGAATTACACTTCTTTTATTTTATTTTAGAATAAGGTTTTTTAAACCTTATTAAACTATATCTAATTGATATTGATTAGAATAAGGTGTTTCAATCTTACTACACTCCTATTGGAATATGGTTTTACAAGCCTATAGATAGACATAGTCTACTCCTCTTGTAATCATTTGAATTCGACATAATAAATTTTCTTCTCCTCTACCCGTGGTTTTTTCCCAAAAGGGTTTCTACGTAAAAATCTGTGTGTTTTTTATTTTTTTATTCTCTTTTCTTTGTGATATAGTGTCATTACCGACATTCTATTTTTTTTACAAATTGGTATCCAAGCTTCTGGGTTGTTCATCTCGATCACGGTAATGACGTCTTTGAAGTATGAAATTTCGTTGTTGGATCGCAACACCAAATTTGCGTTGTGGCAGATTAAGATGCAAGCAGTTTTTACCCAGATAGATCTGGAGGATGCCCTGCTAGGGATAAATAAGATGCCTTCGAATTTAACGGATAAACAGAAGAAGCATAAGGATTGAAAGGCGTTAACACAATTACATCTGCATTTGTCTAACGAAATTTTTCAAGATGTGATGAAGGAAAAGGCTGCCGCTGCATTATGGAAGAGGCTGGAACAAATATGTATGTCAAAAACTCTAACCAGCAAGTTGCATATGAAGTAGTGTCTTTATGCTCGTCGTTTGGAGGAAGGTGCGTCTGTGTACGAACAATTAACAGTGTTTAAAGAAATTCTCTCAAACTTGGATGCCATTAAGGCTTAGTATGATAAGGAAGATCTAGGGTTTATTCTACTTTTTTCGTTGCCCTTTTCTTATTCAACCTTTAGAGACACGATTTTATATAGCCGCGAGTCTCTTACAGTTGATGAGGTTTATGATTCTTTAACCTCGTATAATAAGATGAAGCATCTTGTTGTTAAACCCGACTCTCAGTGAGAGGTCTCATTGTTCGTGGGAGACAAGATCGAAATGCTGATGATAATCGTGGAAGGACACAGGAACGAAATCCTTGCGGTAAATCTAAAGGTAGATCAAAGTCTTCAAATAGAGGTAAAACTTGTAACTTCTGTAAGAAAAAAGGGCACATTAAATTTGAGTGCTATAAGCTGCAGAACAAGATCAAAAGTGAGGCTGCGAATCAAAAGGGAAAACAACTAGAAAAATCTAGTGAAGCTAATGTTGTAGAAGACTATAGCAATGGTGAACTTCTAGTCACTTCTATCAACAATTCTAAAGTGAACGAGGAGTGGATCCTTGATTCGGGCTGCACCTTCCACATTAGCCCCAATTGGGATTGGTTTACAACTTACAAAATAGTGTCTAAAAGTGTTGTTTTGATGGGAAATAATGCTTCATGTAAAATTGCAGGTGTTGGAACGATTAAAGTTAAAATGTTTGACGGAGTTGTCAAAACACTTAGTGACGTGCGACATGTTCCAGAATTGAAAAGAAATTTAATTTCGTTGAGTAATCTGAATTCAAAAGGGTACAAATACATAGATGAAAATGGGGTTTTGAAAATTTTTAAAGGTTCCTTCGTTGTGATGAAAGGGCAGAGAAAGACTGCCAAGTTATATGTTTTGCAGGGTTCTACTATTACTAGTGATGCAGCTGTCGCTTCCTCTTCCTTGTCAGATGATGATTCACTAAACTTTAGCATATGCGCCTAGGGCATATGAGTGAGAATGGCATGGTAGAATTTAGCAAAAGAGGACTTCTTGATGAGCAAGGAATTTGCAAACTAAAGTTCTGTGAGCACTGTGTTTTTGGGAAGCAAAAGAGAGTTCGATTCAACAGAGGAATCCATAACATGAAGGGAACGTTAGAGTATATTCATTTTGATCTGTGGGGGGCATCCAGAGTACTTTCAAGAGGTGGAGCTAATTATATGCTAACTTTTATTGATGATTTTTCCAGAAAATTTTGGGCGTTCTTCCTGAAGCAGAAAAGCGATGTGTTTTCCACATTTAAGTTTTGGAAAACTATGATTAAAAAATAGACGGGAAAACAAATAAAACACCTCCGCATAGACAATTGCTTAGAGATCTGTTCTGATGAATTTAATGAACTATGCAAGTCAGAAGAGATCATGAGACACTTGACAGTTCGTCATACTCCATAACAAAATGGCATTGTAGAATGAATGAACATAACGATCATGGAGAAATTTCGATGTATGTTGTCAAATGCTAACTTACTGAAGTTGTTTTGGGCTGAAGTAGCCTCTACTGCATATTTTTTAATCAACCGATCTCCATCCGTTGCCATTAAGAAAAAGAGACCACAAGAGGTATGGTCTGGTAATCATGTTCATTATTCTGATTTAAATATCATTGGTTGTCCTGCGTATGCTCATGTTGATAATGGAAAATTAGAACTGAAATCCATTAAATGTGTTTTTCTTGGTTATAAAGCCGATGTAAAAGGGTATAAGTTATGATGTCCTGAAAATAGAAAAGTTGTGATTAGCAGAGATGTTGCTTGTGATGAAACTACTATGCTACCTAACTTATCTCTTAAAGACTCTTCCAATAAAGAAAATCAAAAGTAGGTGAAGCATCAGACTAATCAAAAATCTACAACAGAGTCGGCTCCTCAAGCCAGTACAAAAATTTGAAATAGAGTTGCTTCTTTACCACAATACTTTATTACCAAAAATAGAACTCAAAGAGAAATTAAGCTCCAAAGAAGTATTCCGAGACTGATCTAGTTGTTTATACTTTAAATGTGGTTGAAGATATAGATATAAACCAAAAACCATCTAATTATTTTGAGGTCGTTAGCTGTAAAGACTCAGAAAAATGGATGTTTGCTATGCAAGAGGAGATGGAATCACTCCACAAAAACAGAACATGGGATCTTATGAAACTTTCTAAAGGTAAAAAGGTTGTTCGTTGTAAATGGGTGTTTAAAAAGAAAGAAGGGACTCCAAGAGTTGAAGAACCCAAATATAAAGCAAAGCTTGTTGCAAAGGGTTACAGTCAAATTCCAGGAGTAGACTTCACAAATGTGTTCTCCCTAGTTGTGAAGTACAGTTCGATTCGAGCTTTGCTTGGTATTATGGCCATGCATGATTTAGAGCTTAAGCAGTTAGATGTAAAAACTGTATTTTTGTATGGGGAACTTGATGAGGATATTTACATACAACAACCAAAGAGTTTTACAGTCTCAGAAAAAGAGAACTATGTTTGTTTGTTGGAAAAGTCTATTTATAGTTTGAAACAATCACCAAGACAGTGGTATAAGAGGTTTGATTCCTTTATGACTTCTTCAAAAGAAGTAGCTTTGACAGTTGTGTTTACTTTGAGAAAAACAGTGATGGTTTTTTTGTGTATCTACTCTTTTATGTTGATGACATGTTGATAGCAGCAAAAGATAAAGGAGAGATAAGAAAGGTCAAAGCCCAACTAAGTGAAGAATTTGAGATGAAAGATTTGGGACCAACAAAGAAGATACTTAGTATGGAGATTCTCAGAAATAGAAAAGTAAGTAAATTGTACCTAAGTCAGAAGGGCTACATTGAGAAAGTTCTTTACAGGTTCAATATGCAGGGTGCTAAGCCTGTTAGTACTCCTTTAGCAGCCCATTTCAGACTTTCATTGGCTTTGTCTCCTTAATCAGATGATGAGATTGAGTACATGTCACATGTTCCATACTCCGGTTTAGTGGGATCTCTCATGTATGCTATGGTTTTTTTCACATCTAGATTTATCATATATAGTCAGTGCAGTTAGCAGATACATGGCAAATCCCGATAAAGAACATTGAAAAGTAGTTCAGTGGATTTTAATATACTTACAAGGTACTACTGATGTTTGCTTACAGTTTGGAAGAACTAGAGATGGAGTCATTGGGTATGTTGATGCTGATTTTGCTGGAGACCTTGATAGAAGAAGATCTCTCACAGGTTATATCTTTACAATCGGAGGTTGTCCAATCAATTGGAAAGCCACTTTGCAAACTACAATTGCTTTGTCTACCACTGAAGCTGAGTACATGGCGATTACTGAGGCTTGTAAAGAAGCTATTTGGTTGAAGGGACTCTTTAGTGAACTCAATGAAGACCTTCAAATCAGTACAGTATTTTGTGACAGTCAGAGTGTCATCTTCCTTACAAAATACCAAATGTTTCATGAGAGAACAAAATACATTGATGTTCGGTATCATTTTGTTCGTGATACTATTTCTCATGGTGATATTGTTGTGAGCAAAATTAGTACTCATGAAAATCCTGCAGATATGATGACTAAGTCACTTCTTATAACCAAGTTTGAGCATTGCTTAGACTTGGTTGGTGTTCATTGTTGAAGTTAAATCCTTAAGGAGTTTTATGGAAGAGGTGGAGAACTTGTTCGTTAAGAGTTCGCGATGAAAAACTTGTTCATTGATAATTCATGTCAAGGTGGAGATTGTTAGAATTAAGTGACCTGGATCCTTATTTAAATAAAATAAAGTGGTAAAATAAAATAAAAGTAAATTCCATATAGAAATACACTTCTTTTATTTTATTTTAGAATAAGGTTTTTTAAACCTTATTAAACTCCATCTATTTGATATTGAGTTAGAATAAGGTGTTTCAATCTTACTACACTCTTATTAGAATATGGTTTTACAAGCCTATAAATAGACATAGTCTACTCCTCTTGTAATTATTTGAATTCAACATAGTGAATTTTCTTCTCCTCTGCCCGTGGTTTTTTCCCCGATAGGGTTTCCACGTAAAATCGGTGTGTTATTTATTTTTTTTATTTCTCTTTTCTTTGCGATATATTGTCGTTACTGACATTATATTTTTTACAGGGATAAATATCAAAATTATACATGAACTTTGATTTAATCTACAATTGTGTATATATGAAATTTAATTTGGTGTAACCATACACGTGAAACTTTAATTAGGATTCAAATGTATACTTGAAACTTTAATTTTGATTTAATCATACATATTTAAAAATAAATACATCAATTTATTAATCATATATATTTAAAAATAAGTACATCAATTTATTTTTATATTAGATAAATATAATTATTTATATATGCAATATATAAACATTAAATGATATTAAATCAATAATTGTGTTAATAATTTACAAGAATTGGATCAAATCAAATTTTTATGTACAAAATTGCACAAAATTAAAGTTCATGGATACAATTGCACATTAAACCATAGTTTATGTATTGTAAAAAAATTAAAAGACATTATAAAATTCTGAAAACATTAAAATAGTAAGAAATTTAATAATTTATTGAAAACATTCAAAGTTGAATTCAATAATTAGAAAAACATTACAAAAATTAATAAAACATTATAAAGTTCTAATAATTTCAGTAAATCCTAAAACATGACAAAATTACTGAAAACATAACAAAATTTTAAGAAATTCAGAAATTAGTAGAAACATTACAAATTTACAAGAATGATTATAAAGTTGTAAAAAATAGTAAATTATTGAAAGCATTACATAGTTGGATTTTGTACTTGGAAAAATTACATACGTAATTCAAATATTTACTGAAAAATTACAATGTTATAATAAATTCAGCAATTCTTAAAATATTACAAAATTATTGTAAAGAGTTACATATTTGTAAGAATTCAATATTACTGAAAATATTACGAAATTACTGAAAACATTACAAACGGGCAATTTACCAATAAAAGCCTTTTTTTTTAAAAAATTACCGAAATGGGTCCATTATTTTATTATTTACCGAAATGGTCCAAAAATCGCGAAATCGCGTCCACGTCAGCGCGACGCGCGATTTGCTGCCACGTCAACAACTCGCGCTGACGTGGACGCGATGTCCTGGTGCGTGCACTGACATCGCGCTGACGTGGACGCGATTTTGCGATTTTTCCCACGTTAGGTTTTTTTGGCTTTTAAGGTTTAGGGTTCAGGCTTTTAAGGGTTTTTAGGTCCTGGAAGAAATAATTTCGAGTTGACGTTTCTGATAAAATAATATAAAATCGCTTCTAGCAGGATGGTATTTGAGAAGAATTTGTGAAATCGCGCCCTCATGGACGCGCTTTTGCTACAGTAGGTCACAAAGAAATAATTATTTTTTTGACGTTTCTGAGCAAATAGTATAAAATCACTTCTAGCGGGATGCTATTTGAGAAGCATTTGTGAAATTGCGGCCTCGTCAGCGCGCTTTTGCTACAGTAGGTCATGTAAGAAATATTTTTTTTGACGTTTCTGAGCAAATAATATAAAATCGCTTCTAGCAGGATGCTATTTGAGAAGAATTTGTGAAATCGCGCCGTCGTGGACGCGCTTTTGCTACAGTAGCATGTTTGGGCTGAGGCTATAAATTAGGCAGAAAATGTTCTCAGAATGCATAAGTAACAGCAGAAACAATTTAGAGAGGCTAAGAAGGTTAGAGTTTCAAATATGAGTGAACGTATTAGTGCTGTTATTTACTACGATGGTGAGGTTTGTCACACTGAGAATGGTGTTGTTTTTTTGTCAGAGAATACGGTGCGACTGGTTTTTAACCAGAACATAGATTTGATAGAACTTCATAAAAGGATTAGGCGTAAAATTTTTGGAACGACGCCAATGAAAGTTCTGTCTATCACGTATCGATTTTGTTCTTCTGTTGATCCAGTGACATATGACTCGTTCGACATAAAAGGTGCTCGTAGCTTGGAGGCAATGGTGTGGACTCATCTTGCTAGTGAAGCAGCTTATATTGAGTTATATGTACAATTTACATCGCCAACTGATGTACCTGCGACCGGTGTTCGAGATGTATACACCACCCCTGGCCGACACTCGGTCAGCGGGTTACAGAATACGGAATAGCCCATGTTCAGTAGCGGTGTCGATTGCACATCCCCTGTAAGACACTCTGTCGGTGGATGGGACATGTACGTCGGTGGCTCGATGTTTGATGCTGGAAATACGTACTGGGGAGCGGCATCAAGCTCTAGCGGGTGACAATTTACATCCAATTGGGGACGTTATCAAATGCCCAAAAAAGGGATGATGTACTCCTTACGACGTCAACCGGTGAGGGGACCTCGTACACTGCAGATGATTGTGGGTTAGAAGATGACTCAGATGTGGATCCACCTTGAGAGCCCGGGCCGGATGGTGCAGAAGTTGGCTTATTTTCTGAACCGGAGCCTATTCCAACAGAAGCTAAAGATGCTGACAGGAGTTCAGATGAGGAAGAAAATCCACGATTCAGAGCATACTCACCTCCAACCCACATGCATAATGTCGATTTGTCTACAGATGATGCGTTAGAGTTTTTAGATCTACCACACCGGTTGCGTGATCGTACAAGTTCGGGGGTAGATTTCGGTGAACTTGAAGTTGGTAATCAGTTTACCAACAAGGATAGTTTTATTGGTGCTTTGAAACAACATAGCATCAAAAATGGCGTTAACTACCACGTTGTTAAATCAAAATCTGATAAGTTTGAGGCGAAGTGTGTGGTGCAAGATGGCACATGTTCATGGAAAATCTACGCCTCATTAAGGAAAATGATAGGGTTTTGGGAGATAAAAAAGTACAAAGGTCCACATACATGTTCTGCAGGTACAGTATTGACTGTATCTGAATAATACTTTTATTATGTAATGTTGCATTATTTAATGTACTCCCTTTGTAGGTGTTTCACAAGATCATCCCAAAATGGATTCAGCTATGTTAGCTAGCTTGATACTGTCCACGATAAAAGCAAATCCTAAGACTTCAGTGCCAGTGTTAATTGCCAATATCCGTAGCCAAATGGGGTACACGCCCTCTTACCGCAAGGCTTGGATAGCTAAGCAAAAGGCGTTGGAGAAGATGCATAGTGGGTGGGACGCCTCATATAATGAAATATGGAAGTGGTGTCAGGTGCTAGAGAGATACATCCCCAGTGCCATTACAGACCTTCAAACGGAACATGCGTACTACAACGGCCGATTGCTACGTAGATGCCAAGTGTTCAAACGCCTGTTTTGGACCTTTAAGCAATGCCGAGACGCATTTCCAAACTGCAAGTCGTTGGTACAAATTAACGGTACCTTCATGTTCGGTAGGTATACTCATCAACTATTGCTTGCAGTGGCACAGGATGGCGGTGGGAGAATTCTTCCAATTGCATTTGCAATAGCACCGGGGGAGTCGTCTGATGACTGGGATTTCTTTCTCTCTAGGTTAAGGAGGCATGTGTGCCCCCAACCTAATATCTGTGTTATTTCAGATCGGGGCGCCGGTATACTAGCTACATTTGATCGAGAGGGAAGCTTATGGCAGCGCACACACCATAGATATTGCCTAAGACATGTTGCTTCGAACTACTACAGGCAATATCCATCTAAGAGCGAACGGCGACAAGTGACCAACATGGGTATTTAGTCTATTTTTGTGTTATTTCGTTTGTCAATTTGAATTAGTTTTATTGCTAGAAGTGGTGTAAATTATTCGCTATGATATTATATTGGCAGGTTATGAAATAAATAAAGAATGTTTTCACGAGATGTTGGCAATTTTACGATCCCAAAACGGCGAAGGGGCGGACTACCTTTGTAACATACATTTCGAACAGTGGGCACAAGCATACGACGGCGGCCTACGATATGGCCATATGACGTCGAACCTGGCAGAATGCATAAATTCTGTTTCTTAAAGGAACGCCCCACCTACCAATAACATCGGTTGTGCGAGAGACATATTTTCGTTTAGCGGCACTATTTCCAAAGCGAAGCAAGAAGTTATGCGAGCGATGCAGGGAGGCCATGTATGGTGCAGTAAGGTAGTTCAAGAAATTAACAAGGCCAAGGCGAGGGCAAACACCATGCACACAGTGTGTCACGATCGAGACAATTTATGGTTTCACGTGACAGAGTTTCACAGACCGCACCAAGGTGTTGTTGGCGGGCAATATCGTGTACACTTGCGAAATAGGACTTGTGACTGTGGGATGTTTGATGCACTTCGGTATCCATGCGCTCATGTTATTGCAGCTTGTCAGAAACTCCGTCTGGGTCCGATGAGTTATGTGGACGAAGTGTACAAATTAGAAAACATGTACAACGTATGGAGACACGTTTTCCCACCGGTCTCAAATGAACGTAAGTGGCCGCCCGTAACTCTTGGTCCTTTTAAGCTGTTACCGGATAGAGAATTACGTCGCAAACCAAAGGGTCGACCTTGCTCGACTAGAATACGTAACAATATGGATATCCGAGAAACAGCCAGTCAAACGAAGTTGTGTGGATGGTGTAGGAATCCAGGCCATACAAGTCGATCATGCCCTAATCGCAATAGTTGAATGTAATTATAAAAAAATTAAGTTTGTGAAATTATTAATTGATAAATTGTATTAAGTCAAAAAAATTGTATTAATGGTTAGTAAAATTATCAAATTATATACAATTATTAATTGTTAGTGCCAGTCAAAACATTTTTCCAAATCTAACATTATGTGAATGTAAAATTATTAAGTCAAAAAAATTGTATTAATGGTTAGTAAAATTATCAAATTATGTAAAATTATTATTTATTAGTACCAGGTCAAAACATTTTTTCAAATCTAACATTACGTTAAGGTTAGGGTTTTTAAAATTAAGGGTTTAGGGTTTTTAATTAAATTAGGCTAGGGTTTGTAATTAAATTAGGCTAGGGTTTTTAATTAAATTAGGTTAGGCTAGGGTTTTTAATTAAATTAGGCTAGGGTTTTTAAGTTAAGGGTTTAGGGTTTTAATTGAATTAGGTTAGGGTTAAGGTTTTTAATTAAGGGTTTAGGGTTTTAATTAAATTAGGCTAGGGTTTTTAATTAAATTAGGTTAGGATTTTAATTAAATTAGGTTAGGTTTTAATTAAATTAGGCTAGGTTTTTAATTAAATTAGTTTAGGGTTTTTAAAGGGTTTTAATTAAATTAGGTTAGGATTTTAAATTAAATTAGGCTAGGTTTTTAATTAAATTAGGTTAGGCTAGGTTTTTAATTAAATTAGGTTAGGCTTTTTAAGTTAAGGGTTTAGGGTTTTAATTGAATTAGGTTAGGTTAGGGTTTTTAATTAAGGGTTTAAGGTTTTTAATTAAATTAGGTTAGGTTTTTAATTAAATTAGGCTAAGGTTTTTAATTAAATTAGGTTATGATTTTGGGTTTTTAATTATTTTAGGTTAGGGTTTAGGGTTAAATTAGGTTAGGGTTTTTATTACATCAAATAAACTTCTATTTTATTACATCAAATAATATCAAAATAATTCAAAAAATTTCTATTTTTTACATAAAATAATATCAAAATATTCAAAATATTTGTACAAATAAATTTAAATACGGCAATCAATGTCTATGCCCAAGGGATTCAGTGCCACATGGCGGCCGTCGATGGTTACGCGCTGGATTCCTCCTTTCTCTAGCTTTCGGTGGCGGTTGTTGTTCCTCCGGTGGGGATTCTGGTTCTTCTGGTTCTTCCGGTTCGGCATCTGGTTGTCGGACTTGGGACGATGATCCACCTTCAAAGAATAGTGTATGTAGAGGTGTTTGCATCTGGAACAGGGACGGTGTTTGAAACCCATACGTTGGTGGGGATTGGCAAAAAGGAGAGCTCCCCGACGGCCCCCCTTGCGATCCCTCGTGCGCCCTTGGCCTATACATCAGTGGTCCGCTCGGCATAACAGGAAATGGAGCTAAACCGGGCATTTGGCTCCAACCTGCCATAGGACTCGGAAAAGGATACATATAAGGGTTAGGGTACATATAAGGGCTAGGAACGCACCTTGCATCATCTGAAAAGGCGGTTGCGTGGGTATCATCAGTTGAACTGCTGCGTCGGGTGACTGCGTCGGTGCTCTCGTTGGGCCTGGTGATTGCATGGCCGCTGATGATGAGCCGGGTGAATGTCTGGGCCTCGTTGAGGGGCTGCCTTCGTCTTATCGTCTTGGATTTAGAGGTCCGCGCCTTACCCTTTCGACACGTATTTGTCGCTGCCTCTCCTCTGGCGTCAGTAAATACGGCTTGCCTTGGATCCTAAACCATGGCATGTATTCTGGAACGCACGATAACTCCGAAACGATGATTGGTTCCCGAGTAGGTAGATATTCATACCGATCTTCCCACATTTTCGTGTACTCGCACCGAGATCTCGCCAATCCGTATTCAATTGCCGAAGGTCGACTTTGTGTTGATCGTCAAACACCTCAGGATCCACCGGAATCGGTTGTCTACATCCAAACTGTCGTAGCACTCTATCTGTCTGGTGCGGCTCCACGGTTGCGTAGTTGACCAACACGACTTTCACGTGCCAAGCTTGTGGATTTTGTAAAAACTCTTCCGGGATTACTGCCCGAATTGCCGGATCCTCGTATGATGTCCATTGAAACTATATGAACATGATAGAAATATTAGTTATATACATACATAATACTAAATACTAAATACTAAATACTAAATATCAATCAAATAGCGAATGTATGGAAATATCTATTTGCAATAATACTTACTTCGCCTTCAATCGTTGGTCCAATAGAAGTCAGATATCTTCAAGAGAGGACAGAATCGAGCATAACTTGCCGAATGGTTCCACCTAATTAAATAAATTTCTAGCATACTTTTATTTTTAAAAATCTATATAATAATTGTAAAATGCAATATAATAAAATTTACCTCGTTATGAGTGGGAATGTATATGGGTGGTTCACTCGAGGACGTAGAAATAGAAACTGAAACCGTGCTCATGACTGCAGTAGTGACAGGCAACCTCTGATGTATGCTCTCCTTGGTCTCGTCGCCCCGCACATCTCCCGATATAATGTTGCCAAGACGGCAAACCCCCAACTAAATTCACCGGCTGCTCTAAAATCAACAAGTTTTAGTAGCCATCTTAGATGTACACGGCTCCGTGACGTGTCGAGCATCAGATAACCTCCAATTAATTAAAGAATGTATGCCCGAGCATATCGGATTCTTTCAATTTCGGTTGAATCTTCATCCGAATCAAGGAATGTGTCACGTAACCAGACCATCTCGACCTTACCTCCCTCCATTTTCTCTGGAATAGCGCCCAAAAGCTCGTAGCACACCGCCTCCCAATTGCTAGATTGGGCGCACCCGTGATGGGTGCCCGCCCACCAAGCAATCCCAACTGCAGACTAACATCTTCTAGAGTGATAGTGCACTCTCCACATGGAAGATGGAATGTATGCGTCTCGGGTCTCCACCTCTCGATCAACGCACTGATCAGTTTCGGGTCCAACTTGCATCCCCGGCCCACCGCCGCCACGTACCAAAAACCTGCTTCCCGCAGGTAATTCTCTACCAACAATGATGGAGGAGCATGCATATTCCGGATATTGCATTCCAATACCCGATCTTCAGACTTTTATAACAAATAATAAATTAATAATTATCTAAAAATGCATAAATAAAAAATTCTTAAATAATATTTAAAAATTAAATTTAACACTTACCATTGTCATTTGTTCCACCGATATGTGATGCCTATCAAGACGAGTCAATGATCCGGCCATTGATGAAATCGGACAAATTTTTACGATTTATAAAAATATAAAAAAATTTAAAATTATTTTAAAAAAGGAAATTGAGAAGAAATTGAAATTAAATATGGATCTGAGAGAATTTTTGAAGGAAATTGAGAGGAAATTGAAATTAAATATAGATTTGAGAGAATTTTGGAAGGAAATTGAGAGAATTTTGGAAGGAAATTGAGAGGAATTGTGAGGAAATATGAGAGAGGATTTGTTTGTGAAAAAATAAAAAGGGGTGGGGGTATTTATAGTTTTTTTTTACCGTTGGGGGGGCAACGGTCACATTTTTGACCGTTGGGTACTGTTCACGCATGTGAGTACATTATGTCCCGTCGCCAAGAACTCATGACGTGAACGCGATGTCTGCTGTGTAATCGACATCGCGCTGACGTGGACACGATTTCCCAAAAAAGGACCATTCCAGTAAATAATAAAATAATGGGCCCATTTGGTAATTTTTGAAAAAAAATGATTTTATTGGTAAATTGCCCCATTACAAACTTGTAAGAAATTCAATAATTACTGAAAATAATACAAAATTACTAAAAAAATTAAAATTACTGAAAATATTACAAAGTTGTAAAACATTTAGTAATTTACTAAAACATTACAAAGTTGAATTCGGTAATCAGAAAGACATTACAAAATTTCTGAAAACAAAGTTGTAATAAATTCAATAACTCTAAAAAACATTACAAAATTGAAAACGTCACAATGTAATAAGTAGTTCAATAATTTACTGAAACAATTACAACACTAAGAACATTATAAAGTTGCGAAAATTCAACAATTTCCTAAAAATATTACAAACTTTGTAATAATTTTTTTGCAAAAACTGGTTACCTATTGCACAAGTGAAACCTCGCGGAAATCTCTTTTTAAGGATAACCCATACCACAAGATTATGAGTGGGCTGTCAATGTTATTTACCTTCTGGGCTTTTTTTTATGATTTAGCCTATCAACTATTTGCGTTTTCCTATCTACACTTTTTTTTCACTAAGAAAAACAAGTTTGATTAAACATTTTAAAAATGATTTTTGTAAAAAAATATGTGAAAATTAAAAAAATTAAAAGTTTTTTATTGCTTTCACTAAAAATGATGAAAACAAGGGTATTTTTAACTTTAAATAAATTAACCTTGTTTCAAACCCATAAAATATTCTTTTTAATAGCTTTTCAAATATTTAAATTTGGTATATGGTTTGAATCTATATTAATGTAGTTTATTTTATTTTATTTCTTATGCTTCTATTATAGAAAAATAGGTACCAATCATGTTTTTATTATTCAAAACAAACTTTTAGGGTTCTGTTTGATTACCAAGAAAATATTTTCCGTAAAATGATTTGGGAAAATGTTTTACTTTTCTCAAAATGATTTATTGGAAAATATTTTCTGGTTTTGATTGAATCATGTAAAATATTTTCTACTGCTTATGATTTCGAAATATTTTTGAAAAAATTGTTTTTACATATATTGATATATATTAATAATTTTTATATTTTAAATTATTTTTACATATATTGCAATGATTTATTTATAATAATACTCAATTATTAAGCTACAATATTAATCGTTATAAATTGAAAATTAATATCAAATAAATTATTTGTAATTATGTTAAAAAAACAAGTATTGAATAATTAAAAAAAAACAAGTTACTGGAAAATAAATAAACAGAAGCAATTTTCTACCGGAAATGAAGGAAGGAATGAAGGAGGCGATAGAGAGGAGAGCACGGAAAATGTCTTACGGAAATTGAAAGGGTAAGACATTTTCCCTAAAATGTAACCCATTTTCCCTTGTTTTGGAGTTCATTTTCCAAATGGAAAATGTTTTCCGCCAATCAAACGCTGGAAAAGTTGGAAATGATTTTCCGGAAAATCAATTCCTTGAATCAAACAGACCCTTATTTTCATTTATCAAATGTGTTTTTCAATTTTTAAAAAATAGAAAATGAAAATAAAAAAATTCCAAAACCATGGTTTCAAGAAATTGATACCATTTTATTTTCGAATTCTTGGAAAAGGAAAACATATTTGGTTGAAAATTTGAAAATAATTTTAAAAATAAAATTTGTGAAAATTAGAAAATAATAAAATTTACTTTCATTATTTTCATTAAAAATATTTTGTAAAATTAAAAAATTTGAAAAAAGCTTTAAATTTACTTAATGAATTGACTCTGATTTAAATTTATTAGCTTTAAACACAATATATTTTTTAAACAATTTTGAATATCAAAATCTCTTACATTGGTTCAAATCCATGTAAATATAATAACTTTTATTTTATTTCTCATGTTTCTATTATAAAAAAAGTATATCAAATATGTGTAATACCCTAAAAAATTTTATAAGATATATGACATTGTTTCGAGACCAAATTTAGTGATTTTTGAGAAAATTGAAATGAATCAGATAAATAATTTTATAAAATAAAATTGATAATTGGATGTGAAATCAATAAAAGAACTATGGATGTGAGAATGGATAAACGGGACCAAATTATAAATTTTAAAAAGTTAGAGGATTAAAATGTAAATGTACCAACAAGAGAAAAGATGAATTGTTATTGATTATTTGGTTTGAAAATAATTGGGAATATGTATTGGAGTGAAGAAAATCACTTTAGGACAAAATTAGAAAAATTTGAAAGTACAAGAATTAAATTGTAAATTTCCTATTTTGTTAAGAAAACCGTAAAAGTGAAATTTCCTCCATCCAAGGATTATCAATAAGAATCAAATATGATTTATGAGGATTGAGTTGATAATAATATTTTTTTATGTGAACAAAATTGTATAAATAAGAAAAAAAGGTAGAATAGTAATTTTTCCATGAAAGGGCATTTTGGTCCTTTCTTAATAATTATATATTGGAAATATTATTTCTTAATAATTATTTTGATTCATTGGATGTGATTATTTTGAGGAGATTAAATGTGGACCACATATTAGCTATTTTGACTCGACAATTGTTTATGAGGTTGAGTGGGACTATAATACTCATATTGAAATGGTGATTAAAACTTTATCTAAGGACTTTGCAGGCTTTAAGGTCACTTCTAACTTAGGAAATAGACCTTACATAGCTCATGAAAGAGTTGCAATCTTATAAATTGATATTATGGTGGACGACCAATCTAGAATAAAGAAGAAGCTAGCTTAGCGATGTCTTCCTTATAAGCCACCATTTTATTAGCCTTACAAGCAATATGGTCACTGAAATCTAGGCATTATGAGATGGTTTTTTACTTACAAAAGATCTGAACATATCTCACTTGTAAAATACTTTTCGTAAAGGAAGTAGGTGTGTTGATACACTTGCAAGGAAGGCTAGTAGTTTTAATGCTTTAATGTTAGTTTGGTTGATCGAATGTAATATTATGACCTGTAATGTTACATTCTGAAATGAGATTATGATATTTGGATTGTTAACATTTCGACCATCTTGTAATCTTACATTACAGAATAATATCAAAATGTCATAATATAGGGTATAATCTCATTACTACTCTTTCTTAGATTATCTAAGATTCCGAATGAAATATAAATTTGAGACAAAATACTCTTCGATTTTATTATATTAATAAATATAATTTCAATAATTAAAAATAACAGTGACTTATGTATAGAGGTGTCCATGGACCGGGCGGCCCGGCCTGGCCCGATGGCCCGCCCGAAATATGGGAGGGTTCGGGTAAAAATATAGGCCCGAAATATGGGTTTGGGCAAAAAAACGAGGCTCGTTTAGAAAACTAGCCGGGCCTCGGGCACCACTTTTTTGGCCCAGGCCCGGCCTGAATATATAATAAATATTTATTTTTTTATTTTTTTATTTTAAAATATTTTTTTATTTTTTATTTTTAAAATGATTTTTTGGTGTTTATTAAAAAATGGGCCGGGACAACATTTTAGGCCCATATTTTGGGCCGAATCCGGGCCTAGCACGCGGGTCGAAATTTTTTTGGGCCTAGCCCGGCCCAGCCCATGGACACCTCTACTTATATATTGTCTTTTGCCTTTTTATAAGACTTTGTTTTCCCGCCCAACATTTGCAAAGACTAAGGCTAAATGCTCCTTTATTTTCCAAAACCATTTTGTATAATTAAAAAGCAATTAAATAAAAGGATAAAAGCCATCCATATTTTCAAGGATTACATATTGGTAGAAATGAAAAGCAAATTTAGAAGTACAAGTTTCTAAATGAATTAAGATTTGGACTTTGAAATAAATTTATAAGTTCATGAATACAATTACTTTACTTTCTTAATCAACATGTGAAATATTTTTTTATTAACAAGGTCGGGATCCTTTATATCATATAAGTCGTTGCAGTTTCACTTATTGCATTTAATGTTGTTAAAATAGTTAGAATTTAATTTATATAATAAAATTAAAATGGATTCCTTAAAGTATTGTAATTTTATGAAAATATTGAAGGTAAAAATGTTAAATGAAAGAAGACAAAATTTTATAATAAGGACAATCTGATAAAATTTATTTTAGGTGATATTATATTTGTCTATCAAATATATGGATATTATATTTCAATTAAATTAATTAAATAATGTAATCTCATATTTTACTTGTAATATTACAAAATATAATCCAACATTTTAAGGTACCATAAAAATTAGAGACAGTTTAAATCACTTTAATGAAGGTTGAATTTCATGTATTATACTTTTATGACCAAGTAGGCAAAACGCTTCCTCAAGGACACGTTTTGCCCGTGTCTCCTACGGTTAGAGTTTTGGGTTATTGGTTTAGGGTTGGGGTTAGGGTTAGGATTTTGGTGTTTTTAGGTCTAGGATTTTAGTGAAAAAATTAAATAAATAAGGGATTAGGGTTTAGGGTTTAGGGTTTGTCAATTAAATTAATTATAAATTTTTCAAAATTGGATTAGGTTTCATGTTTATTGTTTTTTGAGAAAAAATCAATTAAATTAGGGTTTAGAGTTAAGGGTTTTTATGGAAAAATCAAATAAATTAGGGTTTAGGGTTACTTGAGTAAATTAATTATAAATTTAAAAAAAATTAGATTAGGGTTTAGTGTTTAGAATTTTTAAGTAAAAACTCAAATAAATTAGGGTTTGGAGTTTAGGGTTACTTAATTAAATTATTTGTTAATTTAAAGAAGCTCTCACGTTGACGCGCTTTTGCTACAGTAGCTTCTGAAAAAATAATTTTGAGTAGACGTTTCTGAGCAAATAGTGTCAAAAAAGCTTTAAGCAAGATGCTTTGTCAGCACACTACACCAAAACAGGTTTTTAGCGGCGTTTTTTTAAGCCTTTAGCAGCGCTTTTTAGCGCCACTAAAAGTATTTGCGGCGCTTCCTAAAGCGCCGCTAAAGTTGCCACTATTGACAACGCCACTAACATTTGCGGCGTTTATTTTTAAAAACGCCGCTAAAGGTCATGTTCTTTAGCGGCACTTTCTACACAAACGCCGCTAAAGATCATGTTCTTTAGCGGCGCTACTTCCACAAACGCCGCTAAAGATCATGTTCTTTAGCGGCGCTTTATACACAAATGCCGCTAAAGTTCATGTTCTTTAACGGCGCTTTTTACACAAACGCCGCTAAAGACCATGCTCTTTAGCGGCGCTTTTTACACAAACGCCGCTAAAGCTCATGTTCTTTAGCGGCGCTTTTTACACAAACGCCGCTAAAGATCATGTTCTTTAGCGGCAATTTTTCACAAACGCCGCTAGTTGTTTGGTTGCTTTTAGCGGCGCTTTTTTAAAAAACGCCACTAATTGTAGCTGGAGTTTTTGAAAAATAATTTTTTTTCAGCCCTCCTGTAGCAACAAATCAAAAGCAATCAAATCTAAACCAGCCAATAGCAATAAATTTATATAATATTTCAAATTAAATGAATAATATAATATTAATATCAATATTTTATTATTTTCACAAAAATGTTAAAATGATAAAAATATTTATACAATACACTATGACGACGGAGGTTGGGACTGCTGAAACATCTTCATCATACTCTGAAGCTGCTGTTGGAGTTCGTCGTACTTTCTGCTCTGCTCTGCTTCTCTCGCTGCAGCCTCTGCTTCTCTGGATGCCGCATCAGCTTTAAGTTGTTGCTGGAGTTCTTCATATTTCTTTTGAACCTCTGCTTCTCTCGCTGCAGCCTCTATTTCCCTCGCTGTCGCATCTGCTTTAAGTTGTAGCTGGAGTCCTTCATATTTCCTTTGAACCTCAACTGTGGTCGCTTGCATCTGAGCCATCTGGTCTTTTAACCTCGAACTTGACTTCACCGACTTCCCAAGGCATGTATTGTTGCGAGCTGGATCCAAAATATTGGGTTGGGCTAACAAAAGATCCTTGAAATCGAACCCTGCCATACCTTTCAGGACCCATAACTTCAGTAATAATCCAGTTATCAATGTCTTCAAGATGAACAGAACTATCACTAGAAGCAATCGCTTCGTACTCCGCCTTTTTATTCTTTAGTTTCTCCTAATAAATAAATTACATATTTAAGAACACGATATATATGAAAAAAAACAAATGCAACACAAGTTAACAATAGTAGCATTACAAGCAATGAATTAAACTATTAGAAAATCGTATTAAGTAAATGTACCATTATTTCTGCAGCTTCAGGAGTCATAGGAGATCCATTTTTCTTCTTATGTGTAATCTCAAAAAGTTGAAGGCGTCCAACTTTTTGACCGGACGACCGTTCCTACAATATAGTAGTAAAAATATTATTTAATGGAAAGTAACACATATTTGACAAGATTAAAAATTAAAATACCTCACCTCACTACACAAGCAAAACTTTTCGACCCGGCTATGTGCGTGAATTTTTGTTTCTCCCTGCTGTTTTTTCCAACCCGTTCACGATCCTACGTTATGAAATTATTAGTACGTAAATAGTAAATACAATAAACCAAAATAATTACAAGAGTTTAGAAGTACGTCATACCTCGCCTTTCTTCAAATGCCAAAATCTAACTGCATCTTCCCATTGGTACCTCAGCATACCCGGCGGGACATTTTGCAATTTCTCATCGAGGGTTGTTTTTACCTTATAATAATCTCTCTTTAAAGTACTTTTATGGTCTCTCCATCTTTTTCCCAATGCCTTCTTTACATAGGCATCCGAGACCTCTAAGGCAAACCTCGCCTACAAAAAACACAAGTTAAGAAAGTAAATATAAGTGAAACTAATTCCCAAGTATTACAGATGACATTAACGTTTTGTTACCTTAATATTATCGAGGGCTTGATTTTTGTTACTATCAGGCATTTGATGCCATGACTCGTAGTTGATAGGCAACATATTTGCATTTCGTGCTAAAATGCCCAAGTATCCTGCTAATAGTCGAGCTTCTGTTCCAACAGGCTGACCAAAACTGTTTCTGCATACTTTGACACGCTCGACTGGATCTAACTCGTACAACTCGCTAAGTAGCGTACCACCTCGACCTCTGCGCGTCCCACCATTTTCAGCTGAAAAATGATATATTATAATATGAGATTTTGAAAAATAAACCAATTACAAGTCAACACGTATGTAAATTAAATGTAAAATTACTTTGAACTTCTGTAGGATCCTCAGGTATAATCGGAACATTCGAAGATCCAATTCCTGTCTGTTCTTCACTATTTGTTTCTACCGAGTTTGGAGCATTTTTCTTCTAGGCATTTTTTCTGCAATACATATAAAATAGTTGAAAACTTAGTAACTAATTACAACAATAACAGCGAATATAAAATAGTTGAAATATATAATAAGACCAAGATTTAAATTATGATATTACATATAATTAAACAATCGTATATTCTTACTACATCATTATTCGTAAATATCTTCATTTGTATCTTGGCGAACCCATTGAAATTGCGTACTAGTACTAGGGATATTTTCGTTTAAGTGTTGTTCCGGAAAGGGCAAAGTTTCTGATCTATCATCGATATTATCTCTACTTCCACTGCCCATGCCAAACAAGTCTCTAGGGATGTTACGAAGTACAACGTACCAACCCTCGTCGGTTGGATCTTTTGAGTAAAAAACTTGTCTGACTTGAGATGAGAATACATAGGCTCATCTATCAGTTGTTGTCCTGTGTGAATCAATCGAGCGAAGTTGACCATTGTAAAACCAAATTGATCTTGCTTAATTCCACGAGCAGTATTAACATCGGCCCAATCACCTCGAAATAAGATAACTTTCCATTTGCCGTAGTAATCTAACTCAATTATGTCAGTAAGAAGTCCGAAATATTCCACATTTCCTCGATGTGATTATTGTCCCTAGCACTAGCATAACTTGTAATTGAGGAATTAACAACTATTCCACAATTTTATGTTCTCCTCAATCTCTCGCGATATTTTGTATGAAATCTGAATCCGTTGATGAGGAACGCACTATATCTTTTAACCACTCGATTTGGACCTTAGGAAAGCCATTTAACTTCGTCATTGACATTCTTCCCACTCCAAACCTATTGAATGGAAAGTAAACTGAGTAATTAAAAATGTAATGAGAAAACATTATTATTTTTAAATGAAGCTCCAATTGCATACCGTTTGGCTTAACCATACGTATATAAATTGGTTTTTCTGTAGAAATTCAAATAATTCCTTGTAAAATCTAAAAATTTCTCATTTTACTGGAAAAAACTAAAAGTAATCCCAAGAAAGGAAAAGAAATGAAAAGGTTTTTCATTTTAAACTTAAACTTAAACTTAAACTTAAACTAGATTCATCCCTATTAAATTATTATTTTTCATTTCATTTTTATATTATAAAAGTATACATATATAAATACAAAAAAACTTTTAAAATTACTCTCCATATATTCAAACAAGCAGTGAACTTTCAAAATCGGGGAAATCTGACATGGGGGAAACTAAAGGAAATTCGGGGTTAATAAAACGACGCCGTTTATGTTAGTTTTAATTAAATTTTGTGGCGTTTCTTAATAAGCGCCACTAAAAGCATAGGAAAAAAAGGCACCGTTTGAGAAACTATTAAAACCTATTTGTGGCGTTTTCTGCTAAAGCGCCACTAAAGCATAGTCCTTTTACGGCGTTTTACAAAAAACGCCACTAAAATTTTGCATCAAAATGTACCGTTTTGCAGTATCAGGCACAAATTTTGTGGCGCAATTTTAAAAAACGCCACTAATTTCTATCCTTTTGCGGCGTTTGGTAGAAAACGCCACTAAGAACACAGATCAAAACGCAACGTTTTGCCATTTCTGAAACAAAATTGCGGTGTTTTTTTATAAACGCCACTAGCAACACAAAATAAAACGTCATCGTTTTGCATACTGTGACATATTTGTGGCATTTTTTTACTAAAACGCCACAAATGCATAAACACTAAAATAAAATTAATTTTGTCATTTTTTATAAACCTTAAACCGTTAGAGCCATAGACAATAAGACACTAAAAATTTAAATCGTATACCATAAACCAAACCCTAAATCGTAAACCCTAAATCCAAATAACAAACATTAACCACTGAACCTAAAATACTAAACATTAAATGTACCCTAACACCCTAAACTTTAAACCATAAATATATATTATAAGTTACAATTAAAAGTAATTAAAAAGAATCTTATTGCTTGTTTGAACCCTAAAATAACTTTATATTTTTTTATCAAAATCCCTAACCCTTAAACCCTAATAACCTAACCGGCCCTTAAAACCATAATTACACACTAAGACTCTGACTATAAAAACAAACTCCAAACAACAAACTTTAAAACACTAAATCACAAACCCAATATAACAAACCCTAAACCATAAACTTAAAATTATAGTAAACATTAAACCTTAAACTATAAAACCCTTAAACTACATACTATAGTCCTTAAACCACCAATTAAACCCTAAACCCCAAAATTTTTAATCAATATTAACTCTCGCTTCCACAATTTTTATAAACATATATAACCTTTTACATTAATATATATATCTATGTATATACATGTACATCATGTTTATAAACATATATAAGCTTTTACATTAATATATTTTTTTAAAATTTTTAGGGGTTTAGGGTTTTAAGAATTATGAATTTAGGGTTAAAGGGTTTTGAGAAAGCCATATGGCCGGCGTCGATTTTAACAACTTAATGGTAACTTAAATGAAAACTTCTAATTTTTAATTAATATAAATAAATCAATTAAATAATAAATAGGTAAATAATTTTTTTGCGCGCTTTTTAAAAAATGCCACTAAATGAAGAGCATTAGCGGCGTTTTTTAAAAAAGCGCCGCTAAAGGCCTGAGAATTAGCGGCGCATCCATAAAAACGTCGCTAAATCCCAGAATATTAGCGGCGCATCAATAAAAACGCCGCTAAAGCCCAGAACATTAGCGGCGCTTACATAAAAACGCCGCTAAAGCCCAAAACATTAGCGGCGCTTACATAAAATTACCGCTAAAGCCCAGAATATTAGCAGCGCTTACATAAAAATGCCGCTAAAGCCCAGAACATTAGCGGCGCTTCCATAAAAACGCCGCTAAAGCCCCAAAAAAGTCAGAAAATGGCGTCGTTGGGTTTCGATTTTTGCGGCATTTTTTTGAAAAACGCCACTAATTATATTTTTTACGGTGTTTTATCTAAAGCGCAGTTAATTCTCGATTTTTAGCGGCGTTTTCTCTCTAAACGCCGCAAAATGTGCCTCTAAAAGCCTATTTTGGTGTAGTGGCAATAGTACTAAAAGAAGCTCCCATGTGGAAGCGTTTTTGCTACAGTAACTCCTGAAAAATAATTTCGAATAGACGTTTCTGAGCAAATAGTGTCAAAAATGCTTTAAGCAGGATGCTTTGTCAGCAATAGTACTGAAAGAAGCTCCCATGTGGACGCGCTTTTGCTACAGTAGCTCCTAAAAAAATAATTTCGAGTAGATGTTTCTGAGCCAATTGTGTCAAAAACGCTTTAAACAGGATGCTTTGTCAGCAATAGTACTGAAAGAAGCTCCCACGTGGACGTCGCAAACCAAAGGGTCGACCTTACTCGACTAGAATACGTAACAATATGGATATCTGAGAAACAGCCAGCCAACAAAAGTTGTGCGGATGGTGTAGGAACCCAGGCCATACAAGCCGATCATGCCTAAATCGCAATAGTTGAACATTATTGTAAAAAACTTTATATTATTTATATTTTTTTAAATAAAAAATTGGTACAAATATTCAGAATGGTATAAAATTTAAAAGAAAATCTATTTCATTAAAAATATTAAAGTAAATTACAATTACTTTATTCAAAATAATGTTTTATTTTATTAAATGAAATAATATAGAAATATTCAACATATTGCCTTATTTAAAATAATTTCTATTATATTAAAAATGTAAAAGTAAATTTCTATTTTAGTACATGAAATAATATAGAAGAATTTCTATTTTATTACATCAAATAATATCAAAATATTCAAAATGTTTGTACAAATATATTAAAATAAAAATAAATCTCTGTGCCCACAAGATTCAATGACACATGGCGCCCGTCAACGGTTACGCGCTGGATTCCTCCTTTGTCCAGCTTCCGGCGGGGGTTGTGATTACTCTGGCGGGGATTCTGGTTCCTCCAGTAGGGGATCTGGTTGTCGGTGTTAGGACGATGAGCCACCTTAATAGAATAGTGACTGCGGAGGTGTTTGCATCACCAATGGCGAAGCTGTTTAAAACCCATACGGTGATGGGGATTGGTAAAAGGCAGAGCTTCCCGATGGCCCCTCTTGCGATCCCTCGTGCGACATATCTGACCTATACATCTGCGGTCCACTCGGCGTAATCGAAAATGGAGATGAACTGGGCCATGGACTCCAACCTGCCATAGGACTAGAAAAAGGAAACATATAAGGGTTAGGATACATAAAAGGGCTAGGATACGCACCTGGCATCATCTGAAAAGGCTGTGCCGTGGGTATCGTAGGTTGAACTGCTGGGTCGGGTGATTGTGTCTGTGATGTTGCTGGGCCTGGTGATTGTATGGGTACTGATGATGGGCTGGGTGATTGTCTGGGCCTTGTTGATGGACCTGCATCGTCGTCTCTTCTTTTTTGATTTAAAGGGCCACGTCGTTCCCTTTAGACATGCAATTGCCGTTGCCTCTCCTCTGCCGACAGTAAATACAGCTTGCTATGGATCTTAAATCATGGCATGTATTCTGGCACGTACGCTAACTCTAGAACGATGATCGGTTCCCGAGTAGGTATATAATCATACCGATCTTCCCACATTTGGATGTAGTATGACCGGAATCTCTGCCAATCCGTATGCAATTGTCGTAGGTCGATTTTGTGATGATCATCCAACACCTCAGGTGCCACGGGGATCGGTTGTCGGAATCCAAATTGCCGTAATACTCTGTCCGACTGGTGCATCTCCACGGTCGCATAGTTGACCAATACGACTTTCACATGCCAAGCGTTTGGATTTTGGAAGTACTCATCCGAAATTACTGCCCAAATTGTCGGATCCTCGTATGGTGTCCATTGAAACTACATGAACATGATGGAAATATTAGTTATATACATAATACATAATACTAAATACTAAATACTAAATACTACATACCAATCGACTAGCTCGTGATGGAAATATCTATTTTATTTAATACTTACTTGTGCTTCCGACTGTTGGTCTAATGGAAGCCGTATATCTTCAAGAGAGGTAGGTAATCGAGCATAACTTGCCGAATGGTTCCACCTAATTAAATAAATTTTTAGCATACTATTATATTTTAAATCTACGTAATAATTGTAAAATCTAATATAAAATTTACCTCATTATGAGTGAGAATGTATATGGGTAGTCCACTCGAGGACGTAAAAATGGAAAGTGAAACCGTACCCATGACTGCAGTAGTGACAAGCAACCTTTGATTTTCGCTTTATTCAGTTGCGTCGCCCCGCACATCTCCCGGTAGAATGTGGCCAAAACGGCAGACCCCCAACTAAATTCACCAGCTACTCTAAAATCAACGAGTTTCAGCAGCCATCTTGAATGTACAAGGTTCCATGACAAGTCCGGCATGAGATAACCTCCAATTATCTGAAGAATGTACGCTCGAGCATATCAGATTCTTTCTAGTTCAGTAGAATCATCATCCGGCTCCGGGAATGTGTCTCGTAACTAGCCCATCTCGATCCGACCTCAATTAATATTCTCCGGAATAGCGCCCAAAAGCTCGTAGCATACCGCTCCCCAATCACCAGATTGAACAGATCCGGTGACTGCGTACCCGTCCACCGGCAATCGCAATTGCAAATTGACATCTTCCAAAGTGATAGTACACTCTCCACATGGAAGATGAAATGTGTGCGTCTCGGGTCTCCATCTCTCAATCAACGCACTGATGAGTTTTGGGTCCAACTTGCATCTCTGGCCTACCGTCGCCACGTGCCAAAAACTCGCTTCCCGCAAGTAATTCTCTACCAACGGTGATGGAGGACCATGCATATTACGGATATAACATTGCAATATCTGATCTATAGACTTTTATAACAAATAATAAAATAATAATTATTTAAAATTGCATAAATAAAAAATATCTTAAATAATATTTAAAAATTAAATTTAACACTTACCATTTTCATTTGTTCGACGGATATGTGCTTGTCATCAAGACGAATTAATTCTCCGACCATTGCTAACACGATCAAATTTTTACGATTTAAAAAAAATTCAAAAAATAAAATTTAAAACTTTTTTTAAAAATAATTAAAAAAATTAAAGCTTTTTTAAATAGGAATTTGAGAGGAATTTGAGAGGAAATTGGTAGGAATTTGAGAGAATATTAGAGAGAAATTGAGTGAAAGGATTTAGTTGTGAAAAAAAATGAAGGGGGTTTTTATAGTTTTTTTTTTACCATTGGAGGGGTCACCAACGGTAAAAAAAGTAGTCGTTGTTACTGTTCACGTGCGGGAAAAACGCGTCCCCAAGAGAGCACTGACGTGGCAGGAAAACGCGTCCTTAAGGGTGCGCTTTTTGTCCACGTGGACAAAGCGCTTCCTTGATGAAGCGTTTTCCTGCCACGTCCCCTGACATCGTGCTGACATGGATGCACTTTCAGAGAATTAGACCATTCCAATAATTAATTATGTACCGGGCCAATTTCAATAAATTTTTAAAAAAATTAGCTTTTATTAGTATTTTGCCCTTTTTAAGTTTCTCTAATTATCCGATTTTTGTTTTCAAACGCCGTATAGAGTATAGAGATTCAGATCAAGATCAGATCTGACAAAACCCAAGTACACGTGTTCGGTCCGATGAGGGCCCATGGAATGTGATCGTGCAAAGGCACCATCTTATATCATCTCTTCCGCCAAAAACCTCAAAATCCTTTCCACCCTCTTTAGATCTCGCTCCAATCATCTTCCGTACAATTGCCGGTCCCATTTCCGGTCAACCACTGCCGGAAGGTTTTCCTTTTTTCCGATCACCGATTGTCGTGTTCGTAAATAAATCAATCGTCTCATTGCAGGTATTTCCACAATGAAGATCTCTCCTTCGCTTTTTTTCTTTTTCTTTTCCCCTCTATTATCCGTTTGGTTAAAAATTGAGGAAAATTTCTTCTCTCTTATAGTTTTTGTTTACTTCAAAATAAATGTTGTTTTAATTAGTGAGCTTTACAGTGTTTGGTGCTGGAAATGTAATAGATTTCTGGAATGGTTGAAGACTATGCATCTTATGCGAGACTATTATTTGTTCTCAGAGTTTTTCAAGTGATTTATTCCCTGAATTTTGCAGATAATTACTTTAGCGATTAAAGGCTTCAATTCTCACGAAGTTTTACAGTCTCTGCTTCAGCCAGGAGTTATAGAACTTTGCTGTTTAGTGGTAAAGTTGTAAATTTGATCCTTGTTTAATGCAATATGATAGAGTTTTAATTGTTGGACTGTTACAGCAAAGTGGAAGCGAGGATTCATCCAAATAAAACTTTGAAATAAAGCTAGAAAAATGGTATGTTTTTATGTGCTTTAAGTGATGGGAGAAGGGTCTAATGGTTGCTTTCGATGCTGTTTTTCAGTTTTATGTGTATCTTTTGTGATTGATTCAGTGGTTTTAATTTTTATCATTAATTGTTCTGCAATTGCTTATTGCCTTGTCCCTTATGTAGTTTCTCATAGTTAAAGAAGGTTAAAATTCTGTATCAACTGAAAAATTATGCTTTTTGGTAAAAAAAAAAAAAGAACTATAGATGATTGTGTCTTTTATTGCCAAACAGTTGTAATAGAGTAATTTAGGTGGGGATGCACTGATGAACCATATATAAGTATGTATATATGAGTGAAGACAAATGTCAGTTTGACAATTTTCTACTTGGTAAGTTGTGTGTGTTGGTGCTGAAGTGCTGAGGTTGTCAAAGACCAAGGTGCGTCCTTAGGCGCTGTATATTAGCACTAGAGAACAAAAGTTATTTCAATCCTTCTTCAAGTGCATGCTTGGTGTGCCTAGTCAAGCTTTTGATAGGTGCAAAAACGAAGTTCACCTTATTGAAGTTGTCCATTAATTATGTTATAAATATTTATGGCTTGCGGTTAATCTTGATACTAGGTCAATGAAAAAGATTCAACTGTTGTTGTTATTCTCTTCTACGCCTCTGATTAGGAATTTGTTACATGTAACAGTCTTTCCAGAATCAAGGCATTTGGATGACGAAAGGAGCTGGGTGTTTAAACGATGGTGAGATGGTGTATGATACTTCATCTAGAATTGAGCCCAAGCGTTCTCATCAATGGTTTATGGATGGTTCCGAGACAGATATATTTCCTAACAAGAAGCAGGCGGTTGGAGTTTCAACTACCAACTTTTTTTCTGGAATCTTGAATTCAAACCTGTCTCCATGGGGAAATGCATCTGGTTTTCATTCAATCTCGGGGCAGTTTGCTGAACGGTTATTCGACACCGAATCAGCTCGAGCTGTGAATTTTGATGATCGAAGCATGCCATCAGTTAGCAGTGAGAAAGTTGTCATGGGGAGAAAGCTTAATGAAGATATATTTACAAATGATTCTTCATTCTGTTTATCTATGTCTCATACACTAGAAGATCCTAGATCTGGGTTAAACCTTGGTGGGATTAGGAAGGTAAAAGTCAGCGAGGTTAAGGATTCGGAGAATATCATGTCTGCATCAATGGGATATGTGTTTAATGGGGTTAATACCTCTGTGTCAAATGATCATGCATACAACAAGGTGGAAGATGGTATTATGCCGATGGGTTCTTCTTATAACAAAGGGGATCCTATTGGTGACACCTATGAAAGGGAGAATAATGTTTTCATGTCTATGGGACAATCCTATAACAAAAGTGAGGATAATAATGCACTTGCAATGAGCAATACCTTCAATAAGGGTGAAAACACTTTCATATCCATGGGTCAAACATACATGACAGATGATAGTTCTGTAACTGTGTGTCAGACCTATGGTAAAGGAGATGACAGTACCATATCTATCAGTCAAAGCTACAAGAAGGGTGACAACTATAATTTGTCAATTGGTCAGTCCTATAGTAGGGGTGAGAGTACTATTATATCATTTGGTGGCTCTAATGATGATGATGATACAAATCCGCCAGGAAGGATTGTATCAGGCTATAATTTATTGATGGGTCAGTCTTCTGTCCAAAGATCTAATGCTTCGAGTGAAAAAGTGTCTATATCCAATAATATTATTGCCTCTGGAGCTGAAGTTCCTAGGAAGAAAGATGAGCAGAAAACATCCAAAAAACTTACTTCAAATAACTTCCCATCAAATGTTAGAAGTTTGCTGTCAACTGGTATGCTTGATGGAGTTCCCGTTAAATATATTGCATGGTCACAGGAGGTAAAATCTCATTACTTGTGTTCTTTTTATTTACCTTATTGTCCGGTGATACGCCTGCTTCTTTATATGAACTTCAGAAGGAGCTCCACGGTGTTATAAAGAGTTCGGGATATCAATGTGGCTGTCAGACATGCAATTTTTCTAAGGTGTGGTTTCTCGGTTTTACCTTTTTTTTCTTTTTTGAGAGAATTGTGTAGGCACTTATGTGTGTGCTGATGAGCAGAGTTTCTACGTTCTCATAGGTGATCAATGCATATGAATTTGAGCGGCATGCTGGTTGCAAAACAAAGCATCCAAATAATCACATATACTTTGAGAATGGGAAGACCATTTATGGGATTGTCCAAGAGCTTAGAAGCACACCTCAGAATATGTTGTTCGATGTTATTCAGACAATAACCGGCTCGCCTATTAACCAGAAGTGCTTCCGGATTTGGAAAGGTGATGTAAGCTATTGAACTTGATTTGCTTTTCCTTTTAATTCTACCTATCTTGACTGACAAATTTAATCAGAAGGAAATGCTTCTTTTACGAGTGCACTTTATTGAGTAAAATAAAAAGGTCAGGTCTATTCGGCAAGTCGGGTTGATTTTGGATCGAATCTTTCTGGATTGGATCAATTCAAAATTTAAAATGTCAGGGTCATTTTTGTTAAGTCAATTTCAGATTGGGTTTGAGTCATTTTTGGGTGTGGTTGGATGGGTTCATGTTGTTGACTTTTTATGGTCAAATCGGGTTTGGGTTTGGTTTTGGTTTAGGTTGATCGGATGGAGTTTTTGAGATGGGATACAATTGACATGTCTACTTTGCACCTCTTTCTTTTTTCAGATTCGTTTTTAGCTGCCACTCTTGAACTTCAGCGTATATATGGGAAGGATGAAATGAAACAATTGTCATAAAACAACCATTTTCATTTGCAAGGTAGGGTTAATCTCTGTTTTGTGAATATGAAGGAAGTGACTTTTTACGAGACTTTATGCTTGTTAATGGTGACAGCGCCGGGCGTGGGGTTTTTTTTTTTTTTTAATTTACGGGGGTAGGGATTATGTTAAAAAGTAGGGAGTTAATGCCTGAAAGAGAGATACTTGTTATTTGTGTATTTGCTTGTATCTCTGCAAACATGTAGTCGGATATTAATTCAAGAGATAGAGATGAAATCTAAATTTTGCACCTTTGGTGGACTAAAGGAGGAACGGAGGAAACTACCTGTCTTTATGCATTGTTTGCTTCTTTGAAGTACTTTTTATTAGGGTTTGATTAATTATGTGTACTGGTTTGAGCGAATTACTTGGCCAGCTTGGACAAAGATAATTTTCCTTTTGTGACTTGAATTTAAATTCAATAATAAATTTTTTATTTGAACTTTATTATAAAGTATTATATTGAATTGGTAAGATATAATATTTAATATTTTATAATATATGAACAAAAAAAATCATCGGTTCAGACTTTTTTTTTTGTTTGTTTTTGGTATTGCACCTTTGGTGAACTAAAGGAGGAAAGGAGGAAATTACCTGTCTTTATGTGTTGTTTGCTTCTTTTCAGTACTATTCTTTTAGGGCTTGATTAATTTCGTGTACTGGTTTGAGCGAATTACTTGGCCAGCTTGGACAAAGATAATTTTTCTTTTTTTGACTTAAATTAACATTCAATAATATATTTTTATTTGAACTTCATTATAAACTATTTTATTGAATTGATATAAATATAATATTTTATAATATATGAACTAAAAAAATCATCGGGAGTTGAGTTCAGACTTAGTTTTTTGGTATTGACCATGGCCACATCTCAAGTCTCAACCCATGAACTGAAATTTGATAAAAAAAAAAGTGATTTAAACTCAATTGAACTCTAACAAGAACATGTTAGAATGCTTACATCTTTTATAAAGTTTGAAAATTACGAAGAAAATACCGAGCTGGCCCCAAATCCTAGCCCACACACCAAACTCGAAAAACTCCAAAATGACTTTGTTCCAAATCTGTCCTATTGTCATCTCTAATTATGCTCCAATTAATGGATGGCACCGAGCGGTTCTTAGCTTCAACTCCAAATGTCAAAATGGTAGAGGCAACTTGCAAAAATAATTAATTTCGCAGGATATCAGGGATCTAACATTTCAGACCGAAAGAGTAATAGATGCAAAATAGATAAGAAGAAATTACAAACTCGAAGAATATAATTACAGTTTTCCCAAATTCAAAGAACTCACTAGAGAAGAAAATATACCCTTCAGAGCTCATCATCGATCGTAGCTCAACCGCAGCAACCTGATTTTGGAGCATTTGCTGCATCCCCTGCTGCCTGATCTTGTTGGTTAATTTTGATTGTGTTTGGCTGCAAAGAGGAAGACAAAGGATAACAGCAATTACAACAATATATATGTTTTAAAATATGTTTAAGGGAATGGATTTGCATAATTTCGAGTGAAAGATACAATACCTCAGCCTTGGAGTCACTATCTGCAAGTCTTTGCTTAATGTCCCTGGCTATTGAAAAGAAAACCTCCTCCACATTTAAGTTTGTTTTTGCACTCTGCAAGATTGATTGGCTCTTGAGCATATATCAGAAAGATCAACTAAACATAAAAGGGAACTGCAATATCTGCAGTAAAAGTTACATACAGTCTCAAAGAACTTGATGCCATATTCATCAGCGAGAGCTTGGCCCTTCGAAGTAGGGACAGCCTGCAAAAATAAGTTCCTCATCAACTTGACAAGCCTGACATGCTGAAAAATAAGGGTAAACATAAATGGAAGTGAATACAAGCATGCGTGCACGTTGGAAAGAGAAGAGAAACAAACCCTTTTGCTTTCATCCATGTCAGCCTTATTACCCACCAGAACCTTGTTGACATTATCAGATGCATGTTGTTCAATATTACGAATCCAATTTCTAATGTCTAGGCAAAAAAGTACATTAGTTGAATTGATAAGATCATTATAATGGAGAAAGAATAAAATTTCAAGTCACTATAAAATTTCAAGTCACTGGATAAGGAATATACTTTCAAGTTTCAACCTTACGGGAAGCAGAAAGTTTTGAATAATGATCATTATTGGTGGAAACATTAAACATTTCTAAAGATTCAGAGGTGGATAAGATAAGAACAACTTATGTAAGAAATCAAAAAGAAAAAGGGTTCAGTAATTACTATTGAAAGATGACTCATCAGTCACATCATAAACAAGCAAAATACCCATAGCTCCACGGTAGTAAGCTGCACGGGAAGAAAATATAACTTAATTCGCCTGTTCCAGAAGACAAAAAATTCAGGATGCATTTGGTAGTAGACATCTGAAGCACGAACACCTCCTTGCCCGCCTCAAAGGTGTAAACCAATACAAGTAAAAAGAAAAAGAAAAAGGGGCAAGCAACCATGCTTGAGGGGTGAAATAAAGAAAATACTATGTAGAGGTAAAATTTTCAAACAGACTCAGAGATAACATTACTATTGAACACCTTCAATCAAGACTCCAGAAAAATATGAAACTCGGAGCTTCTGTTCTTCGTAATTTTATTTCCAAGTCCTGTCATACAATTCAAGAGTATGACAACATACAGGTTATAGAGTGTGTGAGAGAAAACTGTGGAAGCAGACAAACTCTAAAAATCACAGAGATGAACAGAAATGCAACGACAACCTTGAACCAAAACGGAGCTGTTATTGAATTTGACAATATTAGGGTGAGAACAAACGGTAAGTTACATTATACAATTAACAGGCTCAAGTGAAATGGTGCCAAGTCATGCTATCAAATTATTTCATCAACCAAATAAGCTACAATGCTAGACCATTTATTTCCAGTCAATGACACCTTCAAACCCAAAAACTAACCAGTTGTAATTGTACGAAACCGCTCTTGCCCAGCAGTATCCCAAATTTGGAGTTTGATCCGTTTGCCATCAAGCTCTATAGTCCTGATCTTAAAGTCAATCCTGCCAAAATAATACATTACCTTATTAAACGACATGCCTCTTTTTGAAACAATACTTGTAACAATAATAAGACTACTACCATTCAAAAAACACCTACCCGATGGTTGTGATAAAACTTGTAGTAAATGAGCCATCTGAAAAACGCAAAAGGAGGCAACTCTTACCCACACCTGCCAACACAAAAGCATGAGTAAACAGACTATTCACAACTCAAATTGAAAAGAATGTGCCAAAATACCAAGAAAAGCTCCTGTAAAATAAGTAGTTCCTAATTACAGGTAACTACGACTATTCGTAGCAGAGATGGAAATTAAGAAACGGGTCTCAAGCAAATGAACAAGCTACTGACTCCAATCAAATCATCAAAATACTAATTGAGACAGAATACAATATCAAATATATTCCTACGAAAAATGCCATCAGCAATTAGCTTAGATTCACCATAAAAGCAGCCATTCTTTTTTTTTTTTCCCAATCAACCTGGCTAGTACAATAAAATCTCCATACTAAGATAATCTATAAAGCTAAAATGAAGCTTAAGGTAAAGGTCTTTAAATACACATCTAACAAAATAAACCAAAAAAAAAAAAATCAAATCCTTTCAACGAGCGCTAACATTTTTCCAAAAACAGTGTAGATTAACAAGTAGATCGCCTTTCAGATCAATATATATATATATAAGAAATAGTTACCGCTGTCGCCGATCAAAAGGAGCTTTATGAGGTAGTCGTAATCGGCTCGAGCTCTTGCAGGTGGAGCAGCCATGGTAATAGAAGAAACTTATCGAATCAATCAAAAATAAAGGAGAAAATTAACAATCCCTAGTCCCCCGCCACCCCCCCCCCCCCAAAAAAATTCGATGTTAATAATCAAATGTAAAAAAAATTAAAAAAAATTAAAAAAGAAATTTGTTTTTTTTTTAAGAAAAATTTTTTTTAGTGAAATGAAAGGGAAGCAATACCGGGTCAGGGAAAAGAAAGAGTGAGATCTGATGAAAGGAGATGAGAGAAATGAGGAGAAAAGCGTCTTTGGAACGTCAGCACCGGTCGGCCGTTGAAAATTTTATTTTTATTATTCTTCTTCTTTTAAATAAAGAGAAAAAACTAAAAAAGTGAGACAGTTTATTTGGTGGTTAAAATTTTTCATAAATCCCTATACTATTTACAAATTTAGAATTTAATTCTTATAGTTTTATTTTTAAGAATATAATCCTTTTATTTTATTTCAAAAATCAAGTGGAATTGTTAATATTATTATGTTTTTTATATCACATTTTGAAATAAAACTACAGCTAAAAAGAGTACAAGAGAACAAGGACTTAAGGCATCTCTTAACCTTTATTTGGTACATAAGGAATTTGATTTAGCTCCCAACCCTGCTGTTGAGACCTGCCTTGATGCAACGGTCGTCAACGAACAGAAAATAGCTGGTTGAAGCGACTGGCATTTACTAAACTATTAATTAAACGACATCGTTTCATAGATATATGCCATGGAATTGGGTATCCCTAGTCGTTCTCATTCCAAAATATCACCTTAAATATTGTTTAAGCACCTAAATATTTGTAAATGAGTGTTGAAGTCCGTTTTAAACTTATTCATATTATTTTATAAAAATATATTAAAAATTATGTTATTTTTAATTTAATAGCTAATAAAATATATTTACTAAAATTTTAAATATAAATGATTGAACGTATTCTTTTTATTGTTTATATTATAGTATTATATTATATTTTAGATTTAATTTTTAAATGATATAAATCATGTAATATATAAAATAAAATAAAATAAAATATTACTTAATTAGAAAATGGTTTGGTTGAGTGAAGCTTGAACCTTAAATGTTGGAGCATAATCCTAATCTATATTTTAAATGAACCTTTTTTTTTTGTCCAAACTTATATTTCGAATCTAATATTTTTGTCTAGAACTTTTCAAATATTGGATAAGATTTTGAGCTTGAACAAGTAACCCAATAACTCTAATACTAGTTGGGACAAAATTGGGGCTTCTGTTAGGATCGTTTTTAACTTATCAAAACTCTTTTGACACGCTTTTGATCACAAAAATTTTTCATCCTTTCGCAAAAGTCGAGTCATAGGTGTGGCCAACATTGAGAAACCTTTCACAAATATTCGGTAGTACCCCGCCAACCCTAGGAAACTATGTACTTCGGTTACATTCCTCAATGGATTCCAATCTAAGACAACTTTGATTTTATTAGGATCCACCTTGATACCGTCAACAGAGATAGCATGACCTAAAAAGGTGGCTCCCTTAAGCCAAAATTCACATTTGTTGAATTTGACATACAATCGATTTTCACGAAGGATGTTTCGCTAGAAGGGATTTTTCGCTCTCCATGTGAACTCAAGCTCGCAACGAAGCGATAGTTGCCATAGATTTTCTAATTAGAGCATCGACTACGACATTTACTTTCTTCAGATGGTAGTTAATTGCTAGGTTGTAATCCTTTAATAATTCTATTCAATGTCGCTGACATAAATTCAATTCGTTTTAAGAGAGCAGGTACTTCAAGCTCTTATGATTCAAAAATATGTGGCACTTCTCTCTATACAAATAATGCCTCCAAATCTTTAAGGTAAGCACAACCGCGACCAATTCGAGATCATGTGTCGAGTTATTTCTTTCATGCGCTTTGAGTTGACAGGAAGCATACGCTATGACTTTCCCACGCTGCATAAGAACGCAAACAAGGCCATTTAAGGAAGCATCGGTGAAAATCATAAATTCTATCATTGATACAGGTTGGGACAAAACCGAAGCTTATGTTAGGATGGTTTTTAACTTATCAAAACTCTTTTGACATGCCTTCATCCACAAAACTTTTTCATCCTTTCACAAAAGTCGAGTCATAGGTTTGACCATAATTGAGAAACCTTTCACAAATCTTTGGTAGTACCCTGTGTAACATGCCGAGATAGGGCCTAGAAGTTTTGGCCTCGTAAGTAAAGGTTCGCCCAAAAGAAGTTTCAGCAAGGAGTTCGCCTGAAATTCGGTGAAAAAATATACGCCAAAAGATGATGTAAGGAGTTCGTCAGTCTATTTGGCGAGTTGAGGGTCACCAAAGTCGAGTCTGACTCAAATTAGGAAATAAATATATTGTATATCTAGGACTAGAGGTGCTCATGGGTCGGGTTCAGGCTGGGCCCAACAAATAATTTAGGCTCGTTTGCTAGGCCTGGGTCCAACCCGAAAAATGGGCGTAAAATTTTGCCTAAGCCCCACCCAGATAAAAATGCTAAAACCTGAGCCCAGCCCGACCCCTCATATCAATTTTTATATAATTTTTTTGATAAATTTTTTTATATAATTTTTAAATATATATATAATACATCAAAAATACTAAAAAATATTAAAATAAATATTTCTCAACAAAGTGGAAATAAATTTTAAAAATATGTATACTTAAATAACACTAAGATAGATGCAACTTAACAAGCAAATGCCTCTAAAATAATAACAAAATTAACAATAAAATAATTGTTATACAAAATCCAAACAATAATAACAAAATAGTAGTAACATAATAGTGAAATGGTAGCAAAATAGGGAGAAAAATAACAAAAAAATAGCAAAAAATTCCTTGCTCGAGGCCCGACCCATTTTTTAAACGGGCCTTATTTTTTTGCCCAAGCCTAAGTCTAGTAGGGTATCCTAAGATCACCAAGATACTTTGTAACACCCCTATCCCGTCTCCATTATTAGATTAGGGTTACGGAGTGTTACTGAGCAAAATAGAACATTTTACTTCACAATAGACATAATTATACAATTAATTACTAACATATAGCATTTAAATTTAATCATAGCAAAAATATATTTATGGGCCTTAAATCGAGCCTATGGGGACCTAAAAATAGTTTAGGAACAATCTAGGATCAACTCGAAACAAAATAGAAAATTCTAGTAAAACATGAAAAATCTGGAAAACAGGGATCACACAACCGTGTGATATAGCCCAGACTGTGTGAACATTCGAAGTCTGGATACACAGCCGTGTCTCAGTCTATGTGGGTATTCGAAATAGGGCCACATGACTATGTCGCAGGCCGTGTCGCAGGCCATGTACAGACCATGCCACAAACTGACTATAGACACAGGGTCGTGTCATAGACCGTGTGAAACTTGCACCTAAAACAATAAATACACACGACCGTGTGACAGCTCGTGTCCCAAGCCATGTGCTCCATTTTTAACCCCTAAATCAAGCCAATTCAAGCACCATTTCTTGCACAATAAGACATACCATATCTAGCCTATTTCACATGGTTAAAAGCACATTCAAAACACCAATTACATGCCAAATACTCATCATCCTATGTCTAACCAATATGCCATTAAAAGGCACCAAAATTCACACACCAATTCAATTCAAGAAAAAAATTACAATTGAGAAATAAACTTTATCATTAGGTAGTCATTCATGCCCAAAATCATCAACCAAAGATTTACCAACGATATGATCATTCACAACCAAAACTACCAATTCAAAACATCAGTGTCGCATAAAAATTATGCAAGTATACAAGTCAAATTAAGTAATAAAGTAGTAAGTAAGATCGTCTCCATAGGGATCAGATTAAGTATAAAAGTGGTCAAGTTATCATAACGAATTATGATTAATGTTATAGCAAAACCAAGTTAAGTACGTAGTGGTAAATTAAAGTAGTAAGGATGTGTGCAAAATGTATATTGACTAATATTGAAAAATGCTAAGGCAAAGCAAGAGTAAAAATGCAATGGAAATTACAAGAATAATTACGTAAATAATTTGCTAGCGAATAAATAAATAACTAAGAATGCTATGGCAAAGATACTACGAAAAAGGATTAAGGGTCTATGATGTTGATTTGGAAGGTTGGGATTACTAAGAATCTGCCCTTACTTTCAGTAATGCCTTAGCAAAATCATACTCAATCTACTTTTCAGAAGAGACCTAAAGTGACTTGCCTCTTTTGAGAGCTAGATCTCAAGTTACATGGCTTGTGTCTATTGGCCTTAGCACGGTACCCTGTATTGTTTTGTCTTCATTTTATACAAATGCTGCTCTATGTCTAGAGTTTACTGCAAGTATTCAGTCGAATACCCACTTGTATCATTCAATTCTAGTCCAACTAATCTAACCTTTTCAAAATTAGATTCAATTCATGGGCATACTGCACACTCATCTATGTATAGAGAATGTACGCATACAATTGGGAAATAAAAAAAATTGAATGAAATAGCATATTAAATCAAATATATTCTTCAACCATTAACAAAAATAAATGTTTTATCATGTAATCTGAACCCTATGGGATTTAGCTCATGGGTTGCCAATTCAAGTTCAAAATAACACCCAACATCGTTTCGATCAAATCAAATCATGGGAGAACATATTAAGAAATAATGGAAGAACTTAGAAAGATGATTATAGCCAAGTCAATCTAGAATCCAGCAGCACAGTGTCTTGTGGTGGCTGAGAAGGACTGCCTTCAGTTTCCTCCTTTTGTCTCTACTTAGTCGCTACCCTCTGTTGTTGCCTCGGATCTCCACACACTTTAGGGTTTCCTCCTTTCGCTTTTTATAAGCTTTTCTTCCTAGGGTAACTCCAACAGCCCATGATATCTTCTACTCTTTTTAGGTGGATTTTTCTAGTACAAGTAGAGTTGGGCTGAAACTGGTATGCGTTGATTGTGGACTCGATCATCTTCTTGAAATTGCCATGGCATTCGTGTTAGCAAACTGTCCAACCTTTTGCCCCAGCAAACTTTCACTCATTTATTTCTTTCTCCACATCTTGCACTTGCCAAACCACCAAAAACAACCCTGCCACATGCAATTAATAGTACCTAACATTTAAACACAATCCAAGCTCCTAAGGCAATGATAAAAATACCAATGAAATCTCTTAAAATGTAATTAAATGTAGCAAGTACAAGTAATTAGCTAGGTTTAAAGGCATGAAATATAACTCTTTTCAAGAGTTATCACACCTCTAAACCTGAGTTATTGCTTATTCTCAAGCAAAATATGCATGAGTGCATGAATGCAAAAATATTTCCAGCGCATATACCCATCTTGTATTGTTAATCTATTCGAAGATCAATATATACATTAGTTCTCAACAATCTTCTTAAAAACTTGTCTTTAACAAACGTAGCGCAAAAAAATTCTCCCTAAAAACAAAATTTCCTAAGTACCATGTGTTTTATGGCCATAGCAAATATCTCCTAATTTACTCAGTTCATTTGTTACTTAAACTCAAGTTACTCTTTCTCTAAGCATACTTGAAATGTATAAACCATTTAAATTTGTGTGTTTCTTTTAGAATATTAGTATATTAGGGGATTTAGCATGTCACAAAATTCTTTGACTTAATAATCACAATAGAGCATACACCAAATTACCTAGTACTCAATCATGCCACAATTTAAATAGAAATCACTCTTGAAGTTAAGGCTTTTGACTTAAAATATGGATGGAGCAAACAACTACCTCCTTAACTATTCAACCCGTTACTATAACTTAGTGCCCGTAATTTATTTACTTTGTATTACACACTCTTACTTAAACTCACCTTTCTAGTCAACAACACGATAGAGCAAACAAAGTGGTGCTGACTTACTCAACAATTCTAAGCATTGAAGTGTCTACTGTCCTTTATTTAATAATGCCGAGGCAATACGACTGAATTTGGCTTCAAAAGCCCCTAAGTTCATTAGAAGATACTCACTATAATTTGGAAAAAATTGAGTATAGGACGTCTCATTTTTAGAAATTGATTTTCAAGCAACCAATCCTAAGCTAAATTCACCTAATCCACTGTCACATGTTCTAAGTGTATTGAAGAATCTAAGCTCATCATCGAACATTATAATTACAGATTGTACTCCTCATAGGCAAAAAGTACTTAATAGTTACATTGCAGTGGCAAAACAGATTTAACTATACTAAAATGATCATACATACTAAATATAAAATGTAGCCTAAATGCACAACACACCCTTAAACCTAAGGGATGCATTGTCCTCATTGCATGACTAGATATATAAGACAATAATCAAAAGGGAAATTTGTACAACAAATGCCATAGAAAAAGAAATAAAATGCAAGATGCATGAAAGAAATAAAAAACTTAGCTAGCTTGGACTAGCATGTAGATACTTTAGTCTGCCTGATGAGTGGATTTTCGGCACTGACTTTATATCGCCATTTCCTTTTTGTGGGGTCAATCTCTTTCCCCTCTTTATCGGTTTTTGTGAGCTCATTGATTAGACGATCAATGTCATGGTCCTGTGCAGTTACGAAAGCTGGTGATGAAGGTGGAATAGGGTCCTTACCCTTTGGTGGTGGCAGTAGTGGCAGTGTTATCTTTTTTTCTTCTTCTTCTTCATCCTTCTCTATATTTAGGGATGCTATCTTTTCGGGCCCTTTAGTAGCAAGTTCAGTAGGCTCCTCAAGAGTAGTTTGAATGGGCTCCTCGGTAGCATCAGAAAATGAGAGCAAAGTGGCGGGGAAGATAGGAAAGTCTGGGATTGGCTTTGTAAAATTCTTTTGCAAGGGTCTTTTAAAAGCCAAATCCCTACTCTTTACATAGGCCCAATGTTGAGCTTGCTGCTGCTGGGCATGGACCATCTCCTCAGCCATGTGAAACTATTGAATTTTAAAAAGGGATATTCTTTGCTCCAATTGCTTTAAGGATTGCAATATTTACTGTTTGAGGGAGCTATGAGAAACTGAAGGTGTTGCTATGGGAGAATGCGCAGTAGTGGAACTGGTGGTTTGACTATGTTGAGTTGCCCTGGCAACATCAGTGCCTTAAATCTTGGCAAAGATGGTCCTGGACAGTCTACCATTGTTAGGGGTGATATCCTTATCCTCATTGAAAGGGACTCGGGCGGTCTGACATAGAGCGGTAATAAGTGAAGGAAAGTTTAAGCTACTAGCATTCTTCTTAGCACACTGGTGTACTTGTTAAAAATGATCCTACCGACATTAGTTCTTCTATAACACCCCTAACCCGTATCCGTCGCTAGAATAGGGTTACTGAGCATTATTATAAAATCATAGCAAAGTTCATTCAAACACATGCATATTGTCCCTTATTCGAGCCCTTGAGGCATTAGAAACACTATAGAAATGATTTGGGACTAAATCGGGAACATATGAAACCTTAAAGAAAAACTTGGAAAATTCACACTGCAGGGGTCACACGGCTGTGTTGCCAGGCCGTGTGCCTCACACGGCTGTGTGGCTAGGCCGTGTGCCTTACATGGTTGAGACACATACCCATGTCTCAGGTCGTGTTCCATTTGAAATAGGGACACACGGTCGTGTCCTAGCCTGTGTAACTCTCTGACTTTGGTCATATGGCCAAGCCACACGCCCGTGTGCCAGGCCGTGTGCTAGGCCGTATAACTGCCTGACTTGTAACCCTTTGGAACCTACAGGGGACACACGACCATGTCGCATGGCCATGTCTCACACATGGTTGAGACATACGCCCGTGTCTTTGGCTGTGTGGACATGAAATAGGTCAATTTCAAGCCATTTCCTTCACCCTAATCAAGCACATGCCTACAAGACATTTGCACATACAGTCAAACCTTTAAAACATGCCTAAAACATTCATAATGAGATCAATTCAATAGGTTTTATCCATACAACCAATATTCCCAAAAGACACCTCAATCATAACAACCGAATATACTTAAACGTTTGCATAATTTAGTCATTCATCACTCATACATATCTAGCCTATTTCCATACCAAACTTACCACAATGACCATATGCCAAATCACATTCAAACATACCAAGTTGGTCATTCAAAACATACCATCATTTGACCATTTCAACACCAACAATCAAAGCATCAAAATGCCAAAAGTTCACCAACCATAATACCACATTTACAAGCCAAACATAACAACAATCTCGTCAAATCCAATTCTCCTATACATGCCATTATAACCATGACCCAAACATAAAAATCTACTGAAATAATCGATGGATAGTGTGATAGGTCTCCGACGAGCTTCCAAACCGATCGAGCTTCCGATAATCTATAAAACATAGGAAAAAAATGACATAAGCATATAATGCTTAGTAAGTTCGTAATTCATGAACAAAGCTTACCATTTTAATGCATAATCATAAAAATAGACATTAATCAATCCAACATAGCTTGGTACAAGCCTAAGCATCATAAACAACACAAGTTATTGAATAAACACATAACTTAATAGTATCATCACATGATAAGGTATAGTACATGAGCTTAACATCACTTAAATCATATTTCTCATAAACATAAGTATTCATACTTTGATTTTCTACATTTCATACCTTTTCATGAGTTCTTAATTTAACTTTCGGTACACTTGCCATTCTTTCCCTTTTCGTGCTCGTTGAACCACTTAAAATAATATCGGATACGTGGGAAGCTCATACAATGTGTGCTAAACACATGGTCGAAACCATTCCTTTCCTTTCCTTTACATAGATGCTCACTCAAGCCATAAATGGGTCTGCTTATACAAGCTGATGGTTAGAATGTAGCTACATGATGCCGCTCACATAAGCTGACAAGTATCCACAATAGATGCTAGAACTCAACCATCGGTAGGACATTCAGGACCAACACCCAAAACATGGTAACCCCAATGACATGTTATTTGTATCCTATATATTCCTAAGGTTCAAACGGGGCTTGATAGTCGTTGTAACGTTGTTGGATTTTCATCAGGACATGATATGATGAATAGCATGATAGCATTTAAATCAAATAACATTAAAACACTAATTAAACATACAAACTTACCTCGATTACAAAAATGACAAAATAGGACTGACTAGTCCGATACTTTATCTTTTCCTCGATCTAGATCCATACGAGGCTTAACTTGATCTAAATAAGCAATTTTAATTCATTTAATATATATTCTATTCAGTTCAATCCAAAAATCATACTTTTGCAGAATTATGCTTTTACCCCTAATATTTTAACTTATTTACAATTTAGTCCTTAAGCCCGTAAATTGAAATTCATAAAATTTCATCCAAATACTTTGCTAGCCGAATTCACTATAAATCCATGGAAACTCATACAAATCATTATTTCACAATTTCACCATGTATTTTTACGCATTTTACAAATAAGTCCTTAATTGACATTTTCAACAAAAATCACTTTCCAAAAGTTGTTTATTTATCAACAAAGATTCATTTTCTTCTGTCAAACATAAAAAATCACATGAACACATCCATGGAAAACCCTAAGCCTTTAAAATTTTTGCAAATTAGTCCCTGGGCTAGCTAGATTAAGCTACAACAATTTCGAAAACATAAAAAATCATTTAAAATGGAACTGAAATTCACTTACATGCAAGGATTTTATGCAGCCGAATGGAAGAACCCTAGATAAGCTTTCTATTTTCAATTTTTCGGTGAATAACAACTTTGAAGAAGATGATTAATTTTTGTTTTAATTAAATTAACCTTAATTTACCTATTTACACTTTTAACTTTTGTTTAATACTTAAAAATTCACCTATTTAATGTCCATCTTTGTCCATTATTGAAATTAATGGTCTAGTTACCATTTAAATTCCTTAATCATTTAATTTCATAGCCATTTGGTACCTTTAACTTATAGAACTTTAATTTTGTATCTTTTACGATTTAGTCCTTTTCACTAAATTAAACATGCAAACGATAAAATTTCTTAACAAAATTTTTATACGACCTTGCTAATATTCCATAGACACTAGAATAATAATAAAATAAATATTCATACATCAAATTTGTGGTCCTGAAACCACTGTTTTGATTTCACTAAAAATAGGTTGTTACATCTTCCCACTTTAATGATGGAGTGTAATAAAAGCATTCTCTCTTTTGAAATAGTTGTATTGTGCGTAAATGACATAAGTCAGCTCCTCAGAAAATGATACCATATTTTCCCAATAGGTTTCAACAAATCCCTCTCAATAGTATAACACTCTTGACTGGAAATAGTCCATCGTGTTCCTTCGATACATAAATCATCAATACCTGGGCTAAAACCTCAGTAGTGATACTCTCAGCAAACAGTGTATGTTCCTCTTGGACACCTGTAAGGCCAAACTGTGCATTAATATGATCTTCATCAAAAGGAACAGAGGTTCCCTTTACGTAGATAAAATGGGAATCTGTAGAATTGACATGACCATAAAATTTTCGAACAATTTTTCCTAAAACGTCTTCGGGGTGCAAACAGATAATATTCCACCCATGCTTTTCTACTATGGAGGACATAGATTTATCGTATCCCTTGTATGGTTCATCTTTAAACAAGGACATTGCTCAAAATAGAAAGGGTACTTCGCGATGTTGTTATTATATCTCATGGTTGCGACACTGTTAAAGAATGTCTTCAGCAGTATTGGAGGTAGTTTTGACGCGAGCCATTGGAGAAGACTGGAAGAAATCTTGGAGAATGTAGTGGAAGAAAAGATAAGAGAGATTGAAGAGAAAGAGTAATAAAAATGAAAACTTTAGGAGAAACTTAAGAGATGTGAGCAGTTAAGAAGAGGAAAATAAGGGAGATAGTGATGACAGTTTAGCAAAAATGAAACGTGCTAGGGAAGCTGCGTGATGTGGAGGAGAAAAGAAAGGAATAATGAAGATTTTGGGGGAAAAAAATTGAAGTGTCCTAATCCTTAAACAAAAAGTTTAACTTCTCTTCTATAGGCTCGCCAAGTAACTAAATTGGCCCAACTATAAGAAAAAATAATCTCTCCCCTTAGACTTATCTGCCCAGTTATCCTCATGTTATCCGTTTACCCAATTTGTTGCAATGCTACGACAAACTCCTCTTGATATCGCAACTGCTTAGTTCACATTCTTTATTCTGTCTCTAGAAATCATAGAAAACTATTCAAAAATAAGAAAACAAAAATAGAAACAATATTAAATGAGTACTAAAAATAAAATTAAAGTAAAATAAGTAAGGAAATGAGAGATAAAAGAAATTGTTATCTCAAACATTTCAGAGGTCAATGGAGTGCTTAACTCTATCTAAATGGGCACCCTAGTAGTGCTTTAAGCGTTGCCCATTAACCTTAAATGTGACCCTCATTTTCAAGTCTTTGATATTAACAGCTCCATGAGGATACACTTGAGCTACTTTAAAAGGACCTGTTTTCCTGGTTCAAATTGTCGCGGCATGATTCTTTTATCGTACCAATGCTTGGTCTTTTCCTTGTACAACTTAGCATTCTCATATGCTTGTGCTCGGAACTCTTCCATTTCATTCAATTCTAACAACCTTTTATGGCCAACAGTGACCCAATCCATGTTTAGCTTCTTAATAGCCTAAAATGCTTTATGCTTAAGTTCAACAGGAAAGTGACATGGCTTGCCATAGACAAACTTAAAAGGTGACATCCTTAAAGATGTTTTGTATGCGGTAATATATGCTTACAAATATTCATCCAATCTAGTAGACCAATTCGTACGAGTAGGATTCACCACGTTTTAATTTTTTTTAATTTCTTTGTTAGAAATTTCAGCTTTTCCATTTTTTTTGGGGTAATATGCTATGGCAATCTTATATTTCAGCCTATATTGAAGCAAAATATTAGCTACCAAATTGTAGTCAAAATGAGAGCCTTCATCACTAATAATTGCTCTAGGTGTACCAAATTTTGTAAAAATGTTCTTGTGTAAAAACATCATTACTGACCTTCCATCATTAGTAGGAAGGGCAACAACCTTGACCCACTTAGAGACATAGTCCACTACTAACAGTATGTACAATTTTCCCACTGATGGTGGAAATAGACCCATAAAGTCTATTACCCATACATCAAACAACTCAATCTCCAATATACTTCGCAATGGTATTTTGTGTCTTCTAGATAGATTTCCTGTTCTCTGAAAACGGTCACATGACTAATAGAATTCACGAGCATCCTTGAACAGACTTGGAAAATAAAATCCTGACTGAAGTACTTTGGCTGCAGTTCTCATCCCTTCAAAATGTCTTCCATACGGAGCTGAATGACAATGTTGCAGAATGCTATGTATTTCGTTATCAGGGACACATTTCCTAATTATTTGATCAACATAATGTTTAAACAAGAAAGGTTCATCCCAATAATAGTGCTCGACAACATAAAGAAATTTCAATCTTCTTTGACAGCTGAGATCGGGTGGCAATACACCACTCACTAAATAGTTCACTATGTCAGTATACCAAGGTAATGCCGTGGAAACTAACAATTGTTTGTGTGGAAATTCTTGTTTAATAAGCGTGTCATAATCACCTTTACTTCTAGATTCTAACCTCGACAAGTGATCAGCCACTTGATTCTCAATTCATTTCAGATCTCTAACTTCCAAGTCAAACGCCTACAGAAAAAGTATCCACCTAATCAACTTTGGCTTAGGATCTTTCTTGCTCATTAGATACTTAATAACAAAATGATCTATGTAGACTATGACCTTTATACCAACTAGATAATAACGAAATTTATCGAACACGAACACGACAACCAATAACTCCTTTCCTGTGGTGGTGTAATTAGGCTGTACTTCCGATAAAGTTTTGCTAGCATAATATATTGCACTTAGTATTTTGTCTTTCCTTTGCCCCAACTTGGCTGCCACAGCATAATCACTGGTGTCACACATGAGTTCAAAATGTAGTGTCCATTCCGGAGCTACCATAATTGGTGCTACTATAAGTTTTTTCTTTAACTCTTCAAAGGCTACCAAGCAATGTTTATCAAAATTGAAAGGTCTATTTTGCTCCAAAAAAGTACACAAGGGTTTAGATATCATCGAAAAATCCTTTATGAACCTTCTATAAAAACCTTAATGACCTAAAAAACTTCTAATGCCCTTGACACTGGTAGAAGGTGGCAATTTTTCTGTCACTTCAATTTTTTCTCTATCCACTTCAATTCCTATCTGTGATATCCTAGGCCCGAGGAAAATTCCAACACGAACCATGAAGTGACATTTTCCCAATTTAAAACAAGATTTATTTCTTCACAGTGGCACAGAACTAATACTAAATTTTTGAAACAATCCTCAAATCATTCTCGAACACATAAAAGTCATCCATGAAGACTTCAAGAAAATTTTCCACCATGTCAGAGAATATAGCTATCATATAACGTTGAAAAGTTACCAGGGCATTACATAACTCGAACAGCATCCGTTTGAACGCAAAAGTACTATATGAAAATGTGAAAGTTGTCTTCTCTTGGTCATTAGGAGTTATGGAAATCTGATTATATCCTGAATAACCATTTAAAAAATAGTAGAAAGCTTTCCCAACTAATCTATCCAACATCCAATAAATGAATGGTAGGAGAAAACGGTCCTTCCTAGTTGCCTTGTTAATCTTGTGGTAATCCATACATACTCTTCATCCTGTGACAGTGTGAGTTGGTATGAGCTCATTATTATCATTACTTACCACTGTGACACCTCCTTTCTTGGGTACACATTGTACATCGCTCACCCATGAGCTGTCTGAAATTGGGTAAATAATGCCAGCATCAAGCCACTTAATAATCTCTTTCTTGACAACTTCTTTTATGCTCAAATTTAGTCTTTGCTGCTGTTCAATGGAATTGCTAAGGCAATCCTCCAACAAAATTTTATGCATGCAAAATGCAAGGCTAATTCCCTTTATATTAGTCAGGGTCCATTCCAATGTCTTCTCAAATCACCGAAGAACTTCTAACAACCTTGCCTCTTGCTCGGGTGTCAACTCCGCAGAAATTAGTACCCACAAGGTATTACTGTCACCCAAGTAAACATATTTCAAATGCTGCGGCAAAGGTTTTAACTCCAATATAGGGGTTCTTCTATTGAAGGTTTAGGAGGATTGAAGGATCAATTTGAAAAATCCAAGGATTCAAACTTCTTCTCGGGTTTATCCATTATCTGTTTGGCTTTCATAAATTCACTGAATTTATCAAAACTTACTACATCACTCTACTCGAGTGGGTCTTCGTCACAGTCAGAATTATTGTGGAAAGATTTGGTGAACTTCTCAACTGTTGTTTCTATCAACCCAATGGCATGGCATTCATCATTAGCATCAGCACATTTCAAAGCATTAAATACATTGAATCTAACCTGTTGATCATTTACCCTCATGGTCAGCTTATCTTTTTGCACATCAATTAACGTCTTGCCAATAGTAAGAAAAGGTCTTCCAAGAATAAATGGCACATCTTGGTTAGCTTCACATTCTAAAATAAGGAAATCCACAGGAAAGTTAAATTTATCTACTCTTACAAGCACATCTTCAATTTTACCTTTTGGATGCGCGTAAGGTGAATCAACCAGTTGCAACGTAACCGTACTAGGTCTTGCTTTTCAAATTCCCAGTTTCATGAAAATAAACATAGGCATTAGATTTATACTCGTTCTTAGATCACATAACGCCTTACCAACATAATGATTTCTAATTGAACATGGGATAGTGAAACTCCCTGAGTCTTTCAGCTTCGGAGGTAATTTATTTGTCAAGATTGCTGTGCACTCTTCAATGAGAGTGAAAATCTCAAATTCTCATAATCTATGCTTTTTTGACAATATATCTTTCATAAATTTCACGTAATTGGGCATTTGCTCCAAAGCTTCGACGAGTGGTATGTTGATGCCAAGTTGCTTCAAATCATCCAAAAATCTTTTGAACTGAATATTCTGCTTAGAATTGTGAAATCGCTGAGGAAAAGGTAGTGGTGGTTGTCCTTCAGGTTGTTGATATTATTTTGCCACATCATTTTGCTGCTTACCCTTTTTAGGTTCAGTATGTTTTTCAGACAACTTTGGGATCTTTACATGATTATTATTCGAGTTATCCTTCCCTCCCGTGGCATCTTAAGCAATGTCACCAAGTTGAGTTCTGCTTCTAAGAGTGGTGGCCTTGCACTGTTCCTTCCTTTGTGATCTCGAATTCTCGGTATCACTTGACAATGCTCCTTATGGTCTCAAATTCAAAGCATTCTCTGTTTGCCCCACTTGATTCTTAATAGCTCGAGAGATGCAGCTTGAATCTAAATTACGACATCCTTCTTGGCCATATATTCCTTCAACAAGGCTTCAATAGATGATGATGGTGAAGCCAATGCCTGACCCTATTGGACATTTTACCTCGGCATAGGATGGTTATAACCAGGCAGTGCACTGTTGGCATTTTGTCTTACGGCATTGTTAAAATTCCCCACACCTTAATTATTCCAACTAATGTTCGGATGTTGCTTCCACCCTAGATTATACATGTTGGAATAGGGGTTATTGTTCTGGTTGAAATTACCAATGGCCCCTAATGTCAATAAAAGACTCAAATTATGTTTTTTATTGAATCTAAACAAAAGTAATAAAAATTCTTGTACTCAAGCTCCTAAAGTACGAAAACTATTTTAATCTTCTACACCAAATAACGACAGATCAAACATCCCTACACTTGAGTCATTGCTTGTCTTTAAGCAAAAAACAATAAATAAAAGATGACCCTTGAGAAAATATGGTACAAATGTTAGTTTTGGAGCACAAGACTAGGCATTTCATATTTACAGATAATCTTGGTAGGATATATAGTTGACTTATCACTTTTGATATCAAACACCTGAGTTCAGCATATTACAAAGCATATAAACATTAAAGTTTTCAAATGTAGGGATCCATCAATAAGTTATACAGGTAATTTTATTATCCTAACAGAATACAAATAGTCATAAATGCAATTATTTAGTATCATGTCAATTCTTATATAAGTTTACCTAGATCACATAGGGCGTTCCAGCTTGTAATGTTTTGAGGCTTAGGACAGGTATGGAATTCAAGAAAAATAAGCATCAAATGGTTTCAAGGACAAAAATAGTTTGACACATCGTATTGTTCCTTATTCTCCCCCTTAGCAACCTTTACCCGCTCACCGCCTTATTTCTCTTTCTCTCACCTTCCTTATTTCTCCATAGGAAGTCACAACATAATACAACAACTATTGCTAGCTCACGATTTTGTGTGCACTAATGAGCAAGTTTCTCTATTTTTGGTGACATTGTCACTTTTCTTTCTTCTTTTTCAATACATGTCTCATTCACAAATGCTTCTACTTTCAAGAACATTTTCTACTCCTTTTTTATTTTCTTTTTGAATTTTTTCTTTTTCTGCACGTATTGGCTAACCTATAATCACTGTATCACACTAATCCTTCCTATTTCACTCTATTTTTAGAAAATTCCACCGTATTGTATCTACTAAACCTTTAATATGTATGGCCAGACGTCTATAATATTGAAATTTAGGGCCAAAGAAAAAGGGCAAATACAAATTAACATTTTTGGCTCGGTTTTTGTATAAAGGTTCATCAAGAAGCATTTTTTGGCTCAAAAATAGGGTTAGCTTTTTTGCTCTGGGTGTATACGAAACAATGCCTTAGGTCATCCCTAGGTATCTCAATATTCATAAATTTAATCACCCAAACAATCACAATTTCAACAATTTATCATACATACTAGCATGCTCGTTTCCCTGTATTTCTTTTATCACATGGTACACTCAATTGCTCAATGCCTATTTATAGTGTAATATATAAAACTTAGTAGTCTAATAATAAAAAATTAAAATCATCTACTATTATGCCAACTTTATAGTAAATACAATCAACCTATATACATGCTCCTAATCAATCACTTGTAATTCTACAAGCTCAAGCACACAATTCACAATAAAAATTAAAAGAAAAACATAAAAATTTTTTTAAAAAATTCTATGTTACCCCCACACTTTAGTTAACACATTGTACTTAATGTGTAACTTGATAAGATAAGGAAAGAAGTTACTCGATTTATTGTGGTAGTTTGGTAAACTATTGGTGGGTGCTTCCTCCTTTGATTGTTTTAAGCTCACAATTGTTGTGCTTCTTCATATGGGGTTTCTACATAAAAGGTTAAAATGGAAAGATAAGCCAAATAACAATCTACTATTACCTTTACTATTACCTTTACTCGTAAGATACAAATGCTTCCTCCTCTTCACTGTCACCTCCTTCTTCACTTCCTTACTGTTCTTCTCCATGATGAGTTTGGATTGGACTAAACATGTCTTGCAGATAATTAGGAACTCTCATGTTATTCTGTCGTGCGAATTCTTGAAGGACCGGTCCAATTTCTTGCACCCATCGTATCATTTCGTCTATTTTACTTCACTATTCTCACTTGTTTTTCGTCGAGGTGTCATCTTTTCTTTTCTTTTGAGTGAGGCTGGGATGTCCATCTTTTCTTTTCTCCTCCGGTTCCAACCAATAATTTGCCTTTAGTTGAGTTATATTTATTGACCATACATCGAATCACCGATTGAACTCCTTATTGGGTGCAAGAACTATTCATTCTCTTCCATTTGAACCTCCATGCTTTTGCAAAGTGCCGTCACAAGATAGGGAAAAAAAATCCCAACCTTTTAGCCACTGACACAATGCTTCATACTCAGATGGATCCATTGTCCTAGCATATATGTTTTTTTTTATTTTTATTTTTTGTAAAATGTCATATAATAAAATAGCTCAGAACGTATTGGCATTAGAAACATTCAGAGCGAGTGTAATTTCAATGGAAATAAATTGTATCCATATTTTGGCTATTGGGAACATTATAACCTGATTAAAATTAGTCAGCAATCTGGTATCTGATTGGAGGTTCCATTCCCCTTAGTTTTCAATTAAGTATTTTATTATGCTTTCCATATCAATATCTTTAAAATTTGTTAAATCAATATTCTATAAGTAATTAGATTCGTAATATGGAGCATCATAATATTTGGAAATCTTTTTCGGGGAGAATGACACATCCATACACCTTACTGTTACTGTTCTCCACATAACATTATGCGGTCTTCAAGTTTTGTCATCCCTAAAACTAGCATAAAATTCTTGCACAAGAGGAATAACTATATTTTCTTTGGGGATTGTGCAAATCTGCTGTCATCTATGATACCATACTAGAGACCAAATTTCATTACAAAGAACCATTGAATGTTTGAATCCCCTTTCCTAAATAAAGGTTTTGCCATGGAGTTCGAGGAAATAACTTTCAACATTTTAATTTTGAAACTTTAAAGGATCCGAAACTGTTGGTGGTTCTTGTTCATTCATTTTTCTAGATTTCATAGGTGCCATGTTTGATATAATCCTATGCTACCATGTAACACACAAATGCTGGGTTTGATGGGCATTCATCAAACACATGGTCTTCACCACAATAAACACACGAAAGCTTAGCCGATTTCATCTTCTGAACTGTAGTGGGCTTCTTCATTGTTTTGATCATATTAGTTAAAGAAGGTACCTAGGCTATTAACGAAGTGATTGGATCTAGCTCTATGGTACCAATAGCTCTCTTGCCCATCCCAACTATTGTGGTAGGATATTGATAATCATTGTTGGCAATCTTCTCCAGAATTTCATATGCTACATTATAAGATTTATCCAACAAAGTACTGTGGCAGAAGCATCAACTACCATCCTCGTATGTGCATTCAACCCATTATAGAATATCTCCATCTGAGTCTAGTGTTGAAATCCATGCATCGAACATTTCCAAATTAAGTATTTAAATCGTTCCCAAGCTTCATCGTCCAATTACTGAAAATATGTGATGTCATTTCTAAGCTTGGCATTCATATTTGGGGGATTATACCGTAGCAAAAATCTCTGGAAAAGATCATTCAACGATGCCACTGTTCTTGATGGTAAAGCATCTAGCCACGCTCTTGCATGATCTTTTAAAGAATATGGAAATAGTTTAAGACGTAAAGAATTTTGGATCTTTAGTGGGTAATCCACTAAACTGTCCTACTATTTGTAACATCTGAAACATTACCGATTTCAGCTTAAACTGCTGAGCCTGTATTTGTGGTCTGACTATCCCTGGATTCAAGTAATCCAAAATTGGCACAACATGCTCTCGGATTGGTCTATCTCTGTCATCTATCACCCTACAAACATAAGGATTATCATTTTGACCATTCAGATTATCATTCAGACCAGGTATCACCCTACAAACAAGAGGATTAATATCTTGACCATTTGGATTGTCATTGGGACCAGGATCATTCCCGTTCCTTGCCATTTTTCAAAGTTATTTTCGCTTTTTTTGTAAAGTTCTTTCAATCTCTGGGTTAAAAGGATACTCTTTGTTAGCAGGAATGCCTCTTCTCATGCACTGATGACAAACCTGTAGAAATTAAATAAAACTAAGTTAAATAAAACTAATCGAATTAAGTAAAATAACAAAACCAAATTTCATGAAATTGCTGATCCCCAACAACGGCTCCAAAAACTTGTCGCGTGTTAAATGGTATGTGAATTGTGTAAGTAGACACGATGAATCAAGTAATAAAGTGATATGTAAGAACAAATTTACAATGGCACCTCAATTCACACACCAATTCAATTCAAGAAAAAAGTTACAATTGAGAAATAAACTTTATCATTAGGTAGTCATTCATGCCCAAAACCATTAACCAAAGATTTACCAACTATATAATCATTCACAACCAAAACTACCATTTCAAAATATCATAGTCAAGTGTGAATTGTGTAAGTATACAGCCGAATCAAGTAATATAGTAATAAGTGAAATCATCTCCACGTGGATCGGATTAAGTATAAAAGTGGTCAAGTTATTATAAAGAATTATGATTAATGTTATGTCAAAACTAAGTTAAATATGCAGTGGTAAATTAAAGTAGTAAGGATGTGTGCAATATTGACTAATACTGAAAATGCTAAGGCAAAGCAAGAGTAAAAATGCAATGGAAATTACGAGAATAATTACGTATATAATCTACGAGCGAATAAATAAATAACTAAGAATGCTATGGCAAAGATACCACGGTAAAGGATTAAGGGTATACAATATTGATTTGGAAGGTTGGGATTACTGAGAATCTACCCTTACTTTCAGTAATGCTTCAGTAAAATCGTACTCAATCTACTTCTCAGAAGAGACCTAAAGTGACCTGCATCTTTTGAAAGCTAGATCTCAAGTTACTTGGCCTGTGTCTATCGACCTTAGCACTATACCCTGTATTGTTTTGTCTTCATTTTATACAAACACTGCTCTATGTCTAGAGTTTACTGCAAGTATTCGGTCGAATAACCACTTGTATCATTCAATTCCAGTCCAATAATCTAACCTTTTCAGAATTAAATTCAGTTTATGAGCATACTTCACACTCATCTATGTTTAGAGAATGTACACATACAATTAGGAAATAAAAACAATTGAATGAAACAATAGATTAAATCAAATATATGGTTCAACCATTAATGAAAATAAAATTTTCATCATGTAATCCTAACCCTATATGATTTAGCTCATGGGTTGCCAATTAAAATTCAAGTTCAAAATAACACCCAACATCATTTTGATCAAATTAATTCATGGGAGAACAAATTAAGAAATAATTGAAGAACTTAGAAAGATGGTTGTCATCAAGTCAATCCAGAATCCAGAAACACAGTGTCCTGTGGTGGCTGAGAGGGACTGCCTTCGGTTTCCTCCTTTTGTCTCTACTTAGCCACTACCCTCTATTGTTTCCTTTGGATCTCCACACACTTTAGGGTTTCCTTCTTTGGATTTTTTAAGCTTTTCTTCCTAGGGTAACTCCAACAACCTACGATATCTTCTACCATTTTTTACGTAGATTTTTCTGGTGCAAGTAGAGTTGGGCTAAAGCTGGTATGCGCTGAGTGTTGACTCGGTCATCTTTCTGAAATTGCCACAACATTCGTGTTGGAAAACTGTCCAACCTTTTGCCTCAAAAATCCTTCACTCCTTTATTTCTTTCTCCATATCTTGCAGCTGCCAAACCACCAAACACAACCCTTCCACATGCAATTAACAATACCTAGCATTTAAACACAGTCCAAACTCTTAATACAATGATAAAAATAGCAATGAAATGTCCTAAAATGCAACTAAATGTAGCAAGTACAAGAAATTAGCCAGGTCTAAAGGCATGAAATATAACTCTTTTGAAGAGTTATCAATCACCACTTAACATATATATGGCACTAAAGATCAACTTGACCAATATCAATATAAGTACACATCCCAATTCAACCATATTAACTATTTGTAACAAGTTAAGTTAACACTTTACATTTTAACAACTTAACACCTATATACATGCCACATCCCAAAATGAAAAAAAAGCTACAGAGATGGTTGGATAGTTTGTGCTCCAAAATGATATGTTTGGTTAATCCATAAAACACCAACTAAAAAAGAGACACAAACGTAACAAATAAGCTTAAGAAGCCTAATAAGGTCATAGCATATATACCATTTAACTTCCCTCAAGCAATATAGATAAACAAGAAGATAAGCTTCTAATTCCTGATATCCAAGAAGCAAGATCACACCACATTAGTATATAATCATTTACATCATAAATGATACCTTCCAAAAGTCATAACCAATTCATCATCCATAATTCTCAATACAATCATTAACATTTATAAACAAGAACTTCATAGCAACATTTATTATTTAGCAGCAATATAATTACCCAACAAAGTTGAGCAAATAAATGAGTTTTAAGACAATTGATACATAGCTTGATGAACTATAGTAACTTGACTCAGATACTAGGGAAGCTACACCATACCAAAGGCATCAATGATGCATAACATAGGCACCGAAGTGTAGTAAGAGGGACCAAAGTGCAAACCTGTACAAGCACCGTTCCAACCCTATTGGCATGCCAATCGTATCCTAAGCGTTTACTACGTTCAACCAGACATTTTAACATAGGTTATACAATTATAATTCGGAGGCACTTCCAGAAACACATTCGTACACATGGTATTAATCAGTTAAATTCATTTCAATATCATATAATCATATTATCCCAAAAGATCAACAATATCATATATCCATTTTCTCACATATACTTATTTGTAAGCATTTTAAAAATTAAGAACTTAATAACGTAATTCAACATCAATTACAATTGAACCAAAACATACTAACACAAGTTATAAATAAATCATATATCTATTTATACTATGAATAACACAAGTTATAAATAAATCATATATCTATTTATACTATGAATTTACCTACAATCTGCTTTCGGTTAATTTCCAAGGACTACTCCGTAAATTTCCCCTTTCCACGATTATTATCTTTTTGACTTGGTTCTTGATCTATATAGTAATTACATTCAACTTATTAAATTAACATACATTACCAAACTATTTCTATACATGTGACCCTTAAGTTTTCATTATTTACACATTTTCACTAAACTTTTACATTTCTCACAATTTAGTTCCTAAACTCGAAATTCCAAATTTATCAAAATTTTACAATTTTTCATGCTAGTCGAATTTCTTTCTAAACTACTACAATCCCTAATTATTCACAATTCACAAAATTTCTACTTAAATTTTAATAATTTATCAATTTAATCCTTTAATTAAAACTAACAAAAATCACTTTACAAAATAATCTTAATCAACAACGAAGACTACAAATTCACTATTTTACATCAAGAATAAGTAAGAGTCATCAATGGAAAAAAACCTAAAATCCTTAACAGTTTGAAAAACGAAGTTACGGGTTAGCTGGACCTAGTTGCAACGATCCTAAAAACATAAAAATGTTAAGAAACGGGTTTAAAAATCATACCATGAAAGCACAAAAGAGAATACCAAAGCTTGAAGGTCCCTTTCCTTGGAGGTTTTGATTTTCAATTAGGAAAATAGAGATCATGATCTTTTTTTTTTATGTTTTTACTATTTTATTATATCTATTATCATTTTAATTACTAAAATTTTGATGTATAAAAATTATAAAACTCCCTAATAGCCGTCCCACATATTTAGAAATGATATAATTACCATTTAAAAACTTCCTTTTATGATATTTAAGCCATTTAATCTTTATAATTCAAAAATGATTAAAATTTTACATCTTTTACAAATTAGACCTTTTTGCTTTAATTAACTATGTAAATAATAAAATCATCTAACCAAATCTTAATACGACAATCACATAACCCTAAAAATATTAAATACCTATAAATTAGGGAGTATTTGGCCAGAATTGTAGTCCTGAAACCACTGTTTCCAACACGACTGAATAATGGGATATTACACACTTAGTGCCTACAAATACATATTCCATGAAATTTCTCTCATCAATATTCTGTTGTCAAGTCTCAGTTTTGAACCAAGTTAGTAGCAACCAAGGTAAGCCTCTTTCCTGTTAGGTTTGATTGTCCAGAAAGCTAGGTTCGCCTGCAAATGTGAATTCAGTAAGTTTTGTCTGTTTAAGTAATTGTGTGTTTATGCATACTGCAAATTAGCCGGACCATCTACCAACAAGGATAAAGGCAAAGGAAAACTCGTTTAAACTTTCAACTTTATTGGCGAGTGGTTAAAAATCGTCATAAGTGTGACAACTATCATGTTATTTAGTATGAATGCTCAGGGTTCGTAACTTGTGTGAGAACTAATATGCTTTCTAAAAACCTTGGTTTTTTTAAAGTTTTGATACTTTTTTAAGATACTTTTCCAAGTTATGTTTTCTAAGTTATGTTTTAAATATGTTTTATGTGTGCTCTTATGCAAGCTTATGTTTTAAAGCATGTTTTAAAAGTACAATTTTATAAACTATGTTTTCACGAGCTCTCTATGTGAGCTCTATGTGATAAGTTTCTGTGTGAGCTCCTTTGCAAGCTTATATGGTGGATATATTGGTATACCAGAGGATTGTGAGTACTTAACTATAATTTTAGTGATTTGGGCATTGAAGCCTTAGGACATGTGGAGAGATAAGGGAATGTCGAGATATGCTCCATTCATAAGGACATGTTGGCGTATAAAAGAGTTTTTAGCTTTATGCTACACTTACAGGACATGTTAAGGACTCCTTGATTCATTTTGAGGCGTTATAAGGATATCCGCATATGCAAAAAATAAGATAAGACAAGTTATGACAAGTGTTGAGAATTTGTTCTATATTCTTCAATGATTTTGATAAGACAAGTTTAAGAGAAGGTTTCATGTTATATAAGATCCGTTTTCAAACATGAACAAGTTAATTTTTTAAGTATGATTTTAAACAAGAACATTTGTAACCATTTACAAACTTACATATTTTTTGACAAGCAAGATCTGTGAACTGGGTCTCACATCTTCATTGCAAATCTAACATACGACACAATTTTTCAGACTAGGTCTTTTTTCTATTTTAAACTCTATATTTTAAGCATACTATGTTGATGCCTGATTATGCACTGAGTTTGCAATGAACTCACCCGCTCCTTTCTTACTTCGCAAGTAAGTAGGTCACGGATGGAAGTGGCAAGGTAGATGATTTGCGAGGCCCATCCCTGAAAAGATATCAGTGAACCTGCGAAATAAATGATAAGGTTTTATTTATGTGGGATAGGATTATCATAATTGATTTTTCTATTGAAACAATTTCATTAAAGTTTAAGCTTATTTTTTATTTTGCAAACCATAAAGTTAAACCTTTGTTGTTAATTTCTTCTCAACATGAATAGAGTTTGATGTTTCTTATTTTTCCTAGCATGCGTACCATGTTGTATTCCTGTAATTTTTCCAAAGTATGAGCTAATATCATATGCAAACCAGTTTTATTGCAAAGTATTATTTTCTGCGACCCCTATATGTTTGTGAACTCGCCTATAATTTTTGTAATTTGGGCATTGAAGACTTGGGACATGTGGAGAGATAAAGGGATATCGAGTTATGCTCCATTCATAGGGACATGTTGGCGTATAAGAGAGTTTTTAGCTTTATACTACACTTATGGGACATGTTAAGGACTCCTTGAATCATTTTGAGGCGTTATAAGGAGATCCGCATATCCAAAAAATAAGATAAGACAAGTTATGACAAGTGTTGAGAACATGTTCTATGTTCTTCAACGGTTTTGATAAGACAAGTTTAAGAGCAGGTTTCATGTTATATAAGATCAGTTTTCAAAAATGAACAAGTTAATTTTTTAAGTATGATTTTAAACAAGCACATTTGTAACCATTTACAAACTTATATATTTTTTGACAAGCAGAATCTGCAAATTGGGTCTCACACATTCACCGCATACCCAACACGTGATACAAATTTTCAGACTAGGTTTTTTTTCTATCTTAAACTCTATATTTTAAGCATGCTATGTTGTTGCCTGATTATGCACTGAGTTTGCAATGAACTCACCTGCTTCTCTCTTACTTCACAAGTAAGTAGGTCGCGGATGGAAGTGGCGAGGTAGATGACTTGCGAGGCCCATCCCTGAATAGATATCAGTGAATGTGCAAAATAATTGATGGGGTTTTATTTATGTGGGATAGGATTATCATAATTGATTTTTCTATTGAATCAATTTCTTTAAAGTTTAAGCTTATTTTTTATTTTGCAAACCGTAAAGTTAAACCTTTGTTGTTAATTTGTTTTCAGCATGAATAAAGTTTGATGTTTCCTGCTAGAACAGACAAATATGTGGATAAGCCACAAGAATCGCAGATATACTGTCAGAATATGTGGATATACCTCAAGAATATACAGATCATTAAACTGCCAGAAATTTCCTCCTTTGAATATTGTCCCCACCCCATGCAATGTGATATGGCATACATAAACAGAAATATCTCAATGGGCATGCTTAACATGTGATCAAATTTTATTAATAGAAACAATAGACATGGATTTTCTTTTCATGCTTATTAGAATAGAATACAATATCCATGATTTATCATGATATTAATTTTTCTTAATCTAAACGTGTCATTTAATCACATAGCATGAATGTCAGAACATACAAAAAATTTCATCCATCAACAGACAATTCAATATAGTGCTTGTAGGTAAGGTACATACCTTAGCCCAATTTGAAATATTATATATGTATAATCGACCAATACAATTTTAAACTAATACTTATGGTTAATAAAATTGTAATCAAACTTCACTTTTATACTTAAGTTCGTAAAGTAAGACACACACCTTTATTTGATTGTCCAAAATTCTAATCTCAATCGTGGTATCGAAAACGTCCAAATCTAAATATTAATATATGATAATATTTTTCGTTATCATGGCATTAAGGACAATCATATGATATCCAAATAGAAAACTGGTTATTTTAATAATCTTACTCTTTTGCAATTAGATATAATTTCCACCCTCTAAAATCCAGAAGTTTGAATGCTTCGAAAATGATCCTTCAACCCATAAATACAAAGTTAAAAGATGGCATTCGGTCGTCTTAAAAGTTAGGGAAGAAAATTGATAATAAATAAGTCTTTGAATACTTACAATATTGAAAATAAAGATTCAGACACGGTTGTAAGGATCACAGAAGTTACGGAGCGACAACAACGTTATCTAAAATATCATACCATTAGAAAGAAAAAATAGATGGATGTTTTAATAAAATAAAATTGATACAAGAATGGAAAGGAAAAAGAAAATAAAATTATTGATGTACAGTGATTTTTTAGCGAAGGGCAGCGATGGTCACAGCGGTGGATAGTGGTGTCCACGGTGGCGAATGGTGGTGGTGGCCTAAAGAGCGGCGCAAAAGGTGGCTCAAAGGTGGAGAAGTGGTGTATGGTGGTGTCAAGGTTGATGATCACAACAAATAAAGGAGAAATATTTTGAAATGTGGAGCACAACCAAAAAGAGGTCCACAATGTGGTTGAAGGGAGGTGAAAAGAGAGTGTTTTTGCCAAAATAAAAAACAAAAGTTGAGTATGGCTTACAAAGGGAGACAAGGGTAGTAGAAAGAGGAAAAGAAAAGGAAAGGGAAGGAAACATGAGGAGTAATTTGAGGCCTAAGAAAGGAAGGGAGAGTAAAACAAGGGATGCAAAATTCTCTTTGTTATGGTAACAAGGTAGGAATGGCTAATGGGTGTTGACCAAAGGCTTAAATGCTATTCTTTTTTCTTAAAAATGGAGTGGGAAATTAAACTTGGGTCACTTGGGAGCTTAGCTTGTTCATAACCATTAGGCCAATGCTTAATACTTGCTCATAAACTAGCAAAAATAAAAGTAGTGGGGCGTGACATGGATCTTGAGCAAGGAGGGATTATATAGCGTGCCAATTTCGTAGATGTCCTAAAATGAGATAAATAATGCTTTTTTCAGCTTAATAGGTCATTGGTATAATGAAATTCTTGCGACTCAATCCTGTGGCTCACAACCTTCGGCCCCTGCTGTGCCTACCCCAGTACCCCCTGGTCCTCAAAGTTCCACTCATGTATATGTACATAGACCTCCTATAGATAATATTCGTAAATGTGGGGTTAATGAATTCAGAGGCAAGACAAATAATGATCCGTCTAGAGCTGGATTTTAGTTAGAAAATATTCAGAGGATATTTGATTAATTAGCATGTTCACCCAATGACTACTTAAATTGGTATGTTATTAGCTGTTATACCAAAAGAGAAAGTTGGGACTTTTTTCGGGCTAAATTTAGAAAGAAATATGTTAGCAAATGGTACTTGGACAAGAAAAAAAGAAAGAGTCTCTTGAGCTGAAATAGAGAAAAGAGTTTGCATTAGAATATGATTGAGAGTTTGTACAGATTAGTAATTATGCTCACTAGATTCTACCAATAAAAGAAGAGATTTGTGTTCGTTTTGAAGATGAACTGAATGATGAAATTAAAATGTTAGTTGGAGCAATGGAAATACAGGAATATGTTGTTTTTTCTGGTCGAGTGCAGAAAATGGAAGAGATCTGTAACGGTAAGAAAAAGGTTGAAATGAAATTTCATGACTCTAGTAAACAAAATGTATCTATATCATTTTTAGCTCCACTCTCAAATAAACAGAGAGAAACTTTTGTTAGAGTATGCCGAAATACGAATCATGAGATGATTGTAATCACATACTCATTTTATCTTGTTTGTTAATATAAGGCATTGCCATTGTTATTTTAGTTTCTTTCTATGTATATAAATAAACTGATCAATAATGAAGTCCTAAGAATAATCTGATTATTCTTAAAAGGTCCTTAGTCAAGTATTATTGTGGGCTTGGACAAGAAGAATGCATTCAGACTAATTTGTAGTTGATTGATGACAAAGAATAGTCATTGACATAGGGATGTGAAAATCAATACATGAGTATGTGCTAGAGAACAACATACTGGACTGACCTGCCATGAGTACGTTTCTTGAATTATTATGTAATAGTCACAAATATTACTCATAGTAATAACTATGTATATGTTCCCCTGACTTGAGATCATCATTGTCCCAACATCGTGAGTCTTATATTTTGATATAGTCAAATGTCTACCATAACAGATTGTACTATAAAGACTGATGTTGGATATATACCACAATCCATGTAGTGGGATATAGTTGATCAAGATAGGATTTATCCCTTCTGCATAATGGGAGCAATATCTTACGCCTCTGGATGGAGTGAGACTAGGAATGCATGGCCATGCTTGAATAAGCTGATATGAGATATCACACTTATTAGTTTATTGTAGTCTACTCATAAAATCAAGAAATATGAGATTAGACTATACAAGTGTGACTATTGCATGACTTGTGCCCAATCTAGATATTAAGGATAAAATGATATAATACATGAAAAGATTATTATAGAAAGGTTATGTCGAATCATAGCTTCTTGTAACATGGGTAGCAATGATGCATTGCTAGATGTCACTCATTGCTTGTAATGTTACAAACGTTTTAGTATTACTACCAATGTTACAAAAGCCTACAAGGTCACACCTTATAGTTGAAGTGAATAGAGTCCAAATACATTTGGTATTGTATTTAACTGTCACATGAATTAAATTAATTGTTGAATTAATTTAATTTGATGGTTAAATATTAAACACATTATATTTACTGAACTTGTTGTACACAAATAGAGAACATGGATAAAATTAATATATGAATTTGATTCATACAAAATATTAATTATATATGTTTTACCAAATTATTAATATAAACAATTATATAATTTCATCAAAATATAAAAGAACATGAAAATAGATATTCTTTTGGAAAGAATATTATCTTTTTCCTGACTTTCCATTTGTTTATCTAATATTAAGAGAATAATCCCGTTTTTATTTTTTTGATATATGATATCAACGAAAATTAAAGGAAAATAATCCTTTAGTGTGTTAGGGTTACTAAGAAAATACAGAAGAAAAAAAGGGTCTAGCAGTCGTTCTTGAAAATTCTCTCTAAAAAGTTCAAGAGCATTTTACTATTTGTTCTTTGACTGAGTGGATTACGTAGAGGCCGAGACGTTATTATTATGGCTTGGGATTGACATCGCCAAAAGAGATCCAATCAACAACATTTTTCATCTCTATTTTAGTCTCGAGAAGGTATAGTTTCAACCTTTGTTTCAACTCGATTTGTTCCTCGTACATGGATCCATGGCTGATAATCATCAGGATAGTTGTTTTGCTATGCCACGAGGCGTACCGACAATCCAACAACTTTTAGTCGTGATGTCACATCATCTGGATTCACAAGAAGAAATAAGTCGAGACAAAATGATTCAAGACTCTAGTTGACACCAATAATCAGTGTTGGCAATGTCTGTAATGATGATAAATCTGTTTGTGATCATTGTTGAAAGTTCCATAGGGGTGTATGTTGAGTTATGATCGGAGCCTGTTTTCGATATGGATCTATTGAACATTTTATGAGAGACTACCTAAAGTAGTCAGGCTTTAATGAAAATCATGTTGTTAGAAAGATGTTTGTTTCTCGGAGAGGCAGACAACCAGGACAGAGCAGTAACACTGAAAAAACTTGGGTGGAATAAAGGATAAGATAGACATATATGAGATTAGAGTGTTTGCTAGATTATATGCCATTCGAGCCAGAGAAGAGGCTTCTGCCCTAGATGTTATAATTGATAATTTCTCTTTTTGATATTAATGTATATGCATTGGTAGACCCTGAGTCGACTCATTCTCACAATTGTTCTATTTTAGTAACTGAAAAGAACATACCAATAAAACAGACTAAAATTTGATGTTAAAGTAACTAAATCGTTGGGTCAAAATGTCATAGTCAGTTCGATTTGGAAAAAGTGTCCACTGAGAATTTAGGGTTGTGATTTTTCCTGCTGACATGATGTTATCATCATTCAATGAGATTGATGTAATACTGAGTATGGGTTGGTTGACTTTGCATGATGTTTTAGTAAATTGTAGTCAGAAATGAATCGATTTGAGATGTTAGATTAGCGAGTTGATTACTTTTGAGTCAGACAAAACTGATTGTGTTATAAATGTCATATTTGTGAATTCTAATCAGAGAATGGTTTGTAAAGGATGTTAAAGCCTTTTTAGCTTACATTTTACAAGCACGAGCATCAGAGTTGAAGATTGAGTAGTTACCGATAGACATGAAATTCACTGATATGTTTCTTGAAGAACTACCTGGGTAACCATCATGTAACACCCCTTAACCTGGTTGGGTTGCCGAACTTGAGTAAAAAGATGCTATGGCAAAACTCAATAATCGATAAATATTTTACAAAGAAAAAACTCAATGAATTATCATTAAATCATATATAATCAAACATATTAAAATTTGAACTCTATAAGGGCCTAATTGTGAAATCCAGGCATGTAATAGAATCAAATTGTAAGATTTTAAAGTTTTAAAGTCAATAGTGAAAATCCATAGTGGTACCGATACTCAATCGATGCCTTATTGGAAATCGATACCAAAATTCAATTTTTTTTCCTTTACAAAACAATGTTATCGATAATTATTTTATGGTATTGATAATTTATGAAAAATTATCGATATTCAAATAAAAATCGATGCCATTTTGGCACTCTATTTGTTTTAAAACTGTTCATATGGTCATGTATCAGTACCAGATGCCAAAGTATCGATACCTAAAATCAAAATGGTAAAATCTCATATTTAGAAAATTCATTTCTTACCAAATGTACATATCAAGAAAGAAAAATAATATCATCAATCAAACACTTAAATGTCAACTCAATATGTCTCAAATGGAACCTCAATAATGAAGCTAATCATGAACACATATAACATTCCATAATTGATTTTCATTTTATCTAAATAACTTAGATACAAGACTACATAAACATTTAATTAACCATAAGCATAAATATATTCTTTACTAATTCCATGCTAAGATATTATCTATGTACATCATCACACCCAACCAAGCTCAACAATCAACAAGCCTAATATCTAGCATATATAATTCCATTCATGAAAGCATTAAGCAGTTATCTAAACAACTATTATGCTAACCAGAATTTGATCATTACCTTCACATTATGCTTGTTCTCATAGTACTCAAAATACCATCAGGCTACCAAATAATTATATCTACCAAAAATCCCTATGTACATGCCAAGATCAAAATAGATATGTCACCAACACTTGAGATCGAGATCGTTGTTTGATCTGTCATAGTTTGGTGTAGCAGATTAAACTAGTTTTCACATTTAAGGAGCTTGAATACAAGCATTTTCATTATGTTTTAAGTAAGTTTCTTTAGTTTTACTTACATCTAATAAAATCTACACATTGAGTCTTTTCTTGACCTTAAGGGCCAAATGAGGCCCAAAGGAGAGCTAACGTACTTTGTGAGTGTACAAGAGACCATTACAAGACATTTTGGACCAATACTTGACATTATGTCACAACATGGGAGATCCAATGTCGCAACATAGAGAACAAAATGGAGAAAGTAAGAAACTGCCTTCAATGTTGTGACACAGGTTGATGGCATCACGATATACCCCTGAATATGGCTGTAGAGGAGCATACTGGCTGTTATGTCGTGACACAGGTCTTGATGTGTCGTGACATTGAATCTGTGACGAGAATAAAACACAAAGCAGGTGTTTTTTGGTCTGCACAATTGAACTAAAGCTCAAGAACGTCAACTAACCTAGGGTTAAGGACGATGACTACCTGAAGGCAATAAATTGTTGTGGACACCATTCTATTAGCTTAGATTCTATCTTTAGGTTTGAGTTTTTTTTCTTACTTCTTTAGGTTTTCATAGTTTTAGTTTGTTTGTTCTTTGATTCTTTCAAGAGTTTTGATTTAGAAAGGAGATCAATTGTTGTGGATTTGCACTTATATCAATATCAATCAGGCTTTTCTAAAACTCTCTATTTCAATCCATTCTTATGATTACTTCTTCCATCTATTCCATGTTGTTTATGAAAGCCATGAGGACTAATCCTTCTATGGGGGATTAGCGAGTGGAAGCATGATCTCTTAACTGTTTTGTAGGGTTACTCAATAGATCAACTATTTGGAAAAGGAAGAACGTGAAAGAAACCCTAGGCCTAACTACCGCGAGAAGTCATCAAGGTGGGAATTAACCCAAAATTGGTATTGCCCATTAGTGAACACCTTTACCCAAGCCAGTCTAGACTGTGAGGTCAGAAGATAAGTAGTCCATATTGACTTGTTATGTTAGTGGAAGATCGAAAGGTCCTGTAAGGGTAGCAACTAGTTGGTTGACGAGGAACATAAGACGACAATTGATTGGGATTGCTGAAGTAAGCTAACCACCCATCTTCAGATTCGGTTCACTTTATTCTTTATATCTCTTGAAATTCAATTCTTTTATGTTATTTTATTTTATTTAAAAAACCCTAAAATTATCTCTCATTTTACTTTTGTGCTATAACTAATTTAAAAGTATTAATTAGATTTTTAAGTGTTTAGGTTAAGATTGATTTAGCAATCACCTCCATTGTATACGATCCTTGGAGTACCCACCTACTTCGTTGTAAATCTATATTACAACTCTACTCATATACTTGATGATACCATATTGTAATTCTTTATTCTATTACAGTATTTATTCTTTATTCTATTACAGTATTTACACTTTGTTGGCCCCGTTGCTGGGGAGGCAATATGATACGATCTCAGCCCGGGATGTTTCCATTGAGCTGCCACAAGGGCCTATAACTAGGTCACGAGCTAAGAAATTTAAAGAAGCTTTGACAAGCTATGTGGATCGAGTTTGGAGAGAACAAGAAGCTGATTCCATTCTTCATGAAATGAGTAACCCAATAGGCGATACTTGCAATTTATTGCAAGTTGAACTAAAATTTTAATAAGCTCATCTTTAGTTAAATAATGGAGTTGTTGATAATTTAATCAACTCATCTTAGTTTAATTAATAAGTGTTTTTGTTGAACTTTAATTAATAAGTGATGCTCTTAATTAATCTAGTTTCTAGAATTATTTATTGAAGCATGAGTTAAGTTTATTTAATTTTGCTTCTTAAATTAACTAGTTCTGGAATAGTTAATTTATGAGTTTAGTTTATTTATTTAAGTGAAGTATTTATAGTTAATATGTTTAATTAGTGTTTAATAAGCTTAATAAGTTCATTTTAGTGTTTTAATTGCAGGAGTTTCTTCAGCTCACAGCCGTTACATTACAAAGCTGTTATAAACTTAAATGAAGTGACCTTTCAAGTGCTATCTGATCACAAATTAAGTAGCTGTTACAAAGGGAGTTAATTCACCATTAAAGGACGTTTTAAAAGGCATTTTATACCCTTTAAATTCGGCAGCAACCCTTTAGCTTCTTGCTGATTGTTTTGTTCTTTTAAAAAGAATAAATTCAACATTTAAAATTTCTTTAAGGAGATGATGACTATTCGGCTACCCATGGGACAACTCATGAGTCAATTTCAAGCCTTCATGAACATTTATTCAGCTAAATTGAAAAGAATTCAATGGAGAAGTTATTTGTTTCAAGAATGCCAAGCGTCTTGAATTGTAAATCAGTTTTAATTAGTACATTAAGTGAGTGCTTGAGACTTTTTGGCTACCTTATTTTAGCATTATAAATAGGTGTATTCAGAATTTGTAAAGGGGAATTTTATTTGGGGAATTTTTGAATGAAACTCAGTTC